>NC_133771.1:138616844-138829143 GCF_003597395.2 Chelonoidis abingdonii
AAAGCATGTGGAAAAATTGGAAAGAGTCCAACGGAGGGCAACAAAAATGATTAGGGGGCTGGAGCACATGACCTACAAGGAGAGGCTGAGGGAACTGGGATTGTTTAGTCTGCAGAAGAGAAGAATGAGGGGAGATTTGATAGCTGCTTTCAACTACCTGAAAGGGAGTTCCAAAGAGGATAGATCTAGACTGTTCTTAGTGGTAGCAGATGATAGAACAAGGAGTAATGATCTCAAGTTGCAGTGGGGGAGGTTTAGGTTGAATATTAGAAAAAAAACTTTCACTAGGAGGGTGGGTGAAGCACTGGAATGGGTTATCTAGGGAGGTGGTGGAATCTCCTTCCTTAGAGGTTTTTAAGGTCAGGCTTGACAAAGCCCTGGCTGTGATGATTTAGTTGGGAATTGGTCTTGCTTTGAGCAGGGGATTGGACTAGATGACCTCCTGAGGTCCTTTCCAATCCTGACATTCTATGTTGCCAATATCCTGCTGTCAAATCCACAGAGGTTCACCTCTGTATCTGTGCTCAATCCTATGGACATAAAGGGATACCTGGGCCAGAGAGATGTTTGTGAAATATTATAATTGAGAGAGACCCCTTCATAAGGAACAGTAGTATGAATACAGGATCTTTGAGAGATGCCCTGACAGCAGTGGGGTTGAGAACAAAGAGTAGGTGAGTACAGAAGTTCATGGATACACCCTAGTTTTTCATAAGTTTTATTCCTTTCTCATTCACTGGGTAGTTTAATGAACCCCAAGATCTTTTTGCTGTCTCTCTCTAGTTTATAGAAAGTGCCTAGCATGTAATGGGAATTATCATAAATGATTCAGCCTGATCAGATCCTTGGCATAGAAAATTTCATCAAGAACGTTTAAAGTTTGGCAAAGTTATAAGCATCAAAACACAAGATCTTATAATGAAAAATGTCAGGCAGTCTTAACTATGGGTATTGATACCAGCTCCTACAATGATAAATATCTCTAATCCGTGTAGCCACTACAGAGAAGAGGTCTACAAAATTGGCATTCGAACTATTGTTTTTAAGATCAACCCTTCTCTCTGTGGTAGTTCAGGATAAAACCTTGATTGCTGCCAGACTAATGAGATCAGAACTTGCTTGTTTTTGTGCTCAGCATTCAACTATTCCCAGAGACCATTAAAATGTTTCTCTTAAATCTAGGGTCTGATGTCAATAAGTTATTGACCTGCATGCTGCAGGAGTTTTATACAATTTACAGCATCTGCAATTTTCAGACAAAGTTTGCTTTGGTGTTTGGCATTCCCAACAGATTCTTTATATCCTGTACCAAAAAGCAGCTACCAAAATCGCAATTCATATGAGCACATAATAGTGTACATGAATAGGAAGGGAACAGTATGACACTTGCTTGTGTAATACCCTTCCTTGGTAAATTGTTTTTGCCATGTTACTCCTAACAAGTTAAAGAGCCTTTATTAGGGTAATGTAGCTTCATATGAATGCCATTTTCTTTCTCCCTAGTATCATTCTCTTTCTTTGCATAGAAGTGGTAATCTCCAAACTTCTAAGCAGGGCACAGGGAACAAGTAATCTGAAAGTAAAGGTAAAGAATACATTTTAGTTTCCTGCTTTAGACCTTAGCTCTGCCAAGATTCTCTATAGCCCTTACTAAATCTATGTATTATGCTTTGGAAGCTCTAGCTGGGTCTCAAACTCTGGACCTGCCCTATAATCTTTAAACTCCCTTTATGATCAAAAATTCTTGAAGTCAAATATCTAGTCTTCCTCTGACACTGAAGGAATCTCTGTTGGCATCAATGGAAGTTTTGCCAGAGTAAGGACTGCAGAATTAAGGCCTACATTTTAATAATGTAGAACAAGATTTGTTTACATTAGTATCTTGATATAACCAAGCATGCTAAAGCTCTCTATTTTTTCCTCCCTTTTTCAAGCCCTTTTGGCCTTTCACAGTGGACTACAGGAATGTCCCTGGGTATAAATTTTCCCCAAACAATAAATTACAGATGGTTCTTGACAATCTCATCACCAAATGTTGCAAAGGGATATGTGGAATCTGCACCTCAGGTAAATATACTTTCAGTTAAGTGAGAGCATGGTCGTTGGATAGGCAGATGGCAGAAAGCCTAGGATTTAGTCTAATTGATAATTTTCCAATGCCAGTAAATACTATAACGATGCAGCTTGGGTGCACAACAAGGATTCCCTCCCAAATTATAGTACATGAGTTTTTAGAGGTTCGTTAGTGACTATGGGATGTGGATGACTCATGAAAATTTTTGTCACAGTGGACATAGCAGAAAGAACTAAATACAGTATCTGAAAATGTCTAGCCCAAGTCTCAACAGGCGGGCGACATCTATTTAAAAGAAAATATCCCAAGAAAAATGGAATTTCAGTTTCATGTTTATTACAGTATTATCTAAGGGCCAACCAAGAATTGGGACCCATTGTGCTAGGTGCTGTACGGACACAAAGCAGTAGATTGTCCTTGCCTTGAAGAGCTTACAGTCCAAACAGACCAGACATAGACAAGCAAGGTGAACAGTGTGATGTGGCAAATATCATGTTAGTTCAACTCTTTTTATTTTTTTTTATTTTTTTTTATTTTTTTTTGTTAGGGATTTTACATAGGAGGAGGTCAGCTGAAAGGGACTGAGGAGGATAGGTGGCAAGGGAGAATAGAGTAAGGGAGCAGGTGGTGAATGAAACTCAGGTGAAGCAACTGTGTGTGTGGAGGGGGCAAGGATGGAGCAAACAGCCTGTCTGCACAGGACAGCCCTCAGGGATGCTGGAACGTGTTAAGAGTTATCCCAGCTGTCTTTGGCAGACCTTTTGTTCCAAAACTGTCCCTCTTAATTGAGTAGAAAATGAAATGTGCTACACTCAGAGGGGATAGGATCGATATCTTTAGATTTACAGCGCTGTAAAATCAGTAGGTATTGGCTGGAGTCTTTAGGGCAATATAAATAAAATGTTATCTAAATTTCATTTATTGCATCCACTGGTGAGTAGTTTCACAGCAGCTAAAATAGCTACTTTTCTAGCATTTCTTTGTGAATTGGGCACATTTTTAGGGCTCTCAGATTACCAGCATCAATATACTTCATTTTCTTACATTCCTAAAATCTCTTGGTTTTCTTCTGGCTCTGAAGCTTTTCCCTCTGCTCCTTAAGTTTTATCTCAGTCAGAATACTATTCAGTGTTGACGTGCTGGCACAATTACGAGATTCCTTGTGAAATTGCCATCTTGAACAGCACCATTTTACTTAATGGGATAAAATGGTGTAATTGAATATAATATAATAACAATAACCTGTTCCACTGCACATTATTCAGGAGGGGAGTTCCTCTCTGCCTTTGTCTCAAAAGATGAACATTTTATAAGGTGTCTGATTTCGATACCCTTACTCATGTCGAAGATTACATCAGAATCAGGCCCAGAGTTAGTGGTGGTGGGCTCCTTCATATTTTGTAAATTGCTCAGGAGGGATGCCTACTCCAATATACCTTGTAGGTCCACAGCTGGAAAGGGGCAGTGGTCTTCCACATCTGCACAGCTCCAAGGGTCCACCTGTGTATGGAACAAATCAACAGTGTATGACAATGTCTGGCCAAATGCTTCCAGATCATGGAATTTACATGAGCTCTCACCATTTCTTCCATAACAGCAGAGCTTCTATTACCTGGAGAGCGAAGCTCCTTTAGTTTTCTTTATTTCCTATCTCTGATAAAATTAGAAATGAAATTCCATACATAACACTAAGATAATATTGAAGTTATATGGTTAAGCGTACAAAAGTCAGGAAATGACAGAATTAGGGTTGCACATCCAACCACAGTGCTAATTCCTTGTGCATGTGTTGTTTGTGTTTAGTCAGAGTACGATTTTTCCAAGGGTGTCAGTTCTTTTTATTTTATGGCAGTAAATTAAAATTCTTTTAGAATAATCAAACTTTTCTAATTAATAAATGCTCAACCAAGATTGACTTCCAGTCTTCATTTAAGGTTAATGTTCTAAAACAATTAGCAGTAACATTTACAAAAAAAATCCATGTGTAATTTTTTGTTAATTGTAGATTTAAACAGTGAAGAAATAGCAGCAACTATCAGCCCCCAATTAGGGACTAATTATGGAGAAATTATATTAAATGAGCTGAGCAATGCATTTGAAAATGTAACACTAAATAGTCTGGATATAGTTAGTTTGGCTGTAACAAAACTGAAAGCTAAATTGAGCTCAACAGGTCAAAAAAAGGTTATGAATGCAAAATGGAATACTCTTTAGGTAGAAAATAATGCTCACATATAAAGAGCAAATATGTTTAGATATTTAAAAGTCCTTTTTACTTTGCAGGTTACTAAAATATTTCATGAGTATCTTTGGGAACAGTGAGAGTCATTATAGGTTATGCTAAAGTCAATATTCAAGGCCAAATCTACCATATTCATGGTATCTTTTGAAGAGCGGCTGGGGTAGAAAGTGATCATCCTTCCCTTGTCATGACCTTTGGATAAGAGTTAATTTAAGGGAACATCTGCAATTTTAAGCAAGAGGGAGAGAAAGGAATTTGGCTGTGCTACATTCTGCTCTTGGAAGTCCCTGTATGGCATCCATCTGAAGGAAGAATGAGCTTCTGTGTAGGCTCGAAAGCTTGCCTCTCTCCCCAACAGTAGTTGGTCCAATAAAAGATATTACCTCACTACCTTATTAATAAAACAGTCACAGTGGAAAAGTAAGGACACAGTTTGTAATATAAAAGTTTAACAGAAATGAAGGTGATGACAGCAATGAAGTAAAATCTAAATGGGACAATAATGGCTCTTTGAAGATAACTACGCAATTTATGGTTCAAAATAATAGAAAGGAGGATGGTTGTGTGGGTCTATAAAAGACTGTAGGTGACTTAATAGTGGGAACGAGAACACCCTATTAGGTATAGGATAGACACTATTTCCCTCATTCTTGTTTAACTTCTTGAAGTGCAAGACAGTCTAAAGATGCATCAGAAGAAGTGGGTATTCATCCACGAAAGCTCATGCTCCAATACATCTGTTAGTCTATGAGGTGCCACAGGACTCTTTGCTGCTTAGTCTAAAGTTTATCTCCAGGGTGTGTGGGGTGGTTTTTTGAACATTGGTTACAAAATGGACTAGAAAATTTGCCAAGAACGGATGTTCATAATATGATAGAGTAGAACTAGGGATGAGCTGTATAATCGAGTGAACGCAATAGTGAGGAAAAACAAAGATGCACAGTGTGGAAGAGGGTAAGATATTGAAGTTATATACCAGGAAGATGAAGAATCCAATTACTTTATTTTGACTCATGAAGGAATCTGGTGCTTCATCCTGCCTCACTGAAGTCAATAGATGTTTTTATTGCTGACTTTACTGAGTGCAGGATCAAACCCCTAGAGAGAAATATGCATACGTTGGAGCTATATCCTATTTGCCATCTCAAACGCTGGTCTCTAGTGCTAAAAAAAATACAGTTCAGAATACTGAGAATCCCTCTGATTACATGATTGAAGTGCAAAATACTGTCTATAAACAACAAAAAATCCTTTAAGTGAGGCAGTGTTGGCAGTGAACAGGGATGTTTACATATGCATTTGGAAGGCAAGAAGAAGCTAATTCCCAGACTCAAACACACAGAATGACCATCTCCCTAACCCACAGACCTAGTTTCCCAGTAGGGTGTTATTTCTAAGTGTTGCTTTTCATTATTATTCTTCACTGGCACTATTGAGCAGGCTCCTGCAAAAAGGAAAATGCTGTGTTTAGTAAAGCCTTAGATGGAATGAGACACTTCTAAAGAGAGAGGAGGAAGACACAAGGGATGAGAGAATTATTTGTTTTTCCTCCATTAATTTTTCTATCTCCTATTAAAGGTACCAGGTGTAGCAGACTTTTTGCTTGCTTTCTGATGATGAGGTCCTAACTGCTCATGGTCTGAGGGTTGATGTGTATGTCAGTAGGGAAGAACATTTGACCCAAGAGCAGAATGTGGTTTTGAAACACCAGCGTACAAGTCTTAGGTCTTAATACCGAATAGCTTTTTAACTGATTGCTATCTCATTTAACTGGATGCTTCCCTAACACAGGCCAACTCTCGCTTAGTCTCAGCACTCTGCAGGGGCTGAGGCTTAGCCAGAACATGTTTGATTTTTTCCAAGGCAGAAGGATTCCAGATGTCACTAAATCTCATATATAAATGAGCAAATTAACCCAATAAACTCCATCCAGCTACAAAGGAGCTCTTTCTTGACCGTCAATAAATTATTTTGTTTCTAATATTCTGTTAATTAGCCAGATTCTTTCTTCAAAGTTTTAAAATGGCTACGTATTAAAGCGCTTCTGCTGCAGAATCTGATTCCCTGCTTCAACACTCATTAAAAATTAGTTCACATCAGTTAACAATTTAATTAGCTGAAGTCTTTCAATTACATTTATTTATGAAGCATTCATTGTCAGTGAATTTATAAAATTCCCACCTCCATGAAACATCCAAAGGACACTTAGAATTGGATTGGAAACTCAGAATTGGAAAAGGTACAGAGGGGGAACAAATGATTACGTGTATGGAACAGCTCCATATGAGGACAGATTAAAAAGACTGGGATTTTTAAGCTTGGCCAAGAGATGCCGGGGAGGGAGGCGGGAGGATGTGATAGCTGTCATAGTATACTTTCCTCAATCTGAACCTTAGAGTCCAAAAATGAGGTACTAGCATGAAATCCTCTAAGCTTAATTACCAGCTTAGATCTGATACACTGCCACTAATCAGGATTCTGAGTACCTGATAAACTCTGGTCTCCCCAAAACCTTCCTGGGACCCCCAAGACCCAGACCCCTGGATCTTAATACAGGAAAGTAAACTCTCTTTCCCACTAGTGTCTCTCCTAGGCTTTCCCTCCTGGTTACCCTAGAAAGTCACGGGATTCAACTCCTTGAATCTTAAAAGAGCTTTCCTCCCACCAGAGGCAATACAGATTCAAGCTCCGTGAATCTAAACAAAGGGATCCCCCTTTTCCTCCCTTCTTTCTCTCTGGCCTGGTCTACACTATGCGTTTAAATCGATTTAAAGAGCATTAAATCGATTTAACGCTGTACCCGTCCACACTACAACGCCTTATATTGATATAAAGGGCTCTTAAATTGATTTCTGTACTCCTCCCTGACGAGAGAGTAGGCTAAATTCAATATAACATATTGGATTACGGTTACTGTGGATGGAAATCGACGTTATTGGCCTCGGGTGGTATCCACAGTGCACCACTGACCGCTCTGGACAGCAATCTGAACTCGGATGCAGCGGGCAGTGTAAACAGAAAAGCCTGCAAACTTTTGAATTACATTTCCTGTTTGCCCAGCGTGGAGCTCTGATCAGCACGGGTGCGATGCAGTCTCAAATCCAAAGAGCTCCAGCATGGACCGTACAGAGATACTGGATCTGATCGCTGTGGGAGACAAATCTGTTCTATCAGAGCTCTGTTACAGAACATGAAATGCCAAAGCGTTTGAAAAAAAATCTCCAGGAACAGCGCTGCGTGACAAGCGTAACGGAAGCCAGAGACTCAAATGGACGCTCATGGAGGGAGGGAGGGGGTACTGAGGATCCAGCTATCCCACGTCCACAGCAGTCTCTGAAAAGTATTTGCATTCTTGGCTGAGCTCCCAATGTCTGTAGGTTCAACACAGTGTCTGGCATGGTTCAGGGAATAGCTCCTCAGTTTCTCCCCCCCCCCCGTGAAAGAAAAGGGAAAGAAATCATTTCTGACTTCTTTCAGTGTCACCCTATGTGTACTGAATGCTGCTGGTAGACGCGATGCTGCAGCAATGAAGAGCAGTATCGCTCCTCTCCCTCTCCCCTCTGGTGGTAGATGGTGCAGTAGGACTAGTAACTGTCCTCATGAATATCTAACATGTTGACATGAGGGCATCATTCCTGGTTACTCAGTAGATAGAATAGAACGGCTAATAACTAGCTTCATCATAGAAACTGGGGGCTTCAGCCCTCCCTTCCTGTGTAAAGAAAAGATTCTGTATGCCTGGACTGTCATAGCAGCAGCATGCTGTGCTCCTCTCCCGACACGCTTTAATGTCCTGCCTGGACTATCATGCGCCGGGAGGCTGCCTTCCCCTTATTTATGTCACAATCAGTGTTTCTTATTCCTACATTTATTACTTCATGACACAATGGCAGGACACTGCACAGTAGCCCAGGAAGGTTGGGGGAGAAGGAAGCAACGGGTGGGGTTTGCGGGGGCACCCCCTGTGAATACTGACACGAAGCATCGTGCTCTCTGATACACTGGTCCTCTAATACATTGCCCCTTATTCTAGAAGACTGACTCTATTTCAGAAACCATAAGGGAGGGATTGACTCAGGGAGTCAATCCAATTTTGCTTTTGCGTTGCGCCCCCGGCCAATTTCAGCCAGGGGCACTCATGATAGCAGCAGACAGTACAGAGGAGGAGAGAGAACCGTCATTTCATTGCCAGTTTACTCCGGCAGTAGACGGTACAGAACGACTGGTAACCATCTCTGCTAATGCAAAAGCAAGTGAATGCTGCTGTGTAGCGCTGGAGTATCGCCTCTCTGTCCGCGGCATCCAGTACAACATAGGTGCCAGGAAAAAAAAAAAAAAGCTGAACGGGCTCCATGGTTGCCGTGCTATGGCATCTGCCAGGGCAATCCAGGGAAAAACGGCACGAAAGGATTGTCAGTTGATGTTTTCCCGGAGGAAGGAATGACTGATGACATTTACCCAGAACCACCCACAATAATAATGATTCAACCCCATGATGAGTGTATTTGATTTAAAAATACCTGTATGGCTTCTGCACAATCTCTGCAGACAAATCGATATTTAAGAGCTAGCAAAGCCTTGTGTGGCCGCCACAGTGGAGAGACTAGATTGATATTTTATTGAATCCAGCACTATGTAATTGCAGAGTAATACGTGTGGTTCATGCCTGGTAAAATAAAGCCCTGGCTGAATGGACATCAGTGCTGGCAACTTCCATACAAATGCATCTATGTGTGTGTCTGATTTGGATAAATTAGCTGTACACCAGATTGTGTTTGAACTCCAGAAAGAGAGTTGGGAGTAGAAAAGATTTTGAGATACAAGTAGCTGGTATTGGGAAAGGCGTTTATCTAATCAAGTTCCAGGGCTTTTGCATGAGGTTTTCTCAACATTAGACAAGTAAATGATGACTAAAGGCTCAATTCTATAAACTACTTCAGCCCATCATAAGATTGGGCCCTAATAGACTAGCCTCATCTAGCCCCCACTGAAGTCAGTGCAAGCCTTTCAGTTCATTTAAGGTCTGATCAAACTCCTATTAAATCAGCACATAACTAAAATTTATATCAGGGGTTGGCAACCTATGGCACACGATCCAATTTTTAATGGCACCCTGGGGCCTGCCTGGACTCCAGCGTGCTGTTAAAAATCCTGCTGATCCGGCAAGCCACAGGGTCCGCGCTCCCGGGCCAGAGTGCCAGGCCGAGCACAGCAAGCTACTGGCCCCTTTCCCACCTTCCCCTGGAGCGTTTGGCTCCATGGGGAGGGAAAGATGCTCTCTGCTCATCTGGAGCCCTGCTGCCCTGCGTGCAGCGCTCTGAGGGGCGGGGCAGAGCACGGCTGCATGCATGGTGGTAGGGCTCTGGATGAGTGGGGAGCCTCACGGTAAGGGGTCTGGGGCTGGGGAAGGTTGGATAAGGGGTGTGGGCAGTCAGGGGACAGGGAGCAGGGGGGGTTGGATGGGGGAGTGGGATCCTGGTGGAGTGGTTAGGGGTGGGGGTCTCTGGAAGAGGCAGTCAGGGATTTGGGGTGGGGGTTGGATGGGGCCTGGGAATCCTGGAGTCTGTTAGGGGGTGGGGGTGGATAGGGGTTAGGGCAATCAGGGGACAGGGAGCAAGGAGGGTCCTGGGGGGCAGTTAGGGTGGGGGTGCCTCAAGGGGGACAAGTAGCTGAGTGGGTTGGATGAGTTGGGAGTTCCTGGGGGGGAGACATCAGGATGTAGGGGTGTGGAGAGGGGTTGGGGCGGGCAGGGAGCAGGGGGGCTTTGTCTGGATCCAGAGTTCTGGGGGTGGGGAGCGGTTAGATAGGCATGGGAATCCAGGGGGTTGTGTCTGGGTGTAGGGGTGTGGATAAGGGTTGGGGCAGTCAGGGGACAGGTAGGGGGTGCGGTCCTAGGGGGGTAGTTAGGGGACAAGGGGCAGGGAGGCTTAGATGGGGGAGGCGGTCACCCAGTCCTCTGCCCTGAGTCCTGCACCCTCCCCCCCCCCACACACACACCCCAGACCCCTGCCCTGAGCCCTGTACCACTCACAGGCCCCACTCAGCCCACTGCCAGCCTAGGTGAACAGACCAGCAGCGGGCTGAGCGGGCCGGCAGAGTAAGATCAACATTTTAATTTTATTTTAAATGAAGCTTCATAAACATTTTGAAAACCCTGTTTATATTATATAACTAAACTAGTGTTGTATTGTAAAATATAGACTTGTAGAGAGAGACCTTCTAAAAACATTAAAATGTATTACCAGCACGTGAAACCTTAAATTAGAGTGAATAAATGAAGACTCGGCACACCACTTCTGAAAGGTTGCCGACCCCTGATTTATACCATGTTAGGCTTAATTGTGCTCCCACTAGGGTCAGTGGCCAGATTCCTGGTGATGGTGGTTGTGGTTTGTTTGTGTTACAGTAGCATGTAGCAGTCCCAAACCAAACTGGGATCCCGTTTTGCTGTGCAATGGAGAAACATATCAAACAATTTTTGCCATGAAGAGCTTTACAGTCTAAATAGACAAGAACGTAAGGGCCACATGGTGTCAGAGCAAAGGTCCATCTAGCCAAGGGATGGGTGAACTTTTTGGCCTAGGGCCATATCAGGCTCAGATATTGTATAGAGGACCAGGTAGGGAAGGCTGGGAAAGGCTATGCCTCCCCAAACAGCAAGGCATGGCCTGGCCCCTGGCCCCATCCAGCCCCCTGCAACCCTCACCCCTATCCAACCCTGACTGCCCCCCTGGGACACCTGTCCCCTATCCAATCTCCCCTGCTCCCCACACCTGAACGCCACCCTGGGCACTCCCCTGCCTCCATCCAACCCTCCCTGCTCTACCAGCCCCATGTTACCAGTGGGTTGGGATGGGAGAAAGGGGAGCTCAGTCTTTTCTCTGTGCATTTCCCATGCTCGTTTGGCTACTCTTCCTGGCAGTTGGGCAGGGCTCGCTCCCCGTCTGGGCCTGGCTGCTGGGGACAGGGGCTAAGCATGCTGGGGGTTAAGGGGGGCTCTGGCTTGCTCTGCCCCATCCCTGGCAGCAGGGTCCAGGCCCCTGCCCCTGACTGTGCCGCCCTGGAGCACCAGGTCTGGTGGTGTTATAGCTGTGCCGCCCAGCCAGAGCTGAAGCCATGTTGCCCAGGCGCTGGGGGAACTGTGACTGTGAGGGACGCAGGGAGGGAGGGGAGCAGAAGGGGAGGGGCCAGGGGCTAGCCTCCGCCCCACTCACCATGCTTCCAGGGAGTTGGCCTGGCTCCTCCGCAAGCCTGTCCTGACCCCACTCCCTGGCAGGAACTCGGGGGCCAGAGGGAAGGGTTCAGTGGGCTGGATGTGGCTCGCAAGCCATAGTTTGCCCAATATCCTGTTTTCCATAAGTGGCGAATGCCAGGTGCTTCAGAGGGCATGACCAGAACAGGTAATCATCAAGTGATCCATTCCTTGTCACCCATTCTCAGTTCTGGTAAATAGAAGCTAGGGACACCATCCCTGCCCATCCTGGCTCATAGCCATTGGTGGACCTACCTTCCATGATAAGATAGCAAAAGTTGAGAGAGAACTATTATTCCCATTTTATAGATGGGCAACTGACACTCAGAGATAGTTGTGCCCAAGATCACCTAGGAAATCTGTGACAGGGATAAAAACTGAACCCAGCTCTCAAGTCCTAGCCTGCTGACTTAACCACACAACCATCCTTCCTCCCCACTGGTTTAAATGGGTGCAGGAATGGACCCCAAAAGTTTGTATCTTTTTCTACGTACCCACCATAAATGATTGTCAGATTATAATGCAGTAAAACATTCGCTTTTAGGTAACAGTTGCTCTGGTAGTTTTACTAATGTTTATAGTTGTCCTATAGAGCTCAGTGAGTACTGAAGAAATAATTACTAGGTTTTTGAGATTTTTAAATGAATGCACTTCAACTTTGAGTGCTGCTTTTGTGTTTGATTTCCATGAACAGTCATGCAATCAAGTTATACTAGAATGTGCGCTTGCAGACTGATTTTTAAGCCCACACTCTCAAATACTCAAGAAAAACCCATTTTAAAAGTTACTTTCCATGAACATTCACATTGGAAACCTGATAAGAGTTAGTCAGAGATCCAGGGAGCAGAAGCAGTGCCACGCAGCTGCTCTAATTAAGCACATCTAAGCAAAGCAGCTTGAATGTGGGTTTGTATTTTGAAGATCCAAGAGATAGGGCACTGGAGTGGGAGACAAGATCTCTGGGCTGTATTCCCAGATTTCAGCTAGCCTTACTGTGTGACCTTGGGCAGGCACTTCTCCACGTCTCTCACCTACGATCCTTTTATTTGTCTGCCTTCCTATTTAGTTCTAAGTGCTCTGACTGGCTGAATTTGTACACTGCCTAGCACAATGAGAATCTGACTTCAGCTGAAGCCTGCAGGTGCTACTGTAATACAAATTGTCAGAGAATCGTAGAAATGTAGGGCTGGAAGGGATGTTGGGAGGTCAAGTCCAGCCCTCTGCACTGAGTCAGGACCAAGACAACCTAGACCATCCCTGACAGGTGTATGTCCAACCTGTTCTTAAAAATCGCCTATGATGGAGATTCCACTACCTCCTTTGGAAGCCTATTCCAGAACTTAACTATTCTTATAGTTAGAGAGTTTTTCCTATATCCAACCTAAATGTCCCTTGCTGCGGATTAAGCCTGTTATTTCTTGGCCTACCTTCAGTGGACGTGGAGATCAATTAATCACTGTCTTTTTATAACAGCCTGTAACATATCTGAAGACAGTTATCAGGACCCTCCACTCAGTTGTCTTTTCTCAAAACTAAACATGCCCAATATTTTTAACCTATCCTTACAGGTCACGTTTTTTAAACTTTATTTTATTGTTGCTCTCCTCTGGACTCTCTCCAGTTAATCCACATCTTTCCTGAAGTGTGGCACCCAGAACTGGATGCAGTACGCCAGCTGAGGCAACATTAGTGCCAAGTGGAGAGGACAGTTATCTCCACTGTCTTACATACAGTACTCCCATTAATAAATCTCAGAATCATATTAGTCTGAATGAGTTCTCTCCTGACATCTAGTGGTGAGCTGTGGAAAAGGACTGTAGGAGCTGATTTCATTTGCATGGTCACACCCACACTGCCTAGGTGCTCAGTGTGATGCAATTGCTTGCCCAAATGGCTGGTGGCTGGTGTTGGATCCCCAGTCTACTTGTTATTGGGGCAGGAGTAATAAAAGGTTGTTATCCTTGTTGTGTGAATTGAAGGCAGCAGAACTGTATCTGGCATACCACAATGGGGGGACTCACCCTCAACTTAATAGCACTTGCTAGGCAGAGGACATGGGTTCCAAAGCCAGCATGTTGAGTGAGGGTGGGGATAGGTACTTGTATCTGATGGTGTGGGCCCTAGATACCATTTGACCTGTCCTCTTTCTGTGGTAATTTAGTTAATTTAGACTTGGAGAATCTTGTTACACTGCGTAATTCTCTCAGATCACTGGTTGGAGTTTTAAGCTGGTTTGGTGTTGTATTGGTAAAAAAGGAACCCCTAGATATTGAACCCAGCCCTTGTTGTTGCTGGTTCTATATGACAGAAGGGTTACATAAGAAAAACTAACAAACAGCTATAAAGTTAAACAAAATTAATGCTGAATTACTTTGAGAAAAATGAAATCTGTTTACAAATATTCCATAGACAAAAAAATGTTGAAATAAAAATAATAATCCTAACAAGCCATTTGCTCAACATTATTTGTCATTCTGTTTTGTAATTAAGAGAAAATCTTAAAAGGACCATGAGTTTTATTACATTCCACTGAGGTGGTTTATGTGTTTTTTCTGATATATTAGAGCAAGTGACAGATAAAGAATTAAAGGATAAAATATATACAAACGTAAGAGTTTAAAAAACAAATCTAAAAATAAAATAGCAAACCAATATTATCACAAAGTAAACAAGCATCATTTTTGATAGCCATTGCAAGTGAATCAGTAAAAATGTGTCATTATAAATGATGTCATTAGTTGTATTCTTACATTCTTGGGGGAGGAGGGAACCATGCCAGTAAATTACCATGGTGATTATAACAAACGCATCATAGTTTTATTACTATAGCACCTTTCCTGTGTATAACTATTTCAAATATTTTAGTTAAATCTTTGCTTTTATAAAAAGACACAACAAAATAAAATATTGCTGTTGAAATGCAAGTGCTGTTTAAATAGAGCAAATAAGAGTTAGTTTCACTGTCACAGAATGAAAGGTATTTATAATAAAATTCTGTGCTATCCTGAACCACAAAAGAGCCTATTTCCTTCTATGTTATAGCACCACATGAAGCAAGGAAAATAACAAATTGTACTATTGGCATTAGAAGAATCTATTACTGAACTAACCAATAGGTTATTTTTATAGCTAAATATAAAGACAGATTCCGCCTAAAGTATGTTGCAAAAATGCAATTTTCATAACAGAAGACTAAACTTTGAAAGGCTATAGCTGTCTGTTCCACCAGGGTTGCAGTCCGTAGGAATGTGAAAATGTGCTCAAACAGGTTATGCTTGAACTACATACAGATTTTTTTAAAAAAACTCAGCAGGCAATATAATTACCTCTGTAGTTAACTGTGGTTATTCTTAAAATAGTCTCCTTGTTTTTCCCCTTTTGTGGGAGAGAACAGGAATGTCAACGCAAAAGTGACAAGTTGAAGATTCAATTTTCTGTTATAACACAACAAAAGAAACATGTTTCCAGTCTTGTATTTGAAGTGTTTCATTTTCTGCTGCTATGTATTGTACTATTTGGCAGTAACTTCAGTCATAAAAGAAGCACCTTGGGATAGAAGTCACTTAAATGTCAAAAGCAAGCTGCACTATTATATTTAAAATGTTGCTGAATTTTCATAAATATTTAATGCCTTAGGATAAGTACTTCTAGCCTCTACTTCAATTCAAACCTCTCAGGACAGGGGCAAGAATATGTGGTCCTGTGGCATTTAACATTTTGTTCTGCTAAAAAAAATGTCCGTATACCTATCACATAACATGAAGAGTGATTGCTAAGCAAATCAGAATTGGATTGCTATGCATTAGATTTTCTTCTACGAGAGGCTTTTCCTCATGTAATTTGGTGTCAGAACCCCACCCCCCAAGCTAGATAGCTATAAAGCTTTCCTTCTACACACTGTAGTCTATGGCCAAAACATTCAGCCTCTAAGTGCCTAAATCAGCATATAGATGACTAAACAAAAAGTGCCTGCTTTTTCATTGGTGCTGAGCCTTTGCAGCTCCCTTTGAAATTGAGCAAAATGGTCCTTTGGGATTAATGGTCTCTTTGTCTATAGAAATAATCATACAGATTAAGAGCGGTAGTTTCTGCTTGTAATTGCAGGACTGTTGGAATTGCCATACTATATCAGACCAGTGGTCTAGGTAGTCCAGTACTGGAGAGGAAGCGTGGTCCAGTGGTTAGGGTGGTAGCTTTGGATGTAGTAGACTGCTCTGTTAGACTTCCTATGTGACTTGGGGCAGGTCACTAAGAGTACATCCATGCTGCATTGTAAACCCAGAGCTGTGGGCCCAAGACTGGACTCCATGTTTCCAAGCCCAGGTTTGAGGTTTCCACACCATAGTGTAAACCAGGGTCCTGAGTGCTAACTGACCTGAGTCAGATGGGGGGTGCTGGGCTCAAACTGGAGTCTGAGCCTCGGTTTATGATGCAGTGTAGACATATCCTTAAGGCTCGATTTTCAAGGGTTTTGTTGTGCTGGAAGGTGTTTATAGCTTCCAACAAACTTATTTTTGATCTATAGGTAATCACAGACCCCATTAAAGCTGGAGGGCATACTAGTCACCTTTCATTCAAGCTCATTGGAAGAGCAATTAAGCTCCTTTAGGAGTAAGGCAGCCGAAGACCATGGAAGCAACCTCTGAATGCACTAGGCCTCATGCATGAGGCATCAGCAGCTAAGGCATGCAGGTGAAGGAGTTTCCTGGGTACTGATTGCAGTTTCAGGGGCTGGGACATTGAGTGGCTATAGCTGTGTGTATCTGTGTGAAAGCCAGCAGACAACATGAGATGTGTGGAGACAGAGTAAAGACAAAAAGCTCCTTGGGACACATGACTGGCTGAAAAAGGCAAGCTTGGAAATTCTGAGCGAGGGAATTGTCACTGTTGTTTATTCCTACTGTGTTTGGGGAAAGAGGACTGTGTACACATTTTTGGTAAAAACAGGGCTGCACCAAAAATTCTATGCACATAATTTCTCCTCCTTAGGAAAACAATCTGGCAAGGTCCCATATGTTGGCTAACTGCTCAAGTCAAAGGGCAACAGTATTTAGGCCCCTAAGGATGCAGTAGGCATCTAGTGGGAATTTACAAAAGCACACAAAGTTAGAATTTCAATAAGAGTTAGGTGCCTAATCTGCTTCAGGCACTTTTGAAAATACCACTGGGTGCCTATCTGCATCTTTTGGCATCTAAACACCTTTGAAAGTCTGCCCATTAGTCCCTTTGTGCCTCAGCTCCCCATCTGTAAAACAGATATAATAGCACTTGTCAGGATAAATACATTAAAGAGAGGCCCTCAGTTACTGTAGTGATGGGAGCGGGGGCATATAAATACCTTAGACAGTATTCTGAGAATCCTTATAATGGGCAATTATAGAATAACTTGCCCAGGAGAAGTTTTTGTAACCTTAGGCATAATTACTTTTTCTACATAGTAGGAAAATAATTAACAATAATAATTCTGAGCTCCTATCTAGTGCTCTTCTCCCAAGATCTCAAAAGTTTGAAGTAAATACACACCATGCTTCACTTGAGTACACAATCACATGATTCTTCACTGGTTTTGCAATTCAGCCTGTAGCAGCCAGTATGTGCACTCTGTTTTTGTGTTCCCTTGTTTGTTTTCTTTGTGCCTTTAGGTTGTTAAGCACCTGCTATCTGTTTGGCACTACTTTCATTGCATAGAGCTTTCAGGGTTATGTTATAGCTCTTCAAAGCCTTTATTTTTAAACTTATTACATGTGTGACTATGCTTGAATACACTATTTTTGTTAGTGTCTCTCACACATTGATATTATACTCCTTAATGGGTCATATGACCATATGTATTTAATAAGAATTTACCCTGTTAATGTGATTTCCCCTGTTAACATATTACAAAGTAAGTACCTTGGGCCAGATGTTTCTTTCTACTACTTTTCTTCAATAGTCACTTGAAACCTACTGAATTTTTGATAAGCTAAGGAAAGTGCATTGATTGTCTAGCTTGCTTCACTCACTCACTCATGCCCGTCACTCCAATTGGGGTATGGGCCGCCAACCACAGATCTCCAGAGTCTTCTATCCTGGGCCATTCGCTCTAGCTGGTTCCAGGTATAGCCCATTTTTTGCTATCAGCCTGAAGGTCGCATCGCCAGGTGTTTCTTGGACGGCCTCTTTTCCGCTTGCCTTGGGGGTATCCACCGCAGTGCCTGTCTGGTATGTTAGTTGGCTGCTTGCATATGTATGTCACTATCCAACCCCACCTCTCCTTCTGATTTTCTTCCTCTGCTGCGGAGTTGACGGTCCTCCTCAAGAGGTGGATGTTACTGATGGTCTGGCCAGCGATCGGAGATCCTTCTGAGGCAGCTATTAATTGAACGTCTGGATCTCCTGGTTGGTTGTTTTGCTTGTCCTCCAGGTTTTCACCTCCATTACAGTAGGACTGATTTCAACATTTGGGTTGCACAGTCGCGATATTTTATTGCCAAAGACAGGCTCTCTGGAGCTCCAGATGTTCTGAAGTCTGTAAGAGGCTGCTCTTGCCTTAACCAATCATTACTTTGTTAGGTCTGCGTCTGCCACCACTGCTGTTCATGATGCTACTAAGAAGTGACAGGACTGCACTTCTTCCAAAGGGCTTCCATTCATGTGACTTGGGTATCATTGCTGATGGAATTATCCTAAGGAATCTTGGTCTTGTCCTTGTTGAATGTTGAGGCCAACTTGTGATGACGTGCCTGCCGACATGTGTTGGTTCTCTTGCATCTGCTCTTTACTGTGCGAAAGAAGTTGCAAGATCGTCAGCAAAGTCCGGTCAACAACTTGGGTCCACAACATCACCTGATTTCCATTCCTACGCTCGATAAGGATAGTCTTCATAATACCAACTTGATGAACGAGAGCAAGAGAAGTGTGACAACAAGCATCCTTTGTTGATACCAGTTCGCGCACATGAAGCTGTTATGTGAGCTGCCCTCATGGATCACTCTACAGGTATACCATCATATGAAATTCTATCAGATTGACCACGCTTTGCATGGATGCCATAGTGCCCGAAGGAGCTTTCCAGAGGGTCTTCTCAATCCACTGCAATATCGCAACGCCTTTCTTCATAGTTCAACAAGTTGATTAACACGAGGAGGTTCCACTCCGCAGACCTGCTCGACTTATGATGTGAAGCAATTGCTAATCTGTCCGTGCATGATCTTTCAGCGTGAAACTCTGCCTTTCATCTCGTAGCTGTGGATCGACGGCACCTCATTCTCTCTAAAGAACACCAGTGAAGACCTTCCTGGCACCAACAGGAGTGTTGATTCTCTGAATAATTGGCAACAGTTGGCTAAGGTCTCTCTTTGTTGGGGATTATTGCATGAGATTCCCTCTTTCCATCTGCCGAAATCACTCTTCTTTCCATATCTTCTCAAGAGAGGGTACAGCATTTCTCACTGAAGCATCCAGGCTGCTTTCAGGAGCCTCTGCTGTTTTTTCGGAGTACGAGAGTTACACCCCGAGGCAGAAATGAAAACGACGCTTGGGCCTGATGACATGAGTATGAGATGTGCGGTCACCTTGGGTGGTAACGAATTGGCTTGCGGTTGACCGGTATACATCTGGGCTTGGAGGCTAAGAGGATGCTCGATGTCGAAGATGTCATAGGTCAGCCGCCTTCCTGTTCTTCATCATGTGATGGCTTTTTCTGATCTCTTCTCTGGTTGGTTTATCGCCAATTAAATTGGGCAGGTCTCGTTGGCTGGTTATGTCTGGTGGATTGGTGGTTAGCTGGTTCTGTTGCAGGGTTCCTCAAAGTGCTCGCCATCTGTTCATCTGTTGTTCTATTCCTGTTTATAGACTTTTCCCTGTTGGTCTTTTTAACGGGACGTCATCTGGGCTTGTGAAACTTTCCAGACAGTCGCTTGGTAGTATCATCAGCTGTTTCATTGTTACGCTGTATGCTGCCTGCCTCCGCTTTCTTGCTGTCAGTCATCCACATACTCTTTTGTCCTTCCTATATTCCTCTTCACTGCTTGTTGGGCTTCAGCATAACTCTTTTTGAGCTTTGGCCCTTGCAGCTCTAGTCTGCTGTTGTTGACTGCTGCCTTCTTCTCTTTCTGTCTTCTATCTATGGTTCAAGAGTCTCTGCTGTGATCCACTCTTTCTGCTATGTATTTCTTTAATTCCAGCACTTCCTGGTTACTATACCAAGTGTGCTCTCACCTTGTCTGCCATTCTGTTTAGTCTAGCTGTCTTGCCTCTTCCTCAGATGATCCTAGTAATTACTGAAAACTTCATTCTTCAGCATCAGTCCAAAATATTTCCATTTGGTTTAGGTCCTTCAGGGCAAGGCTGACGTGTTACTTCACTCTTCTGTTCTGACGTATCTACTCCAGCTTCTGCTCACTCAGGCATGTCATTCTAGCACACTAAGTGTGGTCGGACGCCGTTGGCCTATTTCTCTTCTACTCTAAACGTTCCTCAGGATCTTTGCGAATCTTGCTAATGACGACACTATTGGTCATGCTGATTTTCTGTCGTACCTGCTTGGTGTGTGATAACCCGGGTACTTCTTCGTGGATCCGCTTGCTGAAGGAAGAGGAGAAGGCACACGAACAGAGAAAAGCGTCTAAAAGAAAAAACTGTTTCATGAAGCAAAATTCGTCAAAGATGCTACTCATCCTCTGAACCAGGTTGTATTTAGTGCACACCAGATCCACCAAATCTCATCTCCATTCATTACATCCATCTCTCCAGGCGTGGGTCCCCAAAATTATAACTGTTCGTACTCCTTGTGTTGATCGTGTGTTCAGGTCTAAAGAAAAAAAAAAAAAAAAAAAAACCTAAAAATATAAATGGATATACTTTTTAATAAAGTGTCTACTCCTAAGTGTGATGATGTCTCTTTTCTGGAGGAATCTCTAAATATTTTCTGGAGTCTGTTGTAAATAATAATCTTTGTCCTCCTCTTCGCTGTCTTAGTTGGAGCGTAGCACTGAACAACATTATCTTAGTCCTCTTCATTAGTTCTGGAGGATGCTGTGATGATCCGGGGACCATGTGACTCCAACCAATCAGTGCTCTCTGCCTGCTTGGACAAACTGAAGCCTACTCCTGTGTGTGGGTGCGTCGCTCTCTTCATGTCCTGAATACAGCAACCTATCTGTCAACAGTCGTCTCTGTTAGCTTGCGTCCATCTTGTTTCGCATAAGCTAATAGCTGGTCAGGTTGTTGCTCCTTATTGCCCCTTTCATAATCGTCATGCACCCTGCGCCGTCTTTCTTGTGTTTCTGTAACTCGTTACTGAACTCGTGCCCTCACTGTTCCATTGTCGATTGCCTATGGTAATCTCACTGTGGTTGGCAAGCAGACGTAAATCAGCTTTAGTGAGCTTCTCACAGCTTTCACCACCAGCATTTCAATCATGCATTCTGATCGAGTTTAGAAGACCCTTTCTTTTTTATCTCGCAACAGGTTAAAAGTCTTCTGTTGTTGGGGTTGTTCTGTAGCTATAAGTACCGGTAGTTATTTCTTTACGGGTCTGGTAATGTTTCGGTTGCGTAGCTCCCATTTGCCCACCCTCTCCTATTATCCCTGACTGGGGACGGCAAGATGGCCCCAAAGGGATCCTTCTGGTGGAGCTTTCTAGCTTGCTTGGTTGAGGGAAGGATTCTTCCTGAGAACAATGGTTTGGCCAATTCTCAGCTTGTTAGTTTGCCCAAGTGTGACTTTTGCAAGCTCGAGTAATCCACGTGGAAATAGTAAATTTATCTATGAGATATCCTACTTTAAGCATTGCTTACGAGAGAGATGTTACTGTAAAGCGGCCAAGGCCATTGCTGGCCATTCTTTAATTCCTGTCTTTGGTCCATGGCAGTCGCTCTTACTTCTTCTTTTTTTTTTTTTTTTTTTTCTTTTTTACCCTTATGTCTGTGCTCTATTGAAAGGACTTCAATATGTTATTGTGGCAAAAATATTTCAACTTGTGTGCCAAAAGCTAGGCACCTACTCCATATTGGATCACCATAAAGCCCTGATTCGGCAAAATACTTATGCATGTGGGTATCCTCATTAACTTCAGTGGCACTCCATGCTGATTCCGAGTATGAATGTACTTAAGTACCTTACAGTATCAAAGCCTACATTTCCCAATTTTCTAGCAGGCTGAGTGGGGCAAATAACAGATTTTTTTTGGTACATGGACAATTCCAAATCGATACATGAAATCATTTTGGGTTGAACTGGAAATGAAATTTTTTGGCATTTTTAGTGAATCAAAAAGTTAAAAAAAAATTAAATGGGCTCAGACAAAACACCAGAACCAAATGTTTCATTTTGACTTCAGACATTTTTTTAAATCTTAAAATCTTTTAAAATAAAGGAAATTTCAAAACAAAGTCATTTTGAATTAAAAAAACCTGTCAAAATGAATTTTTAATGTTGAAACAAAATGATTTGATCCCCCCCCCCCCCAATATTTGGTTTTAGGGGAGTGGGTGGGTGTGCGTGCGCATGCTTGTTTGGTGGTTTTGTTTTTTAACCAAAACAACTTGGCAAACTTTGACATGAATTCACAAAACATTTCAGTTTAGCTGAATCTGTTTTGTGCCAAAAGAAAAGTTAATTGAAAAAAATCTGGCACAGCACTAGTGCAGAATGTCTATAACTCCCATTAACTTCAGTGAAAAATTAGGCCTAGGTATGTACTCACAGAAACACTTAAAAGATGTAGAAGAGGAAAGTGCAACAGGAAGAGTGCACACATTTCATAAGTAATATTTTGAAAATTCCTTTATTTTCAGAGCATTACAATATAGGCTGGTGCCCCACCCCCGATTCTCTACTGAGATCAATGAAGCTTTGAAACTTGACTCCAGATGAGGATCTGTCTCATACTGTAGTCAGTTACTCCAGGCTCAGACTTGTAACTGAAAGCTGAATGTGCCTGATTGACTACAATTTATTTCTCTGACATGTTCTTTCTGTGGATTTTTCTAAAACCTTCCATTAGCTGATGATAAACAACCATTTATTTTAAGACTATTGTAGTGCAACTTCAGCTACTCTCAGCCCAGGGATTGGTGACATCAAAGACATTGCTGCTTATTTGTGATGCTTCTCTTGGGGCACCCAGAGCTGTGAGCCACTGTGTTGCCTGTCTCAGCTTCCAGTGGTCTACCTTGCCAGTAAATGCTATAGGGCTCTGCCAGTCCCAACTCTGCCTTGCAGGTAAGAACCAGTGAATTCCTGAGCGTCTCTCTGCAGTGTCCAGTCTCTCTCTCTCTCTCTCTCTCTCATTCTCTCATTATTAAGTTTGCTGTCTCCAAAGAGACAGCATTCACACCAGCCTGTTAGGTTAGCTGAGGATTCACTCTCCAGTTTCTTATATAGCACTGGGATGTTTTTTTAATGAATACGTTTATTAACAGAGATTTAAATGATACTGAGCAAGAATAAGAGAGATGGGTTGTTATAAATAAAACAAAACCTGCTTTCTAATGACTAAAACTTAATTTCACAAGTTATAATTTTTGTCTAAGCAGGGTTCTCCCCCGTAGTCAGTTTCCAGGTCCTCTTGCCTCCTAGGCCAAGAGGATCCCCTTTTCATGAACTCCCCTTTGTCCCTTGGGTGATGGATGACTCAAATGTATTCTTGCCCCCCTCATATTACCCCATTGTCTCTGTTTCAAGAGCCAGGAAAGCTTCCTGGTGGTACAGACTCTTGCTGTCCGTTGTGATCATTATGCAGTCATCTCACCCACTTGCCAGTTCTATGGCTTTGTTTACCTTATATGTAAATATACTTTTAATTGTCCTCTGCTATGAAGCTGCTCAGACATGTGAATACCAAGTTCATTTGTCTAGGGCAGGCTGGGCTTTATGCGCAGTCTGCAAAACACATTTTAAGAAGATATTTCAGCAAACACTTATAATTCTTTGCACCCCACCCCTACATACATGCAATGATTTTTGAGACCAGCTAGTTACTAGTTTGCATACTATATTTTACACAGAACCTTTTAGATGCAGATTATGACGATGTGTTGAGGTAATGAATGTGTCAGGCCTGATGTGAGTTATGGTACAGTGTTCCCTCTGCAAGCTGGTACTGAAGGGCTCCCAGGGTTACACTGATATAACCTTACCAATATTTCATAGCAGCAGTAACAGTTTTTCAATGACAAGTACAGCTTAAAAAACTGGTGCTCAGATGTTAGTGAAGTCAGACTCAGTGATGGAGCGTGGGATCATTTTAATATTCTGTTAATGGAATAAACATTAATAATGAAGAGGTACAGTATACTCAGTACTAATTACAAGACCCAATCTGACAGTCCAGTCACTGAGGGCTACTATTCTATCTGAAGTTGGGGCCCATCTGGAAGAACAAAAATCACATGAGGTGCAATGCAGATAATGCATCTGTCACGGAGTGTGTCAGAGTCAGGGCCCTGCACTACCCACTTCCTGCAATTCACCGTGACTCTCAGCTGGCCAGTAAAACAGAAGGTTTATTAAACAATGGGAACACAGTCTAAAACAGAGCTTGTAGGTACAGAAAACAGGGCCCCTCAGTCAGATCTACCTAGAGGTGTGGGGAGCCCAGACCCAGGTTCTGGGCCTCCCCCCATCTCCCCAGCAAGCACCAAACTGAAACTCCCTCCAGCCCCTCCTCTGGCCTTTCTGTCTTTCCTGGGCAAGGAGGCCATCTGATCTCTTAGTTCTCCAACACCTTCAGTTGGCACCTTGCAGGGGAAGGGCCCAGGCCATCAGTTGCCGAGACACAGGGTGTCGGCCATCCTCTGTGTAGACCGCAGCACACCTGCCTTCTAGAGCCCTGCAACAATCACACACCCTTAGTCTACCACCTAGGTACTTAAGAAATGCATAGGGGAAACTGAGACACCCACACAATATTCAGAGAAAACATTAAGAACATTACCACTTTGTCACAGCATCCATAAAGAAACTGGCCAGAATTCAAGTGGGTAGGACATACTGTAGATTGTCTGTTCTCTAGTTTTGCTGGTTTGACCACAGTGAAAGAGGTTGTGCCAAGTCCATTGAGAAACTGCTCCTATGGAAAAGGGAAAGAGCTTACCGGAGGAAATGTTGTGACAGACTGGATAATACCTTGCAATATCCTGGCAAACCTTATGGAATTAAGTAAACTTTACTGGATTAAGTATTTTAGGAGCTCATATTATTAAAAATCACAATGTTTCTATACTGTTGTGAGACTGAATAAAATTTTGTTAGGAGGAAAACAGGATTAATGCAATCTCTGGGAAGTATTTTAAAAATTTCAAAGGATTTATTGGGACAATACGTGTGAAGTGGATTTCTTAGGAAACAGGTGGAGTGAAGGGAAATGCAAATGACCCACCTCCTAATCCATCCTTCTGAAGCTCCACCTTGAGCAGAAAAACATTGATTGATTACTCATTCATGGCCTCTTTGAAGGCTCAAACTGGATAAATGAGTGACTCTCAGTCATGAGAGTTCTTGTTCTGGTTAGACTGCAGTCCGCCCCCGGGCACGAGGGCTAGACGGTGACTGGCACTAGCCACAACTGAGGTGACGTGTGGATAGGGCGTGGGGGTTCCCCTGAGTGGGGAGACCTTGAGATTGGGGATTACTACCAGAGAGGCAGCACCCCAGAGGGAGGGATATGGGGCCAGCAGTAAGGCAGATCACTGGCCTGCAGAGGGCACTGTGATGGCTGGAGAGCTAATTCCCAACAGAGACCAGCAGGAGGCACTGCAGTGGTAAGTCTACACGCTTACAAGTAGTAACTGAAGACAGAGTTGGGCCCTGCGTTTGGAGTTCAAAACAATTCTGTTGATGATCCATGCACCAGAGTAGAATCCAGCTCACCACAGCTATGTGGTGATTCTGCCATGATGATAGCAGGAAAAACGTATTTCTATCTTTTAAAGTCAGCAGCTGTGACTCTGAATACACACAGTAAACAGAGCTGTTTAGTAAGAATGTGCCACTTTTACATAGTGACTTTTTTCAGACTAGAATTGCACTTTGTTAGCCAGAGGTGCTGAATGCCAAAAACTCTTTGTATTTCTTCCTCAGCATTTGATGAGCTCTGCATGCCAACATTACACTTCAGCTTTGTGCAAGAAGAATTTCACCCCTCTGTTTGTACATTCAATGATAAAACACATGAAACCAAGAAAATGAAAGAACAGCATCAAAAGTGGCTACATTTAGGTGAAAGCAAATGAACACATTTCCTTCTTTAGCCGCTAAAGGATTCTCCCCAGTCAAGTGAAAGCTGAAAATAACTGTTTGTATACCTAAGGTTGTGTGTGTGTGGACCCAGGGAAATAATATAAGAATATACAGTATTTTCTGATAGCTGGATTAAATTAAGATGACAGTGTACAGCACTTCATCTGGCTCAGTCGGAAATCAAGAAGCCTTAATATTAAAGGCAACTTAGTTCATCAGATTTCTTTACTGCCCTGAGCTGCTCTATCAAAATATTTCCCTTAAAGTGAAAGTGTTTGAAGGATTAGTGCCTTAGATGGATAGGTTAGATAAAACCTTTTTTAAAATCTTAAAACATTTTACTATGAACTTTATATAAAAGATGATTCAGGAGTTGGAAGAAGATCTTAATTGATTTGAATGACAGTTTTTTACATGACTTTTTTGATAAGTTTGATAGGTTGGTTGTGAGTCAGTGGGTGAAAATAGGACTCAGATTCAGTTTTGAGTCAGATCCCACAGTTAAGGAAAAAGTAGGACACTCTCGCTTGTTTTCCTTACCTCTGAATAAAAGGACTAAATTTTCACAGGGTTCAGGTCTCTGGAGTGGGTTTTGTGCTTGTAATAACATGTGCTGATGGAATTTTCACTCACTGATCACTTTTCAAAAAGAAGTAGCAGTGGAGATGTGAGTTAGACCTACCAAAACTGTCCCTGCTGAGGCGGAATAGCCAGGAGAATGAGCCTTTCCAAAGTGGCAGCAACCGCAGCTCCAAAATCTGTACCATAAATTGCACTCCATAATGTGTCCTCCTTGTAAGCAGCTCCCACCAGCTGCTCTGTTTGTTTGCATCATTAGGCCAGCCATTTTTTCATACTTTAACCAGATACAACCAGACATTACTCAGGCAGCAGTTTGTGCCTCCTTGGCACTGTATCAGCACCATTCTTCTACCTCACAATGAGGATAACCTTTCACAAAACATTAAAAGAAACAAGTGGAAGCCCATTGGTCCTGGAAATGAACTTGCTTAGAAGGTACCTTTTCAGTTAAGGTATAAAGCAGTTACAGTTTGGGGATTAGGGGAAGTAACCTAGTTAATGTTCACATAGAGTATGAGAGATGAGTTAAGAACAATTTTGATCCTCAGTGAAACAGGCATTCGACACATCAGACACCTTGCTCTCCAAGCTCGTGGCCTCCCCAGAATAATTGTGTTCCACTGGAACGATGGTATGATCAACCTTAACAGTGAGAGGTGTCTGCATGAGAGATGCTGGGATGAAGTGAGTGTTTTCTGATCAGCTGGCCAGAATAATTAGACCTACCACAAATCTCATCACCTTCAGCTTGAAAGGCAGCGAGGCTGAGCCCAAGCCCACAACAGCTTTTGTTGAGAGGAAAGCCACTGCGATGGCTGAATAAACAGATTGCCAGATCACCATCTAAAGAGTCCTCTCATTCAGCCAGAGAGACTGAAGAGTATTGAATTTGTAAGCTCTCTATCCCCTCTTTCACCACTCCACTTGATGTGTGGGAGGAAGAAGATGAGAATCTAGAGTGGTTAAACAGGAGTCAACTATTGGATCTGGAGTAGGTGGACGATACCTGCTTTGTTTCCCACTGGTTCTTCCAGGGCCACCCCAATGTAGTAAAGGTAGGGACATTGCCAGAGTATAGGCTTTTGTATTTAAAAAGAAAGAAAGGGGAAGGAGGGGAGAGATTTTACTAGTATCCATAAAAACAACAAGGAGTCCATTAGTCTTTAAGGTGCCACCATACTCCTCGTTGTTTTTGTGGATATGGACTAACACAGCTACCCCTCTGATACTAGTATCCAGTATTAACTGAAATATTTTCATGACTTTAAATATGCAATTTAATGTAAACCTTCCTCTAAACATTTAGTTAAAACCCAGAAATAGGGTGCTAATTCATGAAACAGAAAGTGAAGCTAAGCATGCCAGATCATTCATTTCCCTAAATAGGAGGCAAAAAATAAGATAATAGTATTAAGTGGCAAAACAATCCGACTTTTACTATAACCTGCACACCCGTTAATGCAACTACTATGCATCCTATGTTTCCAAACTCCAGGGATAGTCCTGATCCTAAAACAGCATAACTGACTATTGCATCACTACATTTCTAATCAAATGTTTTGTACCAAAGAAAACTTCTTATTTTTTTTTAATTCTCCACCAAGAACTAGTGCATTCACTACTGCATGCATTCAAAAGTCAAGAACTGTGAAAGTTAAGCTTGCATGTACAACCTTAACTTTGCCTGTTTGTGCATATTGTGAGGGGGTCTACAAGCTGTAAAATCTCTGGTGTAGTGGCTCTAAACTGGGGACGGGTGGTTTATTCACATCCCTGAGTGACATAACCTATGTAGGTATAACTACACTACCACTTAAGTGGCTTTCATAGTTAGGTGCAGTTTAAAGGATGGTGCAGACAGAGCCTTGTTCATTACTGGAGACCTTACTATAAAGCTAATGATGTGCCATAATATGAACTATTAATAAGCTAGGAAGAGTTACACTCAGCATGACCAAACTCATATTTGGATAATACTATAGGCTAAACCTTATTACAAAAGGAAATTACCTTTCCGATTGGATACAGACTGACTACACTGTGAAAAGTGCATATCCATCACTAATATAATCAGGATATTGAGATAATAGGTCACATAAGTCTTCATTGCAAATTTAAGGAATATTGCCTTTACAAAGAATGTGGCATGACTAACAGTCTAGAAAAAGTTTGTGTCTGGCCATTCATATGAAAAATAAGCATTCTAAATGATACCATTCCATTACCTCACCCTTTCTCTAAATATAACCCATAACCGGCAGCACTCTTTTCTGCCTCAAATTGGTAGTTTTAGCTTTTGTGGACAATTCTGCACCATTACTGACAGAAAAGGATTATCTGAAGAAGCTACTCTATCTCCATTATTCATTGATCCCTCTAGATTAATGGGACCAGGCAGGATATTGAAAATGTTATGGACAAATTCTGCTGTCCCTTTCATCTTCCATAGCAATAGCTTTTCTGTCAAAAATTGGTCAGACACATTCAGGTTTTTAAAATGTATCAATCTCCTACTACTATGTCTCTTTCCTACTATACCTGAGGTTGGGAAGGAGTCCTCCCTTGAAAAATTATTTTATTGGATAAAATCAGATGGTGAATTTTCACTTTAAAAGATGTATATTTGATAATCCAATTTAGGCAGGACTCCTTTTAGTTCAAGTAGAACAGCAAAACATGGCTACTAATTTTCTGCTTCTCAACTTACCTCTTTCTTGTTGGTGCATCACAAAGCTGTAGGGGTAGGATTCTTACAAATCCATGCCATCTGCTCACAAGAGCAGAGCAGGCAAGCGGAGTGATATACATATCTACAAGCACAAATAAATCCAGTGCTCTCAAGTAATTCCTGTAGTACATGACCCACTAAGAAGCAGAGATTCTAGGTATGTTTTAGCCCTCATTTAGGAGCTCTAACGGATACCGTAGGATGTGGAAGGAAATTGTTTGTCTTTTTTTTTTTTTTTTTTTTTAATTAATAAAATGTGTTCATAGGACCAACTAACCTTGTGAGTATCATTATAAGTGAACTCAAAGAGGGCCTACATTTCTGGCTGATACTGTACTAATACTTTATGATTCAACCATTTAAGGTTTTGATTTCCTACATTTAATGCATCTATGATTTTCCCTAAAGCCAAATTTGAAGGAAGGTCATGAAGGATGCGGCAGTTCATTATTGCAATTCAATCTTCTCATTGTAACTTGAAGCTAATTTTGTTTATTTCAGGTTCTCCAAAAGTAATGACTATCTGGCTCCCATTCTGCTGTGATACCCTAGTGTGCACTGTGCTGTGATGTCATACTGTGGCTATCACAGAGCAGAATGAAGATTGCTCACATGATGTGGGTTCAGGCAGGGGACTTTATTTGCTATGTTGCACAGAGTTCAAAAGTTTTTCAATATTATTACTTACTCCTAATAGAAGGTGAGTATTTAAAGGGATATTTTCTTCTGGAATCATCCTCATTAAATAAGGGGCCAGATTTGTAAAGGTATTTTCAACCTTTGAATTTGTAAAGGTATTTTCATCTTGGTGCCTAACACCCATTGAAGGCAATAGCATTAAGTGCCTTAGTGCTTTTGAAAATCTCACTGGGTGCTTACATACCTTTTTAAAAAAATCTGGCCTGAGAGCCTTAAATTCTTTGACTACACTGGAAGAGGATAATCTAGAAGACGATGCCCCATTCTTTCTGGACTACACGCTGGAGAAGCCTCTCGACTAGCGACAAGAAAAAGCTGCCACTGCTGCTCAGTTGTAATGCTAGAGAAGATCAGTGACTCCTTGTCACGTTTGGCATTCAGACCAGGCATAAAGATCACAGAAATGTGGCTGCCAGTTTACTTTTGTGGGGGAAATCAGGAGGACCTCCAGTTTTGTCCTCTACCACTTTCATTGGTAGGAAAATTGGAAGATGTGGAATTGGAAGAACGTGTGATCTTCCCCTACAGAACAGTGAGCTTGCAGACAAATTTATTCATGCCTCAGCACTGGGCTCAGCGCCATGGGGAGCATTGGCATCTGTCCCAAGACCTCTTTACCCTATAATATTGGCAGCATCCTTTCCAGCACAAGGGAAATTAGGGACTTAGCCAGCGGCAGGGTCAGATGATGATGTGATTTAATGAGGTAACTTTGATAGGATTAGGAGGAAAAATTTCCTGGATACAGGCAGTCCCATAACAACCTATTGCAGGGTTTTTTGCACCATCCTCTAAAGCACCTACTAATAGTTGCTTTGAGTGACAAGATAGTAGATTAGATTCACTGATCTGATCCACTTGGCCAATTCCTATGTAACACTGATCTTGACTAGCAAAGTGAGATGGGCATAGAGTCAGATCTTACTCTAAGATTAAACTTGTTATATAGCTGAATGCAAAAATATGATACTATAACGATATGTCTGAGAATTTAAACCCAGACAAGTCAGTATCACAATATCCTCCTCTCTGCTCCCTGATGCATATACATTGCTATGGAATCTTTCATTAAATGATCAGTACAGATTCTGAGACAAATGTATAACTTGGGGGCTTTGAATTAAGACACTATTTTACAGAGTATTGGCCAAAATTCAAAATGCCAGGAAGTCTGGTCTGAGAGCAAGAGTTTGAATGCTTAAGTGAAAAGGTCCAGCTCGGTTGTACTCTGTGACTGATCCCCATGTCCCATATTTCTGATGATCTTTGGAGAAAAGGTCACAGAGTTAAGAGCTGTGAAGTTTTGGGGCAGCAAAGAGGCTCCAGTCTCTCTCAAGGCAGGCATGGGGGTATATGAGAATAACTGATTCACAGAAATGGAGAGCTGAGGAAGTAGCTGAGAGTCCAGTGGGATCCTACTGAAGGTTTGTGTAGATACGTTTTTTCACAGCAGTTTCCTATTGCCTCTTATAAGAGATGCATTCTTAACTAAACAGTTTCTAACTTTGAAAGGACATTTGTTTTGGGAGTTAGGAAAAGGTGGAGGTTGATTGTTATATTTAAATTAACTGGTTTGTCCACCCCTATTGGTAAGGAGAAGAGTATCTATTTGATGCTGTTATATTTTGGGAAACAATGTACTGTATCTCGGTCAGACTGAATGCAATGGATGAAAGCCCAGTGTCTAATAAATACTGCTTTCATTTAAATGGTGTTTTTAATTACATAGGAATCTGGAATTTGGGGGAATTAATGATTAAGCTGTTGGAGGAAATGAGCCCAGGTGTGTTCCTGTTCTGCGTCATTACTCAGGGAGGTTTTACGACCGCTCTCTGTAGTTAATGACTTTTAAATACACACACTCTTAGATGGAAGCCAGAAATGTTTGCTCCAAATGCTCCCTTCAACAGTTTTGCATTGCACTCTTTCAGACAACATTTATTATTAATCATCATTACTGATTGCTGTAGCACTGCTCATTATGTATCAATGTTACAACTAATGAATATATTTAAAGACAATTTAGTGTTGCTGAAAGATACTAGATTGACTGACTGGGTTGGGATTGACTCCGCTGTGTAACGGACCTGCTGCCAAGTGATTTCTGGGAATACATAATACATTTCTAGGAATGCTGCTTCTTTAGAACTCCAGCGTTACCTGCATCTCACCCCAATTTCATGTTTGCTTACTTTGATGTTATACGTTATATACCTCGGGAATTCAGCATCTTGGCAGTGGCAGACCTGGCCCTTTCATCATGGGCTGTGTGCACACAGATACCCCAACCCCCCAGCTCTTGGCTGGCTGTTTCCGGAACCGGCGTGGGAGGCCTCCCTTTCTCGGTTCGCGTTGGGCTAGCAGAGGAAGCGAAGTATTTCAGATCATACACGTGTTCTGTTCGCACGACACACCCCCCCTTCCCCGTTTTCCATCTGTCCCTGCTATCAGTTCCGTGTGGGGCAGGGTTTAGCCACAGAGCCTTGGCAGGCTGTTCCTTATCTAGAGCCAAACCCAAGATAGCAGGCGGGGGGCCAGGCAGGGAATGCGGGGCGCGGGAGGACGGTCGCAGGCCTGGCGCTGTGCGTGCGAGCAAGCTCGCCCGGGACTAAAGCGCCTCCACCGCAAGCAGGGCTGCTGCTGCTCCAGTGCCGGTTACCTGAGCCGGCAACCACGTGAGTGCCACATCAGCGGCGCTTTTCAGACTGAAAGTCACAGAAAGGAAACGGGCACCGGAGAAGCAGCTGGGGGCGGCCGGCGCGTGGCTTTGGGAGGGCGGCCAAGGACTGGGGCGGGCCGCTGGCAAGTCTATTTCCCAGGGTGTTTATTAACCCTCCCCACCGGAGCGAGCCTGGTCCCCCCCGCTGCCCTGGAGGCTGCTGCGGAGGAAGCCCGGCAGCCCGGCCCAAAGGCGCCGGTTCAGCGAGGCGGCTCCCTCCCTGCCGCGCGTTTCCAGCTCTGTCTGCGGCGGCGGGAGCTGCAGGGCGGCGGCGGAAGATGCTGCAGTCCCTGGCCGGCTGCTCCTGCGTGCGGCTGGTGGAGAAGCACCGCTCCGCCTGGTGCTTCGCCTTCCTGGTACTGGGCTACCTGCTCTACCTGGTCTTCGGCGCCGTGGTCTTCTCCTCAGTGGAGCTGCCCTACGAGGACCTGCTGCGCCAGGAGCTGCGCAAGCTGAAGCGGCGCTTCCTGGAGGAGCACGAGTGCCTGTCGGAACAGCAGCTAGAGCAGTTCCTGCGGCGGGTGCTGGAGGCCAGCAACTACGGCGTGTCCGTGCTGGGCAACGCCTCGGGCAACTGGAACTGGGACTTCACCTCCGCGCTCTTCTTCGCCAGCACCGTGCTCTCCACCACGGGTAAGGGGCCGCGCCCGCCGCCTCCTCTCCCCTCTACAGCCAGGGCCTGTCCTGCCCCCAGGGCTTCTCCATCCCCCTCTGCAATATGGGCTGCGCTGACTTCAGCCCCCACCCCCTCTCTGTGCACTGAGGGACTGGCCCATCCCCCTGCACTCAAGGACTGCTCCATCTCTCCCCACTCCTTAATCTCCACCTGTAACTGGGGCTTCCTTCTCTAGCCCCTTCCTGCAGCCACAGACTCCTTTCCCTCCTCCAGGAGCCCGTATCTCCAGACCCAGTATCCCTGCACTAGAACCTCTTCATTCCCATCCTATCTGTCCCCAAGGCCCTCTCCATCTTCCTGTCCTCCTTTGCACTCAGGACCTCTCCACCCTTGTGGAAGGTGCACAGAATCCCAGGGAGAAGAACCCCCATGCCCCCTTTCTTTCCTTCCTTCTCTTGGGAGCTAAGGGCAAGAGAACCAAGGAAACGCCTTTACATCCCGAGGTCCGGTCTCCTCATCAAGAAAACTTAAGTAGCAGCCAAGCAGATACAATTTGCTTTGATGATTTTTTTAGTGTTACATAATCCAGAAGAGTTTTATTCAAACTGCTGCTTTTTGTCAAGGGTGTCCCTGCATTGCAAAAAGTGTTACTGGGTTTATTTGTGGGGAGGAGAATAATTGGCAACATTTACTAAAGTAGCTGTTTATACCTCTTTGCATTCTTGAATTTTCCACAAATCTTTATATCTGACATTAGTAGTTGGGGGCGGGGGGGTGGGAGAGGGGGAGAGTGTCACAACTCCTTTAGGGGTTCTCAAATCAGTGGTGGGGATTGCAGCCATCCTGGCCTTTTCTACAGTGCTCAGTGGGGAGGTTAGATGGATGGGGATGGGGATATGGAAAAGATAATGCTTCTCTATCTTACATAAATCAAGATATCCAAATCCTCCATTTGTGAGGGCGTAATACCATTGGCCATCATTCTGTTCCCAGTTACACAAATATAAAATCATAGTCTCTCCACTGGTGTATGATTGTGGTAATTGGAAGAAAACTGAAAACTTCAGGGGCCTGATTTCACCATATTGTTGTACTGGTGTAACTCCATTGAAATCAAGGAGCTTATGCTGGTATAATAGAGTAATGCAGTGGTGAATCAGGACCCAGGTTCTGTCAACCTGATCTCTCCTTGTATATAAAGTCATCCAGTGAGGCCAAGTGGGTATTTGTTTCTTTGCACAGTGGAAAAAACAATTGCTCATCCTGTGTAGCTGGAAAAAGAGCACACCCATAACTAATTCAGCATATGCTTTCACTTTGGGTACTCTTGATATTCATATTTAGCAAGTGCCTGCCAACACTGTGGTGTCTACTTATTTGTTTGAACTATGCCATGGTAGCTGCCCCAAGATGTTTACTATGTAGTTAAGTTTTGAACCATCTGCCTACTTGTGGGCTAATAGCTCAAACACACTAACATTTTTTTTTCTTAAAGAGATACCATCAGCTTAAAACTCATGGCCCAAGGTTCTGAGATGTCTGGTGCTTGGTGGAGGAAATTGAATGTGGCTTTACTCACCTTCACAGCCCCTGGAATTTGAGACTGGCCATGGGTCTTTTCCACAAATCTTTAATTTATGCCCACCTGCCCCTGGCTCCAAGAGTCTATTCTGGCAGATGGGGTCAGTCAGAGTGAAGAGGTGCCCTGGAAATGTCCCCTGTGTGAGGATACTACAGGGGGCCTCTACAGGGGGATACTACAGCTGCTGTGTGACTCTACCACCACCCACAGAATCCCCCTATTTAAAAGGAATTGAAGGTGCATCTACAGAGGGATAAAATACAGCCATGGCTGACCTGGGTCAGCTGACAGACTTGGGCTCATGGGGTCCCAGAACTCCCCAAGCCCAAGTATCTACATAGCAGTTTTTAGCCCCACAGTCTGAATCCCATGAGCCTGAGTCAGCTGACCCATGCTTGCTGCAGGTTTTTTATCCCTGTGTAGACAGACCCTTGTGACTGAGAGAACTTGTGCTGCCAACACAAATTTCTTTACCCATGTTACTGTAACACTTCCCATTCTTAAAAGTGAAACATCTTTAAAAATCCAACTTGTCACTATGGGCCTGATTTTTAAAGGTATTTAGGCCCCTAAAAGTGCATATGAGTGCCTACAGCCCTGACTCCTATTGAAATTGAAGGGAGTTAGACACCTAGGTGCTTTTGAAAATCCAAATAGGTGCCTAGCCACATCTTTAGGCATCTAAACCTTTTAAAATCTGGCTCAGTGCCCTTACTTCATTTTTTTTTTTTTTGCATTTCTTTCCATTTGAAAAATGAAAACCAATGAAGTAATTTTCATTTTTATTTATGTAGTCACTTTCAATTTAAAATTCCTAGTGTATTATGTTGACTCTACAACACTACAAGAGAACGTGTATTTGCTTAAAAACAGCTACTTTCATTAGGATTTTTAAAAAGTTGTGGAAATAGTTTTTAGTTTTAGGTCTTATAAAATCTTGCTTTTACAAAATTTAAATTTTGCATCTAATTTAAGTTGATGGTGTCCCTTTAAGGGACAGTATAGGTATATGTGCCAGGAATGTTAGACTGTGATGATTTGAATGGTTGAGGTTTTAAGTGATCATTGAAACAAATAAGTGTCCTCTTTCATAACTGTGAGATGCTTTTGGAAACGCCCTTAAAATTGAATACTTTTCCATTAACTGAAGATTTGGAATGATAATTTCAGTGATTTAACACACTGAATCTCTAGTCTTTCAGTAATTGTAAATTTGTCACATACACTGAAGAGTTAAACTCAAGTACTTAACTGTGTGAACTTTACGCTGTAACACTACAATGCAATATCTTCATTCCTAATCAGCGAAACTGTGTGTTCTTATCTATTGGAGAATATTAAAAAGTTATGTTAAGTATTTAAGAGCTATTTTTAATCTTCAAATTTATATTTTGTTATACAGTATTCAGATACATTATGGAAAATATTATACATTTTGATATCATTTGATACTTTTTTTTTCTAGTGCATAATCTCTTTATAAAATAAAATTGTTAATCCAAAAAACCAAAATATGGTTCTTAATATTTTTGGTAAGTTTTACATTAGGGATGAGGAACTGTAGTGGCGCTGAACTTTTTCTCAGATAAACAAAGCAGTGGGATTTAGTTTTGACTCAGCAGTATCATTTACAGTTCATTATCCTCCCCTCCCCACTGCACATCTGCATAAGGTCTCAAGTGTTTAGCTGATTAGATTACAGAGGCCCTCAAAGGTGAATACTTGAACATACATCCAGTCATCACATATGCTGTTAAACTTTTTGAAAAACCCCTTTTTAATGACCTTTCAAAACTTAGTTAACTGCAGTCTAATGGCATGTAGGTCCAAAACATAAGCAGGAGCAATATTTTCTCTGTCCGTTTGGAATTAAAATGAATCCATCACTGTAAGAAGGGGAGAGAATTGTACTTCTTTCAATGGGCTGAATCCAATCCACAGGGCTTTAGATGAGATCTTGAAGTGAGGAAAATAAAAACATTGTTCCATTTATGTTTTGTTTTTTTTTTTAAATTGTTTTATTGTTTTAGTTTTCAGTATATGTACAGGGCTTAGCACAAAGAGGCCTCATTTTTCGTAGGTCTGTAGGCACTACCATAACAAACGTTAATAATAATGTATGTGTGCAGTAGTTCACAAGTTGATGTGTTCTGTTTCTTTGAGAATAGTAGGCCTGGTAATTCTGTGAGTGTTCAAGAGATTAGGGGCTGGACTCTACAGGAAACTCTCTGAGGACTCGGGTTGGTGTGTGCCTGTTGGTACCTGTACAGAGAGGGTGAGGCCTGGATGGTAATGCTTGTGCTGCCAGAGGCTGATTATTTCAGGGAGCTGATCCACACAGGCACAGACTAGACTTCCTTAGGCTATGGGACGATAGTGGTGAGGTATCTCGCAACCCTGGGTACCACTGGGAAGCATCACAGTTGTCTCTTTCACTATGTATTAAGAAACAGAACTGTTTACAACATTCAGAAGTTAAAAATTGTTGTACATCTAACCTGTCTTTCTCCTCTTCTCCCAAACAATAAGGGCAAGTGCAGGAAAAAGAAGAAAGATTTATACGAACTGAAGAGAAAGACCAACCAGTGAATAGCCCTGTGTTGTGAAGAGGATGGTTTTGTATTTATAGAGCACTGAAATGCTTTCTGTGAGCAGAATGGATTGGATGATCATCACTTAAGTAGATGGGATACCCATTTCTTGGGCTCAAAGCTGACAGGGCTTGTTACATAGCTTTAAACTAAGGGTATGGCTACGCTTGGAATTGAAAAGCGCTGCCGCAGCAGTGCTGCGAAGTGTGAGTGTGGTCGGAGCGGCAGCGCTGGGAGAGCTCTCCCAGCGCTGCACGTAAACCACATCCTCTACGGGTGTAGCGTGCAGCGCTGGGAGCTGCGCTCCCAGTGCTGCCGCTGTGATTACACTGAGGCTTTACAGCACTGTATCTTGCAGCGCTCAGGGGGGTGTTTTTTCACACCCCTGAGCGCGAAAGTTGCAGCGCTGTAAAGTGTGAGTTTAGCCATACCCGAAGTAGAAAAAGTGTAGCGGGGAACGATTTGAATTTAACCAAAAAAAAAAAAAATCTGGTACGTCCTTTCACTTGAACAATGTGGAGATGAAGATGACCTGAAGAAGAAAATAAAAAGGCAACTAAAAAAAAATTGTTAAAAATAGTGTGCCTATACATAAATGCAGTATGTGGAACAGGCAAAGTCAGATAAAATATTATTTGAAAACAATTCAGATTGGCCGGATAGGTGCATTATCACAGGATTAAAAACTCAGGTGCACAAGGGGCAATCACTAATGGGAAAGAAATTAGTTGAGTGCTTCTGGGACTGGCTTTATGTTCTTTTTTTAGTAACTTTATTCTTTCATGTAAAATTTCAGCAGATACACAGAATCAAATATGAACAGAGTACATGCAAAAGGGACTCCCTCGCTAGATACCTACAACATAAACCATTTAAAAATAGTACATGAATATATTTTAAATGTATTTTAAAAAATATTGATTGGAAACCCTTAAGAACTATGAACTACTTAAGAGCCCGGCTTGCTGCCTGGCAGGGTCCTAGCTGTCATAAGTGGGCCTTTTGATGGCAATAGCTCTGCTTCCAGTGCTGTGCTAGAGGTGGTTGTTTGTAGGATCAGGCTCATAACATGTAAGTCAAAATTTAATTGTAAACATGTGCTTACTTGAATTAAAAAATAATAATTCTTGTCCTGGATGTTGGTCACTGTCCTGGTAATGCATGTTGCCTGTCAGTGTGCAGTTCTGTGCCATCCCTTTGTATGTTAGAAATGGGAAAGTCTGTGAGTGGAAACAGAATGAAAAAGGAAGGTGGTGGAAGAGTTTGAAGAAGAGGATAGTTCCCTGTGTTTATGAAACCTGAACTGATAGGCGTAAGGGAGTATACAAGTTGACTTATCACTGATCCAACAGGTTGAGACCCTACTTTGTGATGTGTTCCAGCATGGGACATACCTGATGTGAGAATATCTGACAGTATTTCCTGGGAATGGGAGAAGAAGTCTAGGCTGGCTGACTATTTTGCATTATGAACATGGACACAGGTTTAATTTTCCACTCGGTCAATTGGGATGAGGGGTACCTTGGTTCTTTCCAGCATCTCAGTGTAATGGAGCTGTGAGAATAGACTTTTTACAAAGTAGGATAATATGGGGTTGTTTTCATTCAGAAAAACAAAGTGGAGGATTGCAGAAGGGTGAAGTGGAACTTCAGTGTGTTTTGTAATGCAGGTTCACATACTTCTCTTAGGGTGGAGAGGAGATTTCCTCTGGTCTAGCCAGATCTCCAATGTGATAATGAGGAGAGTGAGTTGCTAGACCTCCATATAGGCGCTGACTTCTGCTCGCACTGGTGGGTGCTTGACCCCCTCTGCCCCTGGCCCCACCGTGACTCCCACCCCTGCCATACCCCCATTCCAACCCCTTCTCCAAAGTCCCTGCCCCTATTATGACTCCCCACATCCCCGTCACCACCTCTTCCCATGAGCATGCCATGTTCCCGCTCCTCCCACCTCCCTCTTGGAGCTTGCTATATCGCCAAACAAGTGTTGGGAGGTAGGTGGAGGAGTGGGGACGTGGAGCGCTCATGGGAGGAAGCAGAGGAGAAGTGGGGCGGGAGCGGGGAGGGGAGCTTGGCTGCCAGTGGGTGCAGAGCACCCACTAATTTTTCCCCATGAGTTCTCCAGCCCTGGAGCAGCCACGGAGTCGGCACTTATGCACCTCCAGCATGTCTCTGAACCTGGAAGCGTTGATGTTTGCAACATGTTGAAAATGTACCAGAATGTCTTCCAGAATTTATCTTGCATTAGCTGTATTTTGGGTGATTGAGTAGGTATTTTATATTGTGCAATATTTTAGAGGTATGAAGCATAGAAACCAGCAATGTGCCAAGTTAAAATTTCTGTTTGGTCTTGAATAAGCATGAGTATAGGATACCAGCAGCTAGATGCTGACAGTGGTCAGACCTCTATAAATTACTTGATTATTGGGTAAGGCATCAAGCAGAGGTGCATTTCAATATGGTGAGTTTTTTGTATTAAGGTAAAACAAATGCTTTGGATATGGTAGGCAAGTGATATAATCGGTCCTTGGTTACAGCTGATATAGTTCAAATATCATTTGACTCTCAAAAACCATTCTTCATTAGGTCTAGTTTTAATTAATATACTTATTAATGATTTGGAAGTGAAGTTAAACAGTGCATTTAATTGCAGAAAATCTCAAATTGGGAGTGTTGATAGCACCAGTGAAGCCTAAAGGGTAACACAAAGTGTCAAGGAAAGATTAGCAATAAAAAGGTTAAATCACTCTTTACCATGGTAATATCCATGGAGGTGGGGGTGGGGGGCAGGTGACGGAGAAAGCAAACTCCCTGCAGTTCTGCTCATGGAGTTTCCTGCATGTCATTCCATCAGGGTGCCATCTATCAAGGTCACCTGTCTGTGCTGCTGAGAGGGAGACCCCAAAAACCTGTGCATCCTTCCAGTATCCATGCAGATCCCAGGAAGGCAGTATGAGGCCAAGGCCTTCTGTCTCTGCAGCACCTCTAGCTGATTGCCAGAGCCATGTGCTCCTACAGAGCTGAGCTAAGAGGATTGCAGTTGTCCATAGGGAATCATCTTTTAAAAGGGGAAGATTCCATCAAGGATCATCCCTGCCGGGTAGCATCCCTCACTACCCCTGGCACTCTCACTGTTCCTTGGGGTCCAGTTCTCCAGCAATGAGATATCAGCAGGTAAGACCACCAAGCCAATTTGGTAGATAGTAGTAATATTTCATGAAGTATACTGTTTCTGCTGTCAGATTTGCCATTGTATAATGCCTGCAACTCTGATAAGAAATCAGATAGACTTTCTTCACCTTTGTGTTTGAGCATTTCAAAGCTTATTTTGTCTTTGCCTGGTGCGAGCTTTTGCCCCTTATCACTTTTTGGAGTTTCTTCATCCTGAGGTTTTCATTTAAAATAAGATCCATACCATCCGCCCACCTCTTCGTCATCTGATAGTTATCATTAAGAAATGTTCTTTTCCTTTCCCTAATTTCTATCCGGTGAGCCTCCTTGTTGCTCACTTTTTGAAACATGACAGCCAGAATTTCCACTTTTTATTTGTTGGAGCTTATTACTGCATGGCCTTCACCTTCAGAGCTTGGTATTGTGTTGCTCTTACTCTTTATTCCAGTCATTTCCCAAAGTTGCTTGTATATCTTTATTTACTTTCCAGCAGTATTGCATCCAGCTTTTTTTCTTTGCCATTTTTATAGCCCTTGTGCAACTGCTTTACTTTTTTTAAATATGTCAGTGAGTCCTAGCAATTTGTGTAGTTTTTTCATTCTTATATGCCTTGTTCCTTTCCTTAATGACTTTGTCACATTCTGTGTTTCACCACGATATACTTTTTACTATCTTTAATTAGGGTAGGTATCTTAGGAATAGCTAGGCTGGCTGTCTTTATAATTCCCTTTGTAATATTACTACAGAATTCCTAATCCTCTTCTCACCCACATATTCCTCACTCTTGTGTCCTAAAGAGTTTCCAATTTGCCTTTTTTAAAGGTTCCAAATGCGGATTTTATTCTTGTCTTCAGTATGTCCTTTTCCTTGATATGTAATTAATGCTGGGAAGTGGTCACTACCCATTCCCTCCTCTCTGTAAATTTCCCAACTGCATTTGCTTGCTATGTTACTAGAAGCTATTCCCAAGTCTAGGCAAGCGAGGCATCTGTCCTCTTCACAGAAACTGGTAGGTGCCTTATTTAATATTACTAAATTATTATTGTCACAAAATTCCTATAGACATTTTCCATTTGTATCATTTGTCCTACATTCCCACAAACTATTGTGACAGTTCAGATCACTCACATATTGAATGGGCATATGACATCTGCATTAATTCTTTCAGTTCTATAGCTTCTAGTTTTCTGCACAGGTTAGAAACATATCATCTGAGAATTGTTTTGTATCAGTATCTCAATAACATTAGACTCAATATTTAGCTTTTTAACCTCTACTTCCAGATTGTTTAGATGCTCCTTAATGAAGGTGCACATAGCTCTCCCATTTCCTATTTCTCTGTCATATTTATATATGCTATATCCTGCAATTTTTATACTCTAGTTTTTCTATTAGCCAAATCTCTTGCATATATATTATGTCAAGCTTTGTTTTCATGTCAATAATATGTTTCTTTAATACCTATATACTATAAGACTATGTGTATTCCAGCTATTAGTCACTCCCATTCTCTTGCCCTTCAGTATTTCTTTCACTTAGGAAAATATGAAGTCATTCCACTGATAGGGTGCTAGCTGGTAGGTATTTTTCAGCAGCTTTAACTGTAATTCTCATTTTCACTGTTTACTCCTCAGACAGGAATTCACAATTTGCATTTATGATTGAAGTCAATGAATCTCTTATTTTTCTATAAGTAGCACATCATCTGCTTCTACCCCAGTGTCACTCTTTACTTCCTTCCCAGTGTTTTGTTGCTTGCTAATCCCTGTCCCGATGCTGGGTTTTCTTTTTTCCTCCTCCTCCTCTTATTTCCCCCCCCTTCTTTCTTTCTTTTAGGTGTCTTCTGGCAGTTTCTGCATATGAGATGTTGTTAATGATTTTGGTTTTTATATTTCTCTAGCTTGCTTTCCCTCAATACATCCTTCATGTGCTGAGCTGTGTTTTCTTCCACGATCAGAACATTTTCATTCTGTCCATTCCTCACAAATATATGAATAGTCACCTCCACACTTGCCACACCTTAATTTCCTTTTGCAATTATTTACTACGTGACCAAATCTTTGGACTCCTACAGCATCTCAGTGCAGGAGATATATAGGGCTTAGTCCAGAACGTCTGATACCCTAAAGATATTTGCAGTGGTGTTGTAGTCTTGTTGGTCCCAGGATGTTAGAGAGACCTTGAATTAAGCTATGACATGCTGCGCACCATTCCCAGACCTGAAGAAGAGCTCTGTGTAAGCTCAAAGTCTTATCTCTCTTTCACAGAAGTCCAATAGAAGATATTGCCCCATGCACTGTATCACCCTAAAGTTACTCTATCTGGAAATGTCCTTCTCTTAAATGTGACCAGCACAGCTATCACCTCCTCTTCTGCTAGTTACTATCTTGGATGTATCATCTTGTTTTCACCTATTCCTTGCTTTATTTCCTTTTCTGACATTCCAAATGGCACACCATATACTACATCTCTCGTTTCAGTTAGAAACCCGAGTGGCTCAGCTTATTTTCAGCTTTTCTAGTGCCTTCGTCTTAAGGAGCTTCTCTTCTTTTTTTGTTTTTGCTCATCGCTAACAAGTCTCCATCAGGTAGTTTCCTAGGTTATACTAAGTCCTGGTCTACACTAGAAATGTAGGTCGTATAACGATGTTGCTCAGAGGAAAATCCACTTCATGGTTATACCGACCTAATCCCCATTGTAGACAGCACTATGTTGGCAGTAGGGCGTCTCCCATTGACATAGTTACTGCCTCTCGGGGAGATGGAGCACCGACGCTGATGAGAGAAGTTCTCCTGCTGCCATAGGAGTGTCTTAACTAAGTGCCACAGTAGCCTAGCTGCAGTGCGGTGCACGTAGACAAGCTCTGTATCTCCAACACTTTTTTCTGAACCATTCTGCAATCATCGGGGGGTTGACATCCCCTATCGTTATGCCCTTTGCTAGGGATTTTACTGTTAGGGAATTTTCCTCATGGTCTATTCCTGCCTACCCATTTTCTGCTCCTTCTGCTGTCTCTAAAGAATCTATCCTTTTTCTTTTTCCTTGTTTGCATCCAGTCTTCCTCAGTGTTTTCCTTATCCATATTTTCTAAGGCTGGTTTCAGTGTCGTTGGCAAGTATGGGCTGATTAAAGTGATAACAAATCTAGCCAAGCCACCCAAGCTCCCAGTCTGCTCTGACCCTTTATAGCCCCCAGGCGCTGCGCTGCCCTCTTAAATGGCTCAGCTGGGAGCACTTACACTGGAACCCGTTTGTTAATTAGCATCTACAGGAAAGTATAATTCGTTAGCAGGATTATTTAAAAAGAAATCAGAGGACCACATGCTTTGCTCTGCTAAGGTCACTTTGCGACTTTAAAGCAGCTTTAAGAGGCAACTTATGATTTCCTTAGTATGAAGGAATCCTTGCTAATTTCACACTAGTCCTTCCTGGCATCCCCAGTGCAAGAGTTTTTTGTTGGGGCTGTCTGAAGGTGGGAGGAGGCAAAGGTAGAGTGCAATGCACTGTCAGTATCTGTTGGATGTTGGATGTTACCTAAGCAACCTGCAAAACAGGGCCAGTGCGCTGGCCCCATGATTAGATGAGGAATACAAATGGTTTCAAGAGACCTCTGTGAACCCGCTTCCCTTATGTGTCCCAACCCTGAGTTCAGTGCAGCTCAGAATTGTGCTCCATGGAAGTTGTGTGCATGTATAAGGAGGCAGAATCATCCATAGGAGTTTAAAAATCCATGTTAACAAAGGTAATCAGGGTAATAAGATGAGACTGGGGTGTCAGAAGTAGAGCTGGAGCAAAGTGATAATTTAAAACAAATAAGTCACCAGGCCCAGAGGATATACAGCCAAGAGTTCTGGGAAGTTTAAGTACAAACAAAAATATGCAATTGACATTAAAAATCAGCCACTGTTCAAGAGGATTGGAGGGTAGCAAGTTTTGTACCTATATTTTAAAAAAGGCTCTCTGGGTGATCTGGGGAATTGTATATCGGTGATCCTGTCATGAGGCCAGAGCATAACTGGCCCATGAGGCTCCTGTGGGCTACACCTGGGAGTAATCAGGTGCTCCAGGGGGTGTCCCTTTAGCTAATTAGTAATAGAGCAGCTGAGCTAGAAAGTGGCTGCTCAAACTGTATAAAGGAAAAGGTGCTTAGAAGGAAAGGGAAGAGAAGGCGTTCTAAAGAAGCCCTATAGTTGGCTGGAAGGTGTCCATAGAAGTTGGGGCCAGGCCCTGGCGTCTATTGGGCCAAGCCTTGAATGAGGATTTGGAGTTAACAGAGAGAGCGCTTGGAGGGTCCCTTGGGAAGGGAGGCAGTGTGGGAGTGCCTCTCATTAGGCTCTGGGAAAAGAGCTGCTGTTGGCCTCCAGATCAGAAAATCTAACAGGTGGAAACAGGTTTCTGGGAAAGGAGTAAGAAGGAGAGAACTGGTAGGACAAACCCATGGGGAGCAGAGCAGACTAGACTCCTGTTGGGGAAGCACTGAGGGCCTACACAAGGTAGAACAAACCCATAGGGGAGCAGATTAGGTTTCCGTGGGAGAAGTCCTGGGGTAGGTCTTGTAAGTGGGAGCAGGGTGACACCAGGTGTAAATTGCTGGGGTCCTTGGGGCAGGGAGGCAGTGTGGGGAATCCTGCTGGAGAAGAAGTTATTAGTTTGACTCAAGAGGGGCCAAAGAAGAATTATTACTTAGGATTTGTTAAGTTTTTTGTTTGTACCTTTTTAATTATCCTGTAAGGGGTTTGGGCTTTGTGATTTAGCCAGGGGAGATGACCTGTCAAAAGCCAGCACCTTCTGCTGGCTGAGGACCCCTTGCTGCATCACACCCTGACGTAAGGGGGTGCTACAGGTAGTGAGTACAAAGCCTTATGCCTGTACTTGGCAAACTGAATGAAACAATAACTAATTTAAAAATAGAATAACAAACACCTGGAAGTTCATGATGTGATAGGTTCTAACCAGCATGGTTTCTGCAAAGGAAAATTGTGCCTCACTAATATCTGACTTCTTTGACCATGACAGAGTAGTGGATAAAAGAGAACTGGTTGACATAACTAATTTAGATTTTTCAGAAGGCCTCTGAAAAAATCCCTCCAGAAGAGGCTGCTAACAAAACTAAGGAATCATGGGGTGAGGGGTAAAGTTTTTGTCATGGATCAAAAACTGCCTAGGAGACTGTAAACAGAGTAGGATTAAATGATCAGCTTTCATTGTGGCAGCAGGTTAACAGTGGAATGTCTAAAGGCTCTGTATTATATCCCATGTTTAACGATCTGGAAAGGAGGGTGAGTAGTGTGGTAGCAAAATTTGCAGATGATACAAAGTTATTAAAGTTAGGACTGTGAGAAAGTTCAGAGAGACTTGTACTCCCTGTGCATCTAGCTTGTACAATGGCAAATGAAACTGTCAATAAATGCCAAGTAACACACACTGAAGGAGGAAAAAAATTAAACTGATACACTTTATGGGGATCCAAATTGACTATATCATCTAAAGAAAAGGCCCTGAGCATTGCTCTAGACAGCTCAATAAAGACTTCTGCTCAATGTGCAGTTGCAGTCAAAAGAGCCAGCAAGATGCTGGAGTCCGTAAGGAATGGGATGGTGAATAATACAAAAAAATTACTATGCCTTTTATATAAATCAGTGGTGCGGTCTCATTTGGAATGCTGTGCAGTACTGGTCAGCCCATCTCAAAAATATTGCAGAACGGGGGGTGAGGGGGTGTCAAAAAAGGATAATAAGCTTGATCAAGGGCCTGAAAAAGCTTTCCTATGAAGAAAGATTGAAAAGACTGGAATTGCTTCCCTTAGAAAGGTGATGCGTGAGAGGGACATAACAGTACACACAAACAATTAATTGCTTGTCAGATTGGGAACTTCTGTTCTCCCAGTCCAATAACCAAAAAAGAAGGACAGTCAGTGAAATCAAAAGTGTTCTTGAAAGTTGCCAAATTCAGAACTGATGGATGGAAATACTTTTTCAGTCATGTATAATTAAACTGTGGAACTGTCACAAATTGTTAAAGCTAGGTCTTAAGCAAGATTCAAAAAGGATATTGGATATCAAGAATATCCAGAATTATCATGAACAAATTTTGGAAGGGATATTGACTTAAGTGCAGAAGCACCAACTTTAATTTATAATTAATGCGAGATCAGGATGAGGTCTAATGTGGAGGGCAGATTATCCCACACCCACCTACCACAGGGTTCTTACACTTGGTGCTGGCCATTGAGACAGGATACTGGACTCAATGGACCACGGGTCTGATCCACTTAGGCAGTTGTTCCTATGTTGCCTTCTTGAAGAAAAAATGTTGCTGTATTGTTAAGATTTCATACACTACTTAGTCTGACAAATTGGGAACTGAAAGAATTCCTATTTCAGTGTGTGTGTGTGTGTATATATATGTGTGTGTATATATATATCGTATATAGCTGAATTTTAAAAATCCACTTCTCCAAGCATAACTGTTGAAAGGGAATATGGGCACACTCCTCAGCTGGACAGAACACATGAGTGTTGCAGCTGAAGGAAGGGGATGGCAAAGATAGTTCCATGCCAGCTTTATGGCCTCTCCAATCATGAGGCCAATGAGCAGCAAAACCAGTTCTTGGCCCAAATTACCCCTGGTCTACACTTGGGGGGTGGGAGGGGGGGGAGGAATCGATCTAAGATACACAACTTCAACTACGCTGTTCTCGTAGCTGAAGTCAACATATCTTAAATCGACTTAGAATTATTTACTTCACATCCTTGCGGCGTGGAATAGATGGCCGCAGCTCCCCCGTCAACTTTGCTTCTACCTCTCACCGAGCTGGAGTTCAGCAGTCAATGGGAGAGCAATCAGGAATCGATTTTATCATGTCTACACTACATGCAATAAATCAATCCCCAATAGATCGATCGCTACCCGCCGATCCGGCGGGTAGTGTAGACATACCCTTAGCCGCCCTGTGGGTACTCTTTAACTTCTATAAGCTAGAGCAATGCTGGTCAGTGACTAGTGGAGCATGTAATTTGCCAACTTCTCCCCCACCCCCCCCCAAACACACACACACCTGGAACCTCCTGACCCTGCCCTGATATGCTCCTACTCTGCTGGGAGACAACCCAGAATTTTCCCCATAGTAAGAGAATAATCCTCCATTGCTGCTTTGTCAGCTTTAGGATCACTATAGTCCAGATCCTCAAAGGTATTAGGTGCTTAACTCCCATAGATTTAAATAAGAATAAGGTGCCTAAATACCTGTGGGGATCTAGGCTTATTTACTGCTCCACTTTGTTGTTTTTATACTTTAGTATGTTTTAACGAATTGCTTTACGTAATCAAAGGGTTAGTGTAAAGCCAAGGTTCTATTTTCTCACAATTTAAGTTTATACATAGCCAGTTAGATTATAGCCCTGGTATTTCGGCTTTAGTTTGAGCTCTGGTCTTTCACCTCTTTAATGAAAGTAGAGGATTAATTTCTAGAAAATCTGACTGCTATTAAAAAGGCTTAAATTGAGCTATTCCTATTCTGCTGACATCCCAAATTAGAATTTTAAGCACAATGTTAAGTAAACTTTGAGAAGGGTCTCTTTCAAGATCTGCAGACCCAAAATCCTGCAGTTCCTATTCACTCCTTCAGATTTCAGTAGAGTTTGCCTGAGTGAGACTTTGCTCTGCATTTGTATAACTAAAGCTAAGCTTCCTTTACACTCATAATGGAGAGAGAATTACTGTTTTGACCTCTTTCCATCAATGCTTGAATCTCTTATGCCTCTGTTTTGCTCCCCATGTCTATCTACAGTGTATTGCTTTACATCCAAAAGCAATAAAAAGAAGAAAATAAGATTCTTCTATAATTTACATTAGAAGGAGAATCTTCTAATGCATCTTTTGACCAATGGTAATAAAGGTAGTGATTGCTTCTTGGAAATGGGAAGGTTTTGGTGAGGAATAGAAAACATTTGTGGAAATTTCCCTGGATTGAAGGGTGACATCTATTTATTCAAGCAAATGGGACCACAGCTAAAGGAACTATGGGAGACATACTTATGACAAAATAGGCTCAACAGCCAGACATTTCATCAGCATCTCTCCAGTTGTAAAAGTGAGACACTGGTCCACTCCTACATCTGTGGTAACATGAGTTAATTTCCACTATGAATCCTTAATGTGTACACAGCCTTAGCTATGGCTAGCATATCCATTATAGTTCATCACCCCAATGGTGCACAAAAGCACTGATAATGCAAATGCTTTTTTAATTATTTGTAATTCTAAAGGGGAACTGGTGGGTAAGGAGGCCAAAACTATGCAGAAAAAATATAAAATTCCTACAATAGCCATAAACAAGACTTCAGTGTATCCTCCATCGGTGAGCAGCATGCATACAAATAATATGACTCTTTGCTCCTTTGCACGTGACCACTAAGGGGCTTGCCTTCACTACCAGGGAGATTGACATTGCTACAATCGATGCAGTGGGTGTCGATTTAGCGGGTCTAGTGAAGACCCGCTAAATCAACGTCAGAGCACTCTGTGGTCGACCTTGATACCTTACTCTTCTTGGAGAGCTGGAGTAAGTCAACTGGAGACCATCTCCCATTGACTCAGCACAGTGAAGACAGTGGGGTAAGTCGACCTAAATTACATCAACTCCAGCTATATTCTTCACATAACTAGACTAGTTTAACTTAGCCCATTAGTGAAGACAAGCCCTAAGTCCTCCCAAAAGTACTATAAGTGGAGCTGGACACATTGCTTCAGGTGCTATAATAACTAATCCATGTTTTTTATATCAACCCTTTACTTAAAATACTTAGAGTGAACAAAAAAAGCTGTCCTCAAACACTAGCTAAGTATAGAACACCATAAGAGTACATACAACTATTAAGTTTTCTTGTCCCCAGACTATAAAGCTAGTCAGAAAAGGGGGAGGTGCTTACTATACAAAATGCAAACTAATACATGTATCAAACTCAAGATGATAAATAAGACCATCTCACAAAAGGCCAGTCATAAAGAGGACCAAAAATACCCACTCTACCAGATTACTAATAATTTACTGTGAGAGGGTGCCTGGTGGTAGGACTCATTTCTGCTTACTCGCCTGATAAGGGCTTCACTGTTAGAAAGAGAACCCAAAGAATGCAAAATACATGAATGCTCTGATGTATACAGTTTTGTATCCTTAAAATTCAACCTATCCTCCATGAAGTGTGTGTCTTTGACAGGTAGACTCTTAATGCCTCAAGACTATAATACTGCACAACAGGTTGATGATGAGAGTGGGTGGGTGATGAAACAAAAAATGGGCATTTTCTTTTCTTACAGTGCTAAATCCTGGTCCTATCACATGATAGGTGAATAAACAGTGTAGAGATCCAGCCTGCAGCATCAATTTAATTCTTAATCTGCATAAGCCAAAATACATTTTTTAAAAAAAGACCCTTCTTAATAATGGAACTATCCTGGAAGTTTAATCTATTTCTGTATGACATCCTTATTGTGATTTGATAGGGATAAATCTGCACACTACTCCATACACATCATAACATGAGAAATGCATTCAATCCTTAGGATAATTTTTGAGTGCATGTTAACTTCTGAATGACGAACACAATTTTGTTCATAATTTCTACAAAATTCCTATTTTGAATACAGCTCCAGAGAACCAAAGCCAAACATTGGTAACTGGTAATGAATCAAAAGACGTTAGAAGAAATGTCTGACAACAGTATGGTTTTTAGTCTAATATTCCAGCTTTTTAATTTATCTGTTTCAATTGGTTTTAAAGGTAGGCAATTATATGGTTCTAATTAAGCATTTAGCAGTGAAGTGACAGAAATGAAGTAAAACTTTACAAATAGCTGTGCCTGGAAAAATTACTGAAGCTTTGTTATAACGTTAGCTGGATTTTCTTTATTCTGTAGAGAGAGCTAATAGGTTTTCCTATTCAGAGATTAATAAGAGGGATGTCTGTTTTCTCCAAACCACAAATCTGAACCTGCTGAGTTTACTCACGAATGCATACTCAATGTTAAAGATGACTCTTCACAGACTCTGTGCCACAAGCATTATCAACTTCAGCAAAACGTCTCTGCTTCTTTTTCTCACCTACACAGAGGATTGATTTATGCCTGTTAGGATCGGAGAAGGTACTGAGGAGATGCAGTGTTCCGGCAGCAGTATCAGGAAGTACTGAGGGAATGGAATGTGCTAGGCAGCAGGTTTCCCCTGTATAACAGGTGTAACCCTCCCTGTCCAATCCTGCAGGTATGCAGAGAAGCTGGGTTGTGGCTTTCCCCAAGTCACATTCCTCCTGTTCTTTTTGCGGATACAGACTAACACGGCTGCTACTCTGGCTATGTCTTCACTACCCACCATATCGGTGGGTAGCAGTCAATTGCTTGGGGATCGATAGATCGCGTCTCATCTAGACGCGATCTATCGATCCCCGAACGCGCTTATATCGATTCCGGAACTCCACCAACCCGAACGGAGTTGCGGAATCAACAGGGGGAGCCGCGGACATCGATCCCGTGCCGTGAGGACGGTGAGTAATTCGATCTTAGATACTTCGACTTCAGCTACGTTATTCACGTAGCTGAAGTTGTGTATCTAAGATTGATTTTTCCCCATAGTGTAGACCAGCCCTCTGAAATCTTTCCTTTTTGTTCACCTACCCTGTGGCCAAACTTGCGACAAATCCCTGAGTGCTAAAACAGAAAAGAGCTCCCTGTGTCCTCTTTCCATCCCACCCCACAAAGTGAGTGGAGTAACTATAAGTGGGCCCAGAGTGTTCCCACATGTAATATAATTTGTCATTTTAAAATAAACATGATCTTATAAGAGATCAGAAAGCACTAGCTTTGGTCCTGAAGTACCTCCCCTGCATCACATATTGAACATATGTTCCAGCGTGTTAAAAACTGCAGGAATCTGAAATGAAAAGGTTAAAATGTGCCTGCAAATTCCATCCTACTTTTCAGTGTATTTAAAACTTGTTTCTGTGTTTAGAGACTTAACATGGATTCAAGTAATTAAATAATCTTGTAAAACTCTTTCACAGCTGGTTTGGGTTTTTTTTTGCATACTGAGACCTTTATTTTTCAAGGCCGTAAGTATAGGCTGAATTTTTCTGAGAAATTCAGAGTTAGATGTTTAAAATTTTAATTAAAAGAATACATCATTCTGCTCATATTTGGGGGTTTTTTTGTTTGTTTTTTTTTTTTGTAAACAGAAATCTTGCCTAATAAAGAGAGAGAAATGAGTTTCAGAATATCTACTTTCATTTCTAAAAGTATATTTAGGTGAATTTTAGATTCAAAATTTAGTGTAAAAAATTGGAACTTGTGAGATTGTTTGCAACTTGACTGAAATGTTTTTTCATTTGTAATTAAATACTGTCCTGCAGTGTTTGCAGCTCAAACACTGAAGCACTGAGATGCCAATAAACACATGCTAATTAAAATCACAAGTATGAATACAAATAAGGAATTTGTGTGTGTGTATAAATACACTCTCTCTCTCTCTTTCTTTCTCTGCCCCCCCCCCAAAAGTAGAGATTGTTCTTCAACAGTGTAAAGGAATTGGGGTTCCCCAACTATGAATAAACAAAAAATTGTTTTTGTATCTTTGGAGAAAAAATCCTCTGAAAGAGCTCAATCCTTCTCCCTTTGAAATCCATAAGTACCTATTTGTACTGATTTCAGTGGGACATGGATCTGGCCCAAAGTGAAAGACGGGCAAGTATATTTGGGGTAGTAATGGGGGGCTACTAATGGTCTTCAGGCACAAGTGAAACAATGTGGAAAAAGGAGGTTTAACGAAAGTAGTATTTCCTTTTTCATTGTTCACTAAAAGTTGTGCAGAATTGATCTAAGGTTTTGTTCATGTGAATTTTGTTCCAGCATTTTGTTTGACTTTTCAGCACTGGTTTCTCATACTAGCTGCTTTGTTTTGGGGATTTTTATTCTCATGCTAACTTTTTGTGTGTTCTACATTCAGGTATCTTAAAAATACAAAGCAAACCACCTAACAGCAGGGGCGGCTCTAGGTATTTTGCCGCCCCAAGCACAGCAGGCAGGCTGCCTTCGGTGGCTTGCCTGCGGAAGATCCCCGATCCCGCAGCTTCGGTGGCACGCCTGCGGGAGGTCTGCCAAAGCTGCGGGACCAGCGGACCTGCCGCAGGCACGCCGCCGACGGCAACCTGCCTGCCACCCTCACGGCGACCGGCAAAGCGCCCCCATGGGTTGCCACTCCAGGCACGTGCCTGGCATGCTGGTGCCTGGAGCTGTCCCTGCCTAACAGCAATATTTGCGAGATCATTCTTTTTTGTCTCTTTGGGACCCCAAAAGTTCTATGTTCCCAGGGTTGGGCTGCAGCATGTAACACTGTAGAGACTTCAAGAAGCACTACAGCCCGTGGCCACCCAGAGAATTCAGGGGGTCAAGGGTAAAGCAATTTTGGGGACACCTTCCATAAAAAAAAAAAAGTTGCAATACTATAGAATACTATATTCTCGTGGGGGCCCTGCAGGGCCCGGGGCCTGGGAGAAATTGCTCCACTTCCCCCCAGTGGTCCTGCTATAGCCTCTGAGCAACAGGGAAGCTACTGTAACTTAAACAGGGCCCCAGAATTGTCTGAACTACATAGATTCCAAGGCCAGAAGGGACCAGAATGGGGATTGGTCTTGCTTTGAGCAGGGGGTTGGACTAGATAACCTCCTGAAGTCCCTTCCAACCCTGATTATTCTATGATCATCTAGTCTGACTTCATGTATATCACAGGCCATAGAATTTCCCCACAATCATTCCTAGAGCAGAGCTTTTAGAAAAACATCCTATCTTGAGTTTTAAAATGGTTAGTGATGGAGAATCTACCACGACTCCTGGTCAATGGTTAGTTACCCTCACTGGTAAAAATTCATGCCTTAATTCCAGTTTGAATTTGTCTAACTTCAATTTCCAGCCCTTGAATTGTGTTAGACCTTTGTCTGCTAGATTGACGAGCCCATTATCAAATATATGTTCTTCACATAGTTAGTGATCAAATCACCCCTTAACTTTCTGTTTGTTAGATTCAAGGAGCTCCATCTATTTAGCTTATCACTATCAGGCACATTTTTCTAATCCCTTAACTATTCTCATGGCTCTTCTCTGAACCTTATCATTTATCAACATCCTTCTTGAATTGTGGACACAGGATTCCAGCAGTGGTTGCACAAGTGCCAAATATAGAGGTAAAATAACCTCTCAACGCATGAACAAGAATATCAAATGGGAGTAAAGAATTGCATTCACCAGTTTGGCCACAGCATCACACTGGGAACTAGTGCTCAGCTGAGTATCCACCACAACTTCCAAATCTTTTATCAGAGTCACAGCATCTAATGATACATACACAATGGGCAAACTATGGCCTGCATTTTTTTGTTCCTAAATGAGAATTCACAGTTTACAATGATAGTTTGAGATAAAGCAGTTAGCCAGCTTTTAATCATGTGTGCCATGTTAATTATCTTTTTAATCAACATTATCATGCAGTACCAAGTCAAATGCCCTACAGATGTCTAAGTATATAATGTCAATGCTATTACCTTTACCAACCAAACTTGTACTCTCATCAAAAAAGGGTATCAAGTTAGTTTTGACAAGCTATTTTCCATAAACTCATGGTGACTGGCACTAATTATATTACCCTCCTGTAATTCTTGGAGTCTCAGATCAATCCCAGGCAAGGTAATGGAGTAGCTGATGTCAGACTGAAAGACCTGTAATTACCCAGGTCATCCCATTTACCCTCTTTTACATCAGGTGCTACAAAGCAACCCAGGATCAGGAGGGTACAGAGATTAATAAACCTTAGCCTCACAGCCCCTGAGCTACAAAATCTGTGCTACGCTTCCAAGAGGTGCAACACAGCATGGGCTGTAGCCCCCACAGAAAAAAAATAGTGGGTGCTTAGCACCTACTGGCAGCCAGCTTCCCCCCACCCCCCAGTGCTTCCTGTCTGTTGCTGGCCCCGCTGATCAACTCCTCCCACTCCCACCTGCTGCAAGCAGCTGTTCTGTGGCATGCAGGAGGCATAGGGGGAGGGGAGAGGAGGGAAGAAGGTGGGTCTTGGGGGAAGAGATTGGGTAGGGGCGGGGCCTGGGGCAGAGCAGGGGGTTGAGCATCCCCAGGGTCTGGAGAAAGCCAGCTCCTGTGCACCACAGAACTTCACCCAAGCTGAAATATGGGATTCAAATTTGAAAAAAAAATGCTGCTTGTGTTCTGAGTGGAATGGGCAAATTAATGCTCTGTTCACTGTATTGGCTACCGATTGACCACCAGATGAAGTTCAACATGCTGGTTGATATATCAGCCGTGAATGGTCTAGGCTCAGGCTCTCCAGGACTTTCTCACTATCTCCAACCTGCATATGAACAATGTTTTAAAAGTGCTAGAAATGTATGTTTCAAGAGTAACTATTGTGGGTACTGTTGGATGAGCTTTCTCATTAATGGCATCCTGTCTCTGCACTTCACCCCATGCAAAAATACAGTTAAGTAATAACTTGATCACTTCTAGAAAGAGTTGCAAGATGCATCTCTTTGGCTCGGCTTTCCAGACTGATGAAAACCTGGTTTTCTTAATAAGCTGCAGGCCAGGGAGAGGAGGTGGGTGTATGGTGTCTGATCTCCCTTACTAAAATCTTAAATGACTCAAGCCTTTTAACGTGCTCACATGCCATAGTGGTGGGTGTCAAATGAATGCTTGTAATTATAATTGATATGTTTGTAAGCCATTAAGATGACGACAAATTATAAATGCATTTAAGCTAAATTTGTACCAGCATCAGTGAAGGCTTAAAGTTCAGGCTTTGATATACAAATGTGCAATGAAACTTATGAAATGTGTGCAAAGAATTTTCAGGAATTTTTTTTATACTGTTTAAAAATGTGATTTATTATTATTTTTTAACCTATAGAAAATTGTGACCACTTAGCCTTCTGGGAATTCAATCAGAGGTGCATGGCTGCTTTTTCCTCTTCTGTTTTAATATGCATAAAAGTGACCTCAATTCAGAGAAGCACAGGAGCTATGCCTGAAGTTAAGCACATGCTTAGGTACTGACCAGAATGATGCTGGGACATCTTAATGTATAAATATGCTCTCTGAGTACAAAAATTATATGCGTGTATACTGATTGAGCCTCTAAGTGGTGACTGACTAACCTGTACTTCCCTGGGGCAACCCAGCATGGACTAGGCTGTGAAAGCATCTACTACCAACCTAGTATTGGGTGAGTCTTGCGTAAACCTATTTGTTACTTCTTCTGAACTTACCAATGCCAAAGCAAATGGGCCACTTAAATGACTTCCCTTCCTTCTCCAATAATTGGCTTCATGCTGCAAAGAGACAGCTGTGAATCCCTACATGCACCATTCTTTGACATTACATCAGTGGTAACCAATTAGAAATGTTTTCAGGGACTGGGAAGAAACAATAGATAGCCTTAGTATTTGGCACATTCAGTGCAGGACCCTACATCTAGCTTATTTTGCAAACCAAAATATCTGCATTTCACGTTTAAGCTTATGCAAGAGCTGTTAAACCTCTATGCTGTATATTAAAGAAACAATTATTTATCAAAGTGCAATGGTGCATCAGGGAGCCAGCTGCAGCAGGGCAGCCTCCTACCAACATCCTGGGCACAGCTGATCCTGGCAGAGGCTGCCTCACTGCACTTACTGCGTGGTGGAAGGATGGAGCTAGCTCAGGGGGCAGAAACCTTTCAGAAGTAACAATTTAAGGTTTCACATGCCAGTAATACATTTTTAACGTTTTCAGAAGGTCTCTTTCTATAAGTCTATAATATATAAGTAAACTATTGTTGTATGTAAAATAAATAAGGTTTTTAAAATGTTTAAGAAACTTCATTTAAAATTAAATTAAAATGCAGAGCCCCCCCAGACCGGTGGCCAGGCCTAGGCAGTGTGAGTGCCACTGAAAATCAGCTTACGTGCCACCTTTGGCACATGTGCCATAGGTTGCCTATCCCTGTGCTAGCTGCTGCTTGACCCGTCAGTAGCCAGAGCTCACTGGCTGCTCAATTTATTTATACACACCGCTGCACTTGGTCCAGCTTCCTATGTCAGCCTGCTCTTGCCCAGCTTGCTGTTGTGCCTGCTTCAGCCCCTACCCTTCTCCATCCTTGATTCCACTTCCTGACCACATCTCCAGCTCACCCATTGGCTCTGACATCTTGGCTTCTAATCCCTGGCTCTGGCCATCAGCTCTGATGTCGACTACAACCCCTAGGTGTCCTGTGGTCCTGTTTCTTGACTCCGGCTTGGCTCTGCTCTAATTTCCAGACCTTGCCATCCTGGCTCTGACCATTAGGCATGACTGCCCTTGTCCTGGTCATGTCCCTGGAAAAGTGTGACAATTTGGAAAACTGTCTCTGCAATTTGTGAATTCAGTTTCAAAGTGGTAGCCAGGCTCCACAGAGGTTTTGGGCAAAATCTGAAACTAAGGTGCTCACCCTTCCAAAATTTTTTCCATAGAAAAGAGGCCCTGGTGGGGACCGGGGAAGGTTGGAGAGTAAGCTCACTCTGCTGTGAATTGTTTGCTGTATGTATGTATTATATCTAGTTATATATATCTGGCTGTAGTAGGGCCTGCTAAAAAGACCATTGAAGTCAGTGAGAGTTTTTCCAATGGTTTCATTGGACTTTGGGTCAGAATCAAAGTGCCTAAGCTAAAAATATATTTTAAAATATATTTTTAAAGTTGGAAAAGTCATCACTTTTCTAAACAAAACTTGAAATATGCCTGTGGGACTGTGTGTTCCCTGCCATACAGAGAAAAGATGTGGTCCTTGCCCCTAGGAGCTTACAGCCTAAAGCGGGAGAGACCCTAACATATCTTAGAAGATCTTTCACTCTGTTCCAAAGCATTTAGATGCATTATCAACTAATGCCCAATTAAATTTAAGTTTAAAACAGCCTCACATACTTTTCATGCCGGAACAGCACACTTGTTGCTATGAAGTTTTACTTGTGACTTCCTGAAAATAACTTAAAATCAGAATGCTGACTCAACCAGTAATGCAAAATAATCACTGCAAGAATCAAAGGCTTGTAAACATTTGACTACTTAATATGACTAAACTGTTGTAAATCCTAAGAGTTGATGCAGTAAGGAGGAGCTAAATGATGTAACCCAACCAGAATAATTAAACCATTCCTACCTCCTGAATGAAAACATTCCTACCTGCTGTTGAGGCAGCCAGAAGAGAATTTATTTTAATTGACTTAGCTGCGTTTGCATGTCCATTTAGACATAAAGAGCTCAGTGCTGTGCTCATACATAATAACTGCAGTTCTGGGTAGGTGAGCAATAAACTGTTAACACCACAGGATGCTGAAGAATGTGCACAATAGTTTACATGCTGGTAAGAAGAGAACAAATCCTGTAGGGGTAGCGGAAGTGTTTGCTGACTCTTTCATTATTATTGTTCTTGCATTTTCCTCCTATCCATCTACAATTAAAAAGTTGGACTCTGACCCTGCAGACAGAGCCAGCCTATCTAATCCAATTGCAGGATCAGGGCCTAAAACAGTAAAGTCTGAAAATAATTTCCATCTTACTGAATTTCATATACTTTTATGAAAGCACTCTCTTCATTAGCAAGTACCTTTGGAGATGAGCCCAAACCAAAGGCTCTGACCACTCTTCAACTTTTTGGTAATTTGCAACAGAGATCCGAACTTCGTATCTGGGCACATCTCTAATGTGGGAGCTGGGAGTAGTGCTTTACGCTTCTGTAGCACCTTTTGTCATTGGATCTGAAAGCATATGCACTAGTGTAAGGTAAAGTAGTTTGTGAGGTAAGATAGTTCACCCATACATATAAAAATAATACTAAGTCAGAGGTTAAATAATTTGTGAACGCTGCACCAGTGAATCATTGCCACCATCAGGAATACAAACTCATAAATCCTGATTTAGTTCCCTGCTCTGTTAAGCATCACTCCCTCCTAGCCTAAGTTTTTTCCATCTTTAAAATCTGCTTCAATGTGACTTGATGTTGTTGCATTTAACTTTAACATGCTCTTTTTTCTTTACACAAAATAAGTGAATGGTGAAATTTTTAACAGTAGTCGAAAATGCCACAGTGAACAAAGCCTTAAAACATGATCCATGTTCTACAGCTTTTTTTGTCAGTAAATGAAATGGCTAACCTCTTGCAGAGATGCTGCCGTTCCCATGATCCCTCCATTGCCCCCACTGTGCAGAAAAGAGGCTGTCACCACAGCCCATCAAATGCATGAATGACCGCTAATAAAGCAACCAGTGTATGTGCCAAGTTATATCATGTTGGTTGCATTTCCTTGTACATGGCACAGTATTTGCTCTATGAAAGAGCGTAGAGAGTCCAAAATGTGGAGAGGATTTAGCAATACAATAAAGGGCAGGTCTACATTTAAAAAGCTATAGCTCTTTAGTGAAGAGCTTCTCCTGTTGGCATAGTTACTCCACCTGCCCAAGAGGCAGGCTATGTCCACAGGAGAAGCTCTCCTGTTGACATAGAGCTGCTGATGCTGGGGTTAGCAACACAGTTATTCTGACCTCAGAGGTGTAGATTTTCCACACCCCTGAGCAATGTAGTTATACTGATAGAAGTTTGTAGTGTAGGCCTGGCCAGAATGAAGGGTGTTTTGCTTCCTGCAGTGGTAGCATATCTGATAATTCTTACTGAATACCCTCTCTTGAAGGAATGCTGCTGCAAGCAAGATTAAAATGACAGCTAGCAAAACTGAAACCACTTAAGGAGAACCACTTCTTAAAAAATTACTCGCTCTGGCCACTAAGTATTTCTATTATGTTACTGTGCTGGCCTCACATCCAATAGGCCTACAAATACAATCATGATACAAAGACCTTCAGCTGAATTTGTTTGGGGAACCTCAATTTTTTTATTTGATAACTTAAAAAACCAACCCGCTAGCTGTGCATAAACTGCAGTGCCTTTGAGACCAATTAAAAAAATATTATAATAATGCATTAGTACTGTGTGACTCACTCTTGCTAATGGTCAGTGACCACATGTTGTAAGAAAGTGGATATCCCAGTGAGGGCAGACTTCCGGAAAGAGACATCTCCTGTGGAATAGCTGTACAAGAAGCTTACTTACATAATGCTCACCCAGACTGCTCATTACTGTACTAAACCTACAATGTGGAATTGTAGGTGCAGATAGTCAATGCAAGGTTATACTGTGGTCACAAAAAATGGCAGATCACACTAGTCTAGACTCCTTTGTTGTGGTCAAGATTTTAAAACCTGATTAGTGATTTGTGGCAACTTGAGACAACTTAAAGGACCAAATTTTTAGAAGCTGGTTGCTAAGGCCATTCTGAAAATCAGGCTGCTTTAGGATGTCACAAGTTGGGTACCAAAACCCACTGATCACTGTTGAGAATCTTGGCCAGAATTCTCAGGTCCAGATTCTGACACCCTTCTGCACATTGAGCTGTAACTTCCTCCACAAGCAGTAGCCCCACCGATTTCAAGTTACACTGACAAACATTGAATAGTATCAGATTCTGGCTCTTTGAGAGTGCAGTGAAGCACTGCCAGTGGGAAAATTCTACTACAGGAAGTTAGGGGTTTAAGAGGATCTGTAAAAGGATTGATTTTTATTTATTTTTAATTTGTAATCAACCATTTGAGGAAATGTTTGACCACTTGTGTGAGGTAAATAATCTTTAATCGGTGCATACAGTATAATAACTGAAAACCATGAAGCAAAAAACTTGTTCTCGCTTTATCTGGATATTGTCAGCCTACTTTGTGTTTTTCTTGCATCTCACTGGAGTTTCTATCTCCTGAAATATTAGGTCACAATTCATTTCTAAGTAATACGTGCTCATCCTCTCTAATATAAACATGTTAATAACAATTCTACTGTTTGCAGTTGCTGTGCCATTTTGTACTTTCCCTGTGGAAATATATTCCTTTGAAGTATCTTCCTTTGTATATCTTTCTTTTGGATGCTACGTATCTGCACTCTCCCAATGTGCAGCAGTATATTCTACCACGTTTCTGGTATTTCCCCATCTTCAACTAGAAATTTCTTTCCCATCATCCCAAAGGGAATGGGAGCTGAGGGCTCTCAGCAGTTCAGAGGATCAGTCCCCATAAGAGACATGAGATTTTTACGTTTGTCTTTTTCTGTATCATATCCAGAAAACCAACCTGAAAACACTACCTTCGCTTAGCACAATTTTACTGTGACCAGGGTTGCTAGAAGGATCTCTCTGAGATTGCTCAATAAGGTGAACTGCAAAGAATGGGGCAGAGAATTCCCAAAACTAGTGGTTTATTTTAATAATTTGCTACAAAAGCCAGCAACAGAACAGCTTCTACAATACCTTACTGGTTACTCAGAACCCAAAAACACAGCTTCCCCCAGCAGTCCAGATCTAGACTCCCACCCAGACAGTCAAGTCAAATATCGTGAGGATTATTTAAAATCTTATTCGCCATATATAAAGTTCTACCAATCCCAAGAGATCAGACATGCTGCCCACAAGGTCAATGAATATTTCAGCCTTACCCAAATGCATGCTTACAGCCAATCCTTATTAACTAATCTAAGATTTATTAAAAAGAAAAGAAGGTGATTATGGTTAATTCATATTTATATGTATAATCTTTTAAGTACTTACGTCAGTTTCATAGGCTGCTGAGTTATATAAAAATGTTTCCAGAGTCAGTTCATTAGATTACAGTCCAAATAGGCAGTCAATGTGCATTTTCTTCCATTGAAAAATATCAGGTTAATCCAGACTGGAGCTGGAGGCCTAGGTCTTGCGACTCAAACCTCCCCTGACCAGGTTCAAGCAGACTTGAGATGACAGGATCAGGCTCTAGAGTTTTTATAGCTCTCCGGCAGGCGAGGACAGCTTCTTTATAACAGATAACACAGCAGGCATTCCTTGGACGAAGAATAGGTAATATAGATTGTTGCTTTGAAGTCCATTCATATTTCCTGGGTACACACAGGTAATTAGTTACATTGATTAGCATAAGGCTATTAACTGTTCAAAAGTTCACAGATAGTTTACTACAAATTTCAAAGAGAAATAAAGACAAGATGATATTATTACACCACATGTTTCTTTTGGTTGCTAATATTCCTTTTTGATCTCTGAATCAACAGAACATAGTAATAGACAGACAGGAAAAGAAGTTTATTGTCTACCAGCTAATGAGATCACCATTGAGAAGCTTCTAACAGATATAGTATCGGAGGGAGTAGCAGTATTAGTCTGAATCTGTAAAAAGCAACGAAGAGTCCTGTAGCACCTTATAGAAAGCTTATGCTCCAATATGTCTGTTAGTCTATAACGTGCCACGGGACTTAGTTGCTTTTAACAGATATAGATAAACTCAGACAAATACAATTAGTATTGACTTCTAATTCTCTGATCATAGAGACTTGCGTTTCAAACACTCTGGTCGGTCTATCATGGCTTTGTTAGCTCTTTACAACAAATGGCACTATTTACCATTTCAATACTTCCCCATGTATTAATGGTTGATCTGGGTCACTTTAGCCTGCTGGTTGCTTAACCCCTTTTGACTCAGTGTCACGCTTATGTATTAAGGGCTTTTGTACGTTGGAGAACCTAACTGAGCTTGATCTATCCTTTGATCAATGTATCCAGAAATAATGATGTAGTGCAAGATGCTGTGTTCACCATCCTAATATCAAAAGTGACAAATCAATATCTCTATGTATAAAGTAGGTAGGGCTGATATAGTCTCAAAATTTGAACATGGGTCAGCAGATTAGTTCTCAGAGCAGTAAAAATATCTGCCTGCTGGTTCTCTCAGAATTAATACAGAACTTTGAACATGTGAATGTTTTTATATTTATTTGGGCCGATTACGATAGGTTGTACAATATATGATGGGATCCTGTTTGTGGATTGCTCAGGTCTGAAATGACCACACTTATTTTGCTTTGACCCTAAGAGAAACATTGTGTGAGCTTCAGAAAGAAGAGTCTTACATTTTTAGTTACAAAATGGATCTTCCAGTTTGAAAACCTGTTCCACAGAAATGGAGAATTGTGTATTTTTGTCTGGTTTGTAATAGTTTGTTTCTTTTGACTGATTTTTAGGGATTAATGGGCTGTGAACACATTTGGGAAGGAGAACGATAAGCCAATGATTACATATGGCAGTTTTATATGCTGTTAAAATCTTAATATTTCCAGAAATTGCTACATTATCAAATGAACCAGAATTAGGCTCGCTCTCTATCTATGAAAACATATTAAAATGTAAAATGATTGGAAATGATGTATTAATGCATATTCTTTGAATGTCAAAATGTCCTACAGACACGGGTAGGGATTCTCATCCTTATATTTCAAATGAGGGAACTGATGCTATGTGACTTGTCCGAGGTCCACATAACAAATCAGCTTTACTAATAGAAATTCCTCAGTAGATGGAAAGTTGCATTTCTATTTAAAGAAACTATTTGCAGATGTGACATTTTTTTTGACTATCTACGTTATAGAACTCTTTGGTTCTGCGCACTGAACAACTGGTCTCATTCACTGATCCCACTCTCAGTTCCTCCTGAAAGTGCAGTAAATAGTATTCTGTTTGGGAGAGGGAGGTGGAAAGCAGCATACTCTGCAACTGGTTTGTTTCTCTATTCCCAGATGGTAGAAGAAATACAATTGCAGTTCATTTCAGTGCAAGAAATGATTTACCTTGCAAAATTACATATCTGTTTTTCACTAATTAGATTCTTCATTAAAGTGCTGTATTAAATGGCTCTGCGACACCTTTGGAGCTGTTGATGCATCTAAGATGCATTTGGGAAGGTAACAGCTGCCCGATATCAGTTTTTAGAAGCCTGTTCTTGATGAACTGCATCTGACTTTTGTTCCTTTCAAGCTGAGTAACCATACTGCACAGGTGCTGGGCTCAGCAGTGGCAGCTGGTACATCCCTACAGTGTGCTGTGCATAAACAAAGTCTTTCAAGTGGCAGAAGGCTCAAGTAATTGGGATGAACTTTAAAAGTGGATGTAGCACAGAAAATGTTACTACAGGAGATTAAAAACATAGCTCTGAGCCTTTCTGGAGATATCCTCCTACGCTAACCCCCAAGACAGCGTGTATCCTCTGAGGCTCAGTGCTAGCTATGGTAAATGGGCTTTCGCTGCTCAGCTGCTGTTGCCATAACTGACACTCTGTAGTGGACTGTAATATTGAACAAATCCAGGGTAGTAGTATTTGTGGCACAGGAGCACCTAGATGGCCCAGCCAAGGTCACTGTACAATTACGTAGTATGAGGCAGTCCCAGCCCTGTGTGGGCCCATTCATCCTTAGGTGAATTTTACCCTTGGTAAGTAATGGTTAAGAATGGGCTATGGTAGGAGAGCACAAAGAAATAAGCTGCTATGCGTAAAGGCATAAACAGCATACGCAAAAACATCAGCTCAAAAAACTGTCCATTTTTGTAACATTCAGTTGGATAGAAATAATTCTATCCCTTCTAGAAACTGTTTGAACTTCATTGAATTACTAAGATTCTTGAGTGAGTTCTACCAGGCAACAGCCGTAATGAAATAGCGTCTTGATGGCGGCCTGACTCTGGTACAAATTTGACCATGTGTTGCCTGGCAGGCATGTAAACTAATAAAAAAAAGAATAACTGGAGTTATCATTGCTGAATTCTCAAACCAACCCTCAGGAAGTCTAACCTTGCCTTTGACCTGTTGGTTGGCTGGTATTCAGCGGCCTCTTAATACTTGCACTTATCTTTATTTTATTAAAAGATTAATCTGAGATTGGAGGAAAAAATAGCTATAGCTTTTATGTGAGATTCTGCTGGAGATGATAAAGATCTGGTGGATTTATTGTGTATTGGTTGTCTTTATTTCTAAATACATATTTTTATTTATCTGTGTGTGTGTGGAGGGGCTCCAAATAATTCCTGTTTTGATCATCATAAACCCTTGGGATCTTAGGTCCAGTTCTGACATGAGGGCTTCAGCTATAAAAACAAACACAACAAAACCCTAATAGTAATGGAGGAAATATACTTAACTCTTTTTGACTACCATCAAATTGCTGTAAGTCAGAATTTTTCTGCTAAGGTATAGTAGCTCTATATCTGCCAAATAAGCTTGTAAATTTAGTCCTTAGTCCTGCAATGAGTGCTGTGTGGAACCTTGCACCTACTTGGCACACCTGGAAGCCTGTAATGATAGGTTGGCTCAGTGTAATTGAAATAATTGGGGCTCTTTGTGCCCCCCAGATTCTAGCCACATGGAGCTCATGTCAGGGTCAGGATCAAGGTTTAAATGTATCCTAGTCAGAGGAGTTTCGCTCTACATAATTCTGTATAAACTGAGTAACATGCCAGTACTGTATTGGGGCTTGAAAAATCTAGTTGCCCTCTTTTAGAGGGGGTGCGATTGCAAGATAAGTACCATCAGTTTCTGAAACATCCAGGCTTTCACCTCCTTCAGAAATGTTAGGTCTGTTTAAAGGCATGTTTATTGGTCCTAGAAACGGTGTGACTACAATCACAGCAGTTCTGTATCTTTCTTTTCTCCAGTGGATTCTTTTTTGGTGACAGTTGGAATGCATGCTTTCATGCAGACTTGCTAATTAGACACCTGTACTGGAGTAGTGTGGTCATTCACCTTGAGTTGATACTATATGCTTAGCTCATATATAATGCAAACTGAGTGGGATTAGCAGGTCCATGGCATGGGAAAATGCTATCATTTTCCACTTCAAGTCATTTCTATGGTGGACAAAAGAATATACATTTCTCTCTGATGCTTATGCTGAGAAGTGACCGTTATTGAGCCAAACATTAATCTGCTCAAATATGACACAGAATATATTCAGCAGTATTCTTATGCCTATAAATATAGAGATAGTCTGTTCCTTTGCAGTTATCTGCCCTGTATACTTCTGCAATGCAGTAAACCATATGGTGTTGTCATATCTAAATCTAGCTTCATCTAGATTAGTCCAATTTCTAATCACCCCTGTAATTCATTATGGATGTCTGTCAGAATTTTTAAGTGGAAAAAATAAATAAGAGCTGTACTTATTATACATTGTCCTGTATATTTAAAATGAGAGCTGTTCCTACTGCTATGGAAATAAGACAGGAAAAACAAAGTGAAAATACACACTTCTGCAATATGTAGTCAGGTAAAATTCAACCATCTACAGAGACCTCTCCAGCACTAGCCACAGGGATGGAGGGAAGGGGAGCACAATCACCTTAGTCATGCTTTCCAACTGGAGACAGACTTTGTAAAACTTGCAGATGCTTTGTAATACAGTTGTATCTTCTGCAAATCATATGGTGCTTTATAAAGGCTATTCTACTGGAATTATAAAGTGCTGTACTTTACTGTTAGAGGAGTTCCAGGAACTGATTCATAGACTCTAGGACTGGAAGGGACCTCGAGAGGTCATCGAGTCCAGTCCCCTGCCCTCATGGCAGGACCAAATACTGTCTAGACCATCCCTGATAAACTGCAGTTTGTGATACTAGGTAGTGCCCTAGCAACTTAAAAATGTATTTTAAAATAGTCAACAGAGACAAGAGAGTCCTTTATTATGGAGAGAGTGCTACAGTGTCTTGACTGTATTAAGATTGTAACTAGATTCCTGTTCTATACTCAGTTCTGTTCTCCCTTTTAAATTCCTCAGAAATCATTTTACCTTCAAAATTCTGCAAGTGTGGTCAGTGGTCAAAGAAGTATGTATGTATTGGTTCATAGCAACAATCTTCTCTTCTCCCTAGCAGCCACTACCTCTCAGCAGGTCTGGCAGACTTTATACAATTTGAAAAGGGCTACCAGATATCTAGCAAACTGTGAGAAAGGTGTGCTATATGGCAGTGGTGGCAAAGTACAAAATCTCCCTCATGCAAACTTCTTGGGTTCAGGAGCTGCAAACTAGTATGTGAACTCCATGGACTGGACATCTAGGGTTTAAATAGATTTCTGACTTAGCTGACAGCCAGCAGAAATAATAAATTCTCATGCACCAAACTGTTTGGGTTCAAAGAAACTACAGCCTGTAGTGATTCAGCCAGTGGCATTTTTAAACATATTAGTTGAACCACTCTTTTTCAAGGAGGCTACAAACTTTGTTGGCAGAATATTTGTTTCAAGTATTTAATTTTTTTGTTTCATTGGATTATGATAGCAAAATATAGTCTGTCAGAAGGGAATGAAATATTATACAATATAGCAGATTTTCACGTGTCAGTGCATTGGAATGTTGCTTAGAAAATCAGTGAATTCCCTGACAAACTTCAGGATACAATTGGAATTATAACTAGAGATTAGTAAAATTTAAAGTGTGGTTTTACTCCAAAAAATGATTGTTAGAACTCACTACTCGATAGACCTGCTAATCCCTTTGTATACTCAGTCATAAGTGCTTTATTTTATTGGTTAAAATTACTTTTTATCACTTTTTATTCATGTCGGCTTTCAGAAACTATATTACTATAGGAAGGGGAGCTGGGTTCTGTTCAGGTTCATGAATTAACAGGTTTTTTTTTAATTAAGTCTTGATTAAATCTTTTATTGTTGGTGATGTGAGAGTTAGAAGGAATTCAGCTTTGAGATTCCTGGTTGAGTTTGCAGGTTACAAAAACAGCTTTTTTTTTTTTTTTTTTTTTTGAAAAAAGGGTACACAGTTGGTCTGGAGTCGCTAAGATACAATAAATATGGACCCACACAATGCCATTTTAAGTCACTTTTTCAAAGGAAAACCATGTTTTAAAAGAGAATTATTAGAAAGTTTGAAAGTCACGAAATTTCAAGTTTCCATAGACCATCTTAACTCTGATCCTCAAATCTATACCAGTATCATAACAGCCAACTAACTTGTCTCATCTACATTTACGTTAAGAAGCACAAACCATGCCACACTGTAAATATAATATATTAAAAATGGGATTGTTTATGGAAATTTCACAATTTTTGGCTGTGGTTCCTGCTATTTTTGGCATGTGGTTCAGCTATTACAAACATATCTAAAACCTCACCTGCTGTTCTCTGCATCTCACCCCACTTGACCTGAACACAAAACCTCATCTACTTCAGCAATCCGTTGTCTGTAGAGAATATCTCATCTCTTATACCTGCATACATAGTATTGCAACAACATGCTTATAGCTACCATTTCACTTGGAACCAAACGTATCAGTCTGTGGTGCCTCTCACATGATTCACAATACGTATTGTGGACATCTCCTTCCCCTCTTTGATTTTTCTCCTTCATTTACTACCAGACATTTCCTTTAGTGCATGCCTTTTTGTAAAATGAAAGTCTTTCCCCAACGATGGTCTCCTTTCCAATGCTCCTGATAGTGAGATCTTTCTCCCTTCTCCCCTCCATGATGGAGTCTGTCAGCCTGCTTAGAAAACGTGATCAAAGTTACCTAAGTATTGTTGACCTCCTTACAATAATTTTTTTTACTATTTTTTTTACTACTATAGCTGTAGTAATGTACGATTCTGTTTTCATGTCTCTCCCCTCCAGTGGCATTTCTGTATTTTAAACCTTTGAGTCAAAGTGCTAAGAAATCTTTTCAGGCTGCCTTTTGTAATTGAGTTGTGCATCTTTAATAAAGGGACATTTCCCATCCCTCCTTCAGTCATTTATTTCCTTTCCCATCTTTAATGAGGGGGAAAGGTGCTCACATGTCAGATATGAGCTGAGAAGCTAATAAACTAGCTACCTAGAATCATCATTTTATTTTTTTAAAGCCTGTAACTCGTTCCTTTCCAATCTTAACATTGCCTGATTTTTTTTTTCACAGAAACACAGGAGGCAAGAAATTCTTCTTAAAATGCATTTTAAATTAGATCTGACATTATGGCATGTTGACATAACATGACTGTGCTGCACAAAGTGACCTTTGAATTTCATTTTATTTATGCTGCATAATATGTGATCCTTGCCTCATAATTTATGCCCCAGCGAGCTTCTGTATTTTACATAAACTCACTAATCAGTTGTTTTTTTTTAATTCTAACGTTGCTATGGGTTTGAAATCCTGAGAGCAGGGTTCTGATCACTTGAGTTACTGCAGTGTACCTCCTACCAAAACAAAGTGCTGAAGAGTTGTGTCTAGGATTTATGTAGCCCATGAGCATATCAACAGCTCGTATAAAGGAAAGAGTCCAGCCATAAATAATCAGTTTGTTGCACTGTTAGCATAGATTCCAGAGCATGACAAAGGCTTACACAAAAATAGTGTAGAAAGAGACTTAAAACATGTAATTGCCCTACATCACCCCTCAGTGATTCATGTATGGAAGGTGAGTGTCCATGAAGAAAGTGGATGTCACCCTTCACCGTTCCTCCTCGTTCTTCCCATTGATCCATGGATGCAAGCTCTTGAGCTTGGGCCAGGAAAGGATGGTTAGAGAAAAGTAGCACTTTTCACAGCATCATGTGGAGATTTCTACCTGGAAATTCGGGCTGGAGGCAATCCACCTCAGAGCTTTATCATCTCTTCCTTCTGGGAGACCTCTGCCTCTGTTGCTGGAGGAACATACCAGGAATATGGTTCTGGTCTGATGAATTGGAATTCGTTGATCACTTCAACAAAATAGACAAAGGAGAACCAGCGGTTATAATTTTTTTGGACTTTCAGTAAGCCTTTGTCAAAGTCCTCCGGGAGGCCACAAAGGAAACAGTACGCTACTGTTCTGGATTAGAAGCAGTCTCAGGGATTGAAAACCAGGATTAATTGGTCAACTTCATGGTTTCCTCAAAGATCTGTGCTAGGACAGTATTTAAAATATTTCTAAATTAATTGAAGGAGGAACTGAACAATGAGGTAGCAAAAGCTACAGATACGCAAAACTGTTTAGTCCAGACTTGCAGTTGGGAAGCATGAGAACAGATAACTTAGTGTTGACAAGGTAATGCAATTTGGAAGAAATAATGTGAACCTCTCATACGTGTTGCTGGGTTCTAAACTGATGCTAGCCATTTGGGAAAAGGAACTGGGAGCTCAGTGAAAACATCTGTTTAATGGAAATCCGAAAAGCAAACAAAATATATGGCTATAGAAAGAATGGGATAGAAAATAATGAAAATAATCTAATGCTTTTTTATAAACCAGTGGCATACCTAAGATACTCTCCTCATTGCTAGGATATAGGAAAATAGAAGAGGTAAGGAGACAGATGAGGAAAATAACTAGAAGGGATCAATAACAGGGAACATGAGAGGCATATAAAATGCGTTGTACAGAGAAGGTAGAATCAGTAACTTCTGTTTACTGGTATGATACAAGAACAAGGGAACTATTAATGTAATTAAACAGCAACAAATGTAAACCAATAAAAGGAAATATTTTATCCAACACATAATTAACCTGTATAATTGCCACTAGGTATCAAAGGTCAAGAGCTTAAAAGGATTAGAAAAATAATATCTGTTTCTATGGACAATGAGAGTATGCACAATTACATCCTATAAGATAAAAATATATAAGCGTATACTATGCCTTTTAGGTTTATAAAAGTAGCCATTACATGACTATTAGGAAAAACATCCCCTATGGGCTGGCTGTTGAATAACTTCCATTATGTGGGGGGTGCTCCTTCCTCTGAAGCATCTGGTACTGATCACTGTCAGTGACAGGATGCTGAGCTAGATGGACCACTGGTCTCATCCAGTCTGGCAATCCCTCTGTGTTTTGCAGTGATTTTTCTCCCTGTCAATTTTCTTGCAGAAGTGGGTGACATTTACACTGTTTTGTATCTTTATAATTGCTAATTCAGTTACCAAATATGTTACTTGGACCATTTTAACTCTAGTCACCCAAATCAAGTCCGTCCCAGTCCTCTCTAGACCAGGGGTCCCCAATGCGGTGCCTGCGGGTGCCATGGCGCCCGCGGGGGCATCTAAATACGCCCGGGTCCTGGCTGGCAGTGGAGCATCTATCAAAATGCCGCAGAAATTCGGTGGCATTTCAGCGGATGCTCCACCACGGTCCTTCGTCTGGTCACCACTGCTCTAGATGGATTAAAGTAATTTCATAATTTTAATAATGGGGATACAATTCCCCTTAATTTGAGTCTTTTTCTCTCATAAGGAAAAGTATGTCTTAGGACTACTGTTGTGATGTACATAAACATGATTGCTTCAGCTGAATAATGGAAACTGACACATTATATAGCTATACAGAGCCAGATATGTGCACCACTCTTAGAAAATCCTTGCCCTGAAGTGATTACAGAGCAAAGAGGCAACACGTAGAAGAAGGAAGGGAATGAGATGCAACAGAAAGCAAGTGACTGAACAGTAACATTTAGCTTATCTTTTTAGTTCTCTGATTTTTCTCTGAGACATAAGGCTATCCTCTATTGTGTTAATACTTGTTACAATGAAGGACCAAGATTTATAGGCATTACAAAAATATTGTAACTGTTCTTCAGTATTAAAGTGGCCTTAATTCACTTTATCTTAATTCACTTTGGAAGTGAATGAATTCTGTGTAAGGGTGGCCACGACGGGGTTAAGTGCAGTTTAACTAACCCACTGACTTCATGATCTTTGGATCAGGCCCTAACATTTGTAAAAGGCAAAAAAAAAAAAAAAAAAAACTTTGGAAACCACTAATTGGATGGTCCATGTATACAAACTAGTTAGGAGTGATTTTCCAGTTGTTTTTAATTTGGAGTTAGATTTAGGCAGAAAACTCTCTAGGGCTAACTCCATAAAATATGAGCAGTTCCATGTACAAGTGAGAGGTATTAACAGTTTAGTGTGTTTAAAAATCTTTGAGGCTTGTAATGGATTTCAGTAGTACTATAAACATAAACAAAAAATGTGGCCTGCAGCACTACTTTTTTTTTTTTCTGGAGTTCAAATGATTGAACTTGGATCAATTATTCATCAAGTCATTAAAATTCATGTAGGACTGAAGACTACTATTTGGTGCATTAAGTTATAGAATGCAGAGAAATTACGCTGCATAGGGTTTCTTTGTGCATGTTGTAATGATGAGGAGATGCAAATTTTTGTAATTTGTCGTCCGTTACCTAAAAGTGTTTCTATGCATCTTAGAGAAAAACATTGCTTCCTCTAAGACGTTTAGTACCAATTTTTAGACCACTGGAAAACTTTCAAGAGGGTTTTTTTTTTTATGGCTGACTTGTTGGTGGATAAGATTGGAAGTACAGGATTCAAGTGACTCTTCATGAACTAGCAGATTTTTAGCTGTAAATGCCTAGGACTTGTCTGAACTTTGTAGCCTTTTATTTAAAGTAGATTTTGTAATGTGGTTTTACACCACCCTGGTTTGGCTCTGGTGGCTACAGTTTAAAACTCTACAGAGTGAAAGTCACCTCTGCTACTTAGAGGATTTAGGTACACAAAGACCAAAATTAGTGACCAAACATACAGTTAGAAGTACAAGGTTTAGTCTGTTTTACAAGTTTCATTAAAGTTTCAGTTAAGGTTATGATTATCCATGCATATAGAAATCTTACAAAAACCCACACACACGTTAGAAATATAGTCATACTCACATCCTTAATGATATTTCTTGAGGTCTGATGGATGCCTTGCCAATTGATCATCATTAGATGGATGGTTCCTGCTGGAGTTTTCCCATAGGGAACTCATTTTACCCAACCTGGGAGCCCCATCTTTTATAATATGATTCTGACTATTCCTCATACCCTGCACATGTGCATGAAAGTGTCAACCCTCTTTTCCCATATTTATATTGTCCCCCAAGAATATTGGGGTACCACATTTTTCATAGGTCGTGTGTAGATCCTTTTGTTCTCATTAGCATTTATGCACATAGTGCACCCTGCAATTAGGACACATGCTAGAAAAATGTGACTACCAGGTATCTTGTCATCAAAAATTAATCTTACAGTTAATTTTTTTTGCAATACCACCACTGATATATCTTTTCTCATAATTTTGTGGCATAGGGTAATTCTTTGGTCACTCATTTTTGTCAAGCATTTTTAAGCTTATAGCCTAGTGTGGCTAAGCTGACGACATACAGGCCTCAGCCTATAGGCCCGGCATTTCAGCCCTACCTACTTAGATACCTAATGTGTACTTATCACGTCTAAATACTGATTCAGCTTATACTTCTACAATACTACAATTGAACTCTATTTCGCCTATGATTGTATACGATGTGACATGTTAGTTAATCATAACATCACACAATAAATGAATGATAAAATGAACCAATTGGCTACAACTTGCTTGGAGTTATATTACTACAGGTCTTTCTGTTGGTGTGATTAACCTCCCTAGACTGCAGGAGACTTCCCCTACCCCACTACAGTAACAGTAAAATATTAATGTCAGCTGACAAATAGAAGACTATGCTTACAGTTTACAGTGGATTTATTGTGCTTGTGGTTTACTTTTAAACCAAACAGTCTGGCATGGTACACTTTCTGGCCTGGGACTAGCATAATTCCATACATTGGCATCAGCAGCCCATACAGCACTGTGTAAATGCCTACATTCTAAATTAGACAGATTGCTATTGACACTTATAATGCACCAGTGACCTGGTGAAGGTCCAGCCTTCAAGCCGCTATTTTTGCTGTGGAGGTTTGTTTTGTTTTTCAGTATTCTTAGGGGATTATCATTGAAACACCCTATGGAAAAAATGCAATGTGGCGTACTAATTACAATAATACTTTGCACTTTTAGATCTTTAGAAGGAAGGTGTTAAAAAGTATTTTACAATCAGTTAAGCCTAACAGTCTTGTGAGGTAAGTATTATCCCATTTTGACAGGTCAGTAAATTGAAGCAAAGAAAGGTTAAGGCCCAGATCCTAAAAGGTATTTAGGCAATTCCATTAAAATCAGTGGCAAAGTGCCTAAATACCTTTTCAGGATCAGTATCCAAGTCACTTGCCAAAGGTCAAACAATAGGTCGGTAGGAGAACCAGAAATAGAACCCAGATGTCTTGATCTCTGCTCTTATACTTGGAATACTGGACAACACACCCTTTCTCCAAAATATACACTGTTAAAATGACACGCATAGTTTTGAAAAATGTTTTCTCTTATGCTTTGTACTGTATATGTAGCTGTTAACCCCCAATAGTCTGGCTGTACCAATAGTTTAAAATTATCCTTGATAGTAATACATTTAAAGTGTAGCAGTTTTGTGCAAGGTTCTGTGTGTAACACAATACTGTACAGTCCCATCTGCAGCAAATGAGTTCCCCACTGGTGGTGTGTGCCTGTTCCAATTTATTTTCCACATTTCATATACACCCTTCCTCTGTTTGTTTGTTTTTTCCCTCCCCCAGGTTACGGTCACACTGTGCCTTTGTCGGATGGAGGAAAGGCCTTCTGTATTATATACTCCGTCATCGGAATCCCCTTTACGCTGCTTTTCCTAACTGCTGTGGTGCAGCGTATCATAATCTACGTCACCAGGCGGCCTGTATTGTATTTCCACATTCGCTGGGGCTTCTCCAAGCAGATTGTTGCCATCATCCACGCAGTGATTCTTGGGTTTGTTACCGTCTCATGCTTTTTCTTCATCCCGGCAGCAGTATTTTCTGTTATGGAAGATGACTGGAACTTTTTGGAATCTTTTTACTTTTGTTTCATTTCCCTGAGCACCATTGGTCTTGGAGACTATGTTCCAGGAGAAGGTTACAATCAAAAATTCAGAGAGCTGTATAAGATAGGAATTACATGTAAGTACCAAACTAACCAATGGGATTTCTACATATTAGGTGCCTTTTTCTCCCCCCTCCATATACTTTGGTTACTTACCTGTTCATCTAGGCTTTGTGCCCCATTTTGAGTTGGTAACAGTGATTTATAGGTTCTTCCTCATTCTCCCAGGCCCCTTCAAAAGCACTAATCTGAATAGGGAGTTGATTAAAGGGAGATTTAGTTTTTAGCTCTCTGGGCTGTAGGGTTGTTGTTTCCACTTCTCTGTGTGGGTTGTGTTTTTTTTGTGTGTGTGTTTTAATATAAACTGAAATAATGTCTTGCCAGACAGTGATTAATAAACCAACCAGCATCCCCCGTTACAAAAACCCCAAGTGCAAATTGGCATTAATGCTGTGGCAGTCAAATAAGTGGTAAGGAGCAGGATAATTTGTTAGAACTAGAACTGGTTGAAATTTTCCAAACTTAAATTAAAAAAATGTAAACAAAACACTTTTTCTTTGAAATTCCAAATGAGAGCCAATAAAGGGACAATATTCAAGAAAATTACATCCAGTTTTTTGACAGCTCCATTTATAATATCCTTTAAAAAGCTGTGCAGGCCTCCCAAAAGCTCCCATTAGACCTTGCCAAAAAATTTCCAACTGGAAAATGCTGATTCATCGAAATTGGAACATGTTGATTTTGAAGACATTTCATTTTGGAAAAAAAATCAGCATTTCGTTTTATAATTTTTATTTTAGTATTTTATTAAAAAAATAAGAATATGCAATAAATACAAAAGTATAACAATTTACTTTTCTAAATGTTGACTTTTATTTTTATATTTGGGTCTTAATGCATGTCATTGCATGTTTGTGAACACATGGCTATTGCATATGATGCTGAAAGATTTAGAATTTGATTTTGGTGCTTGTTAATTTACATCACAGCTATACCAGTAGGGAGCCTGTGCACTGACAGAATAAGGAAGCAAAAAGGCTTTAAGATCAGTTAAGAAGTGACTTGCTAAGAAAAAAGAGGCAAAAACAAATATCCTGCTTCCAACTCTGAACTGCTGGTCTTATTATTTCTAATACTCTAGTGTTATGGACCAGGATCCCATTCTGTTAGGCGCAATCTAACTATAGAACTAAAAGATAGTGCCTGCCCCAAGGAGCTCACAATCTAAGTATAAAACGAGAGACAATAAATGGCTACAGACAGATGAGGGAATACAAGGAAACATTGAAACAATATTGGGTAGCATGACAGGCAATTGTCTTGTACCCATAACCCAACTGTTGTTAAGCTGCTTGTGGGCATCATGGAAAAGGACTTTTCAAGAGGGTTTTAATGGAGGATAATGAGGTAGCTTTGTAGACATTTATGGGGAGCTCCTCCCAAGCCTTAGCACCGGAGAAAATGTGAAACTGTGTGTTTAAAAATTTAACAAGTGGGCAATGGAACTGCCATGGGCTGATTGGAGGCAGGAGTCAATAACTTGGTAGCAAGGACCTTGAAAGTTAAAACAAGCAACTTATGCTTGATGCGATAGAGAAGGGGGCGCCAGGGGAGGGAATGCAAAGAGAGGGGTTACATGGTCAAAGCGATGGCCTAGGACAGGGGTTGGCAAACTACAGCCCACAGGCTGGATCCAGCGCCTCAGGGCTTTGGATCTGGCCCATGGGATTGCCCCCTGTGGCACTGCGGGCCCGGCGCCACTCTCGAAGCAGCCCCTGGGTGGGGGAGGGGGGCAGAGGGCTCCGCGTGCGTTGCCCTTGCCTCCAGGCACCACCCCCTGCAGCTCCCATTGGCCAGGAATGGGGAACCGCAGGCAATGGGAGCTTCGGGGGAGGTACCTGGAGGCGCGACAAGGGCAAAGCGTGCGGAATCCTCTGCCCCCTCTCCCCCCAGGGGCTGCAGCACTTCCTGGCATGGTGCGGTGTGGGGTGGGGCCAGGGCAGGCATGCAGGGACCTGCCCTGGCCATGGTGCATGCCGCTGCCACCCCAGAGCTGCTTTAGGTAAGTGACGCCAGGCCAGAGCACAAACCCCTCCTGGACCTTGCCCTCCAACTCCCTGCCCTAAGCCCCCTATCTGTACCTCGCACCCCTCCTGTATCCCAACCCCCTGCCCTGAGCCCCCTCCTGCAGTCTGCACCCAACTGCCTTCCCTGAGCCCCCTCATATGCCCCTCCTCTGCCCCAATCCCTTGCCCTGAGCCCCTTCCTGCACATCGCACCCCCTCCCACACTCCTGCCCCGGCCCTGCATACAATTTCCTCACCCAGATGTGGCACTCGGCCCAAAAAAGTTTGCCCATGCCGGCCTAGGAGAATGATCTGTTGCAGCAGCATTCTGAAGGAATATGAACAGGGCAAGATTCTACAGCAGTAGCACAACAGTGCACATCATTTGCCTTCAAGCTTCATGCCAAGCAATCCTGAATCTGTAATTAAAATGCAGACCAAGTCAAACACCTACCAAGTCCTTTCATCACTTCGATGGACTGCTGTGTGTGCCTCCCACACCAAGGGCATGACCCTGCGGTCTTAATGCAGGTGAAATTCCTGTTCACTTAAATGGGTGGCGTGCTTATATTGGGACTGCAGGATCATGCCCTGAAGGATCATTTTCAGAAGCAGAGGCTTGAGCTACCCAGCAGTACACTTTATTTTTAACCTTTTTGGCAATATGCCAAATTACCGTTGTGGCTAAAGGTTTCCCACCTGCCACCTCTTCTCCCTGCCCTCCCCCCATCATGACTATCCCATTGGTAGGAGCATTTAATTATTAATGACTATGCAACTCCACAGAGTAATATGTCCAAGCAGGGCTACACTACAGCTTATGTTGATATAATTTGCCATTCAGAGGTGTGACTAAGATATGCCACTGAGCGACGTAAGTTACACCAACCTAAGCACAAGTATGCACAGCACTATGTCAGCGGGAGAACGTCTCCCACTGCTAGCTGCTGCCACTCAGGGGGTGGATTAATTAAGTGGACTGGAGAACTCTCTCCTGTCAGCTTAGAGCAGCTACGCTAGAGAGCTTACAGCGGCGCAGCTGCAAGCTTGCTAGTGTAGCCATAGCCCTAGTCAATGACAGGCTGAGAGCCAAAATACAGTGTCCAAGTCTTCCCAAGAAATAAGGGGAAGACCTAGGGCTCACAGTAAATCATGTGGAAATTCAAGTGGGTTGGGAAGCTCGGAAAGGATTATCTAGCTCCTAGTGCAGATTTACAACAACCTTGCCATTGTTGTGCCATATGTAAATAGAAAGGTATCTTCATGCATAACTCACTTGGTGCTTTCATGAACTAAAGCTTTAAAATGCTGCATAAATTAGAACTGTACTGTTGGTTTAGATCAGCGGTTCTCAGCCTGGGGGTCATGAACAGGAGTGAAAGTAAAGCCAAAGACTTACTGGTACGGGGGCCTCGCTGGGGGTCAGTGTCCCCCAGCCAGCCTTTCCAAGCTGCCTGGCCCACGCTGCCCGGGGCTCCAGCAGCAATTTAAAGGGCCAGGGCTCCAGGGCAGGGCTGGCTCCAGCGTTTTTGCTGCCCCAAGCGGCAAAGGAAAACAAAAAGTCGTGACCGCCACCACTTCATTCTTCGGCAGCAATTCAGTGGCAGGTCCTTCCCTATCAGAGGGACTGAGGGACTCGCTGCTGAATTGCCATCAAAGAGCCAGATGTGCCACCCCTTGCCATTGGCCACCCCAAGCACCTGCTTGCTGCACTGGTGCCTGGAGCCGGCCCTGCTCCGGGCCCTTTCAACTCACCGGCCCCGGGGCAGCTGTTCCTTTTGCCCCTCCCTCGGCCGGGGGCAAAAGGGGCAATGGCATTAAAGCACTGCCACGACAGCACTTTAAAGTCAGCTGGGTATGGGCAGGTACTGGCGGACACTTTTTACCAGTACACTGTACTGGCCGTATCAGCTTACTTTCACCCCGATCATGACTTAAATTGGTTTGTAGGGGAAGAAATATGGGGTCTGCGATACTTCATGCAGAATCTAGTCTGTCTTCATAAAAACTGTGAATATATATAATTCCATTATAAATAGTTTAGTCCTCATAAGTCTGTGCAATAATATGCTATATAGTAATTATTGCAGCCCTTTACATTTGAGCAGTGTTCTTGTAACCAATATATATTGCACACATTTATAGGGACTGTGCTGTTTATAGTGAAGTCAATTCCTGCTTCCCTTAATAACACAAGACTCCCCACAGAAGCTGTACTATATTAATATGGGCACATGTCATAGTATTTCTGAATTACAAATCCAGGTAGTCTAGTTATAGTATTTAAAATAAGAAATCCTTGTTGGACTACGTTCTGTGGAGTCCTGTTCAGGAAATGGGATGTGTCTGTGTGTGGAGAGGAAAATAAAGAACATGATGGATTGTTAGTCCTAGGAGGTCTGATTTTTTGGAAGAGCTCCAATGCAAATTCATGGGAGTTGGTCCACCACAGAACCTCAGACTTTGATGGTTTTCCCTTACAAAAACAAAATCTCAAATGTGTACAATGTGCAACAAAAGTCAATGGTAGTGTCTGTGTAAGTAAAGCCAGCAGGATTTTGCCTAATTAGCGTAATGTATGTAATGTGGGTACAGTCTTCATGATTCGACTGTGTAATTCTTGGAGGGAAAATAGAAACATTTGTCTGTTTTCAAAGTGCCAGCAGTGATTGCACGTTTACCTGAAATTTTAGACTTTTTTTCTTTGATTTTTTTGCATACATTTCTAGGCTTTTGCACTTGATTTATGATAGTTTTTCTTCATACATTTTTAAAACTATAAGTTTATACATCAGGAAAAGATACTTTCATGTTACATTGTTTAACTCTTCTGTATTATTGAACAGATGTAATAGCCAAATGACTGTATTGAACTTTGTAAAACTTGCACATTCTTCAAAGTTTGTTTTCATTATTACTATTGCACATTGTTAATAGAAGTACAGTTCATTAAATGACATACAGTGTACATGATTATTGAAGTTATAACGTTCTTATTCATTGCATGTCATTGCCTGCATTCCCATACAGAACACAATGAACTAAAACAATTAGCAAATTATGACATATTATAGCATTTTCAGTGGTCTTGTCAAAAAAAAGTAAAATACAAAGGGCTACATGCAAATTACTTTTCTTCTATCCCCAAAAATTCTAGGACAGAAAGGAGGGAAAAAAATAATAGTTCAGGGATCATAGGTGGGAAAAACTCCAAGTTAGAGCTTTGTCATCTCAGCTTTCCCTGATAATGCTTCGGGCCCTGTGTTGTTTTTCTCTGAGCAAGCTCAAAAGCTTGTCTCTTTTACCAACAGAAGTTGGCTCAGTAGAAGACATTACCTCACAAACCTTGTCTCTCTCTTTGTTTCTTGGGCAGGTTACTTGTTGCTGGGCCTCATTGCAATGTTGGTGGTTCTAGAAACTTTCTGTGAACTTCATGAGCTCAAAAGGTTTAGAAAAATGTTTTATGTGAAGAAGGACAAGGAAGAGGACCAAGTGCATATAGTGGAACATGACCAGCTTTCCTTCTCTTCGATTTCGGACCAAGCAGCTTCCATGAAGGAGGATGAAAAAGCAAATGAGCCTTTTGTGACTGTTCAACCTGCAACTTACTATGATGGCTGTATAAACAATTAATACAAGGGCATCCATACCAGTATTATAGTGTGCTCACATCATTACCATAAGAAATAGAATGCCTCTTTATTTTTTGTGGGGGAAAAAAATTACGAAAGAAAGGAGACTGTGCTGCTTTAATAAGTATTCATCATTTCAGATGTTGAAAAGACTTCTGACACAAATGAATGTTGCTAAAATGGAGCTACACTGGGAGAGTGGGAGGATATGTAGCAGCTGGTGGGGTATCCATGGGAGGCATTATGCCTGAAGAGACCAGGAGGAAGCAGCTCCCTGCAACACCCTAGGGGTGGGTGTAATCTGCTCTCCTTCAGTGTAGCCCTATAGCTACTGGCAGGTGTGCAGGGATGTCGTGCTTTATGCACACCCCTGTCCAGTTACCAGCCCTATGGGCAGTGTGCATTGACAGTAGAGATGGCCAGCCTCTCCACCATGCTTCTGCAGTGGGATCCTGCCCCATTAAAGTCAGCAATGATAGATATGCTCCAGTTCAACCACAAGCTCCCAGGCTACATGCAGGAATCATTGAGTGAAATTCGACAGCCTGTGTTATGCAAGCAGTTGGACTAAATGATCATAATGGTCTCTTCGGGCCTTAAAATCTGTGCCATGAGAGTTTTACGACTGATTTCTATGGACATAGGATCTGGATCCTCTAGCACAAGTTGCCATATCAAGACTGCCTCCTATGTAAGAGCAGTGCTAGGGAAAGCCCTCTCCCCTGCAGTGCATGCATGCCAGATGGGCCATAACTTGGCTTTTAGTATTCAAAGATGAATATCTTACTGTAATAAAGCAGCAAAATTAAAGTGTCTAGACTTAGCCAACATGAGAAGAATACTTGAAATTAATTACCTAAAAGATACCATATATGAGTTTAGTTATAGCTAGTGTTAAACAGACTTTATACCTTTTTGGGAAAACTTTACTTTATGGTTAAATCTGTTAAATCTATATGACTAAAACTTATATTTAAGAAAAATGAGCTAAAGATTTTTTTTTGTTAGGTTGAAGCATACTGTGTTTGCATGTTCTCAACAAAGTGGCTATTTTTGTACAGCCTAAGTTAAAACACCTCTATTTATAATGAACATTTAACTAGTATAGGTGTACATATATACATAAATAAATATATTTATATACTGAACATATATTGTAGCCCACTAGAGTTTAACCAATTTAGGAATGATATTTTAGGTAGATTTTTTTTCCCCCAAGATTTCTCTTCATAAAATGAAAAACTCAAAATTGCAGCACTAAAAAATGTTGACTTCAAGATTTAAGAGTAGTGTACAAGGAACATTTCTACTGTTTTTCAGTGACGTTTTTGAAGTTGTCTTCAGTACTTGAAAACACTGTTTCTGTCAACTTGAATGTATTGCTAAACTCTGAAGAACATGACATGCATAGAAACAAAGTGATATTCGGTGTGTGCACAAATTGCAAAGTACAGACACTTGATACTAAAGCACAGAATTAAAAATAGAAGAAACAAGCTGAACAGTCTACTATGGTGTGTCTGAATATACAATACTGTATTTTAAACTTGAGGTTAAATAAACAAAGTGTGTGGCTTCTGGGTGCCTGTACTTAATTGTGTTCAGTGTTTTCTTTAAGAACCTTATATGAAAAAAAAAAAAGTGTGTGCATAAGGCTAGATTGTACCACCCTAACCCTGGTGAACAACTTCAGTGGGACATTCATTCTGAATATGCTTGCCAGCATGAATAATGAATGTACAGTCTAGTCCTCTACTGATTATTCCTGTAGAATGTTAATATTTGAAACAAAAATAAACTCACTTTAGAATGATAACAGCAAACAAAGCACAGTAATGACATTTATTTTAGTGTCACAAAATAACTGATCGGTTAATGCAAAAATAGTCATTTCGTACAAGTGTCAAGTAGTCATGTGAAACCAAAGTTAAATTAATGATTGAGGCTAACATGGTTAAGATGGGCTCTGGATTAGAAACAGGAAAGATTCCTTTGCATCTTGTCTAAATTGGAAATGTGTTGCTGAAGCTAATCAGAAGTCAGGCTGGCAGATATAAATTGAAAGAGAGAGCAAGAGTCTGCAAACATAAATGAATGACCTGTCAGGAGTGTGGAAGTCCTAAGAAGAGGAGTCAGAAGAGAACAGAATAAGGCCCCATGGCTTCAGTCTTTCACCTACTGTAAACCTCCCTCAACTTCAGCATGTATATGCATGTGCCCCATTTACAATTAGAAAAGCATTACTACTGTGCAGACAGGCCATATTCTTTCTTTCCCCTATTTGTCTTGCATTTGTAGATGGGAATTGTTTGTTTCTAGGAACAACATTGTCAGGCTATTCTGTAGCCACTTTTGTTGGGAGAAGTTTTGAGCAGAGTGATTAGTCTTTGGGCTTGTCTACACCACCTGCCGGATCATCGCTTTCCCATCGACTCCGGTACTCCACCAGAATGAGAAGTCCAAGCGGAGTCAACAGGAGAGCGTCAGCTGTTGACTTACTGCAGTGGAGACGCGATAAGTAGATCTAAGTACGTCGACTTCAGCTATGCTATTCACGTAGCTGAACTTACATATCTTAGATCAACCCTGTGCAGTAGTGTAGACAAGCCCTTAGAGTGAACCCTAAGTGTGCCAGGACTATGGCTCTATCTGATCTCTAGTGTAGGGGAGTTTCACTGTCAAAATTCATTCTGCTGCAACCCTTCTGTCCTATCCCCCAAGAGTTTCTCACTGGAGACTGTCAGTGGCAGCTTGTCTGCTGAGTGCAGCTGTTGCAGAGAGAGAAGCAGGCTCTGGGATAGCTAAGCTATAACCCACTGAATGCATAAAGATTAGAACTGGCTAATTAGAGCTAGCTAGACATTAATTCAGAGCCATTTGCTATAGTATCTGATAGGGCTAGCGAGCCAGTGCACCCGTGTAATGTGCTCTTATCTATGTCCCACATGAGAAGCAGGCTGATGCACATAGAATCACACAGCGATTTTTATATATCCACCATGCTTTCAACTTAATCCTAGGTACAGTTCTTGCTATAACCCAGCCCACATATGCCAAAGGCCTGGATTACTGTGGCTAGATTGGATAGCCAAATGAGAGAGGTCCTCTGGCCACCTGGAGATAAGGAAAATGATTGTCACTACTATTACCTGGCTATTTGGGAGCAGTCTGTACACCACTTTTCACATGTTCCCTCTATATAAGTTCATGATATGCCCACATCTTGAATACTGTGTGTAGATGTGGTTGCCTCATCTCAAAAAAGATATTGGAATTGGAAAAGGTTCAGAAAAGGGCAACAAAAATGATTAGGGGTATGGAACAGCTTCTGTATGAGGAGAGATTAATAAGACTGACTTTTCAGCTTGGAAAAGTGACAGCTAAGGGGACATATGATAGAGGTCTATAAAATCATGAGTGGTGTAGAGAAAGTATATAAGGAAGTATTGTTTACTACTTCTCATAACACAGGAACTAGGGGTCACCAAATGAAATTAATAGGTAGCATGCTTAAAACAAAAGGAAGTATTTCTTCACATAACACACAGTCAACCTGTGGAACTCCTTCCCAGAGGATGTTGTGAGCCCAAGACCAAAACGGGGTTAAAAAAAGAACTAGATATATTCATGGAGGATAAGTCCATCAATGGCTATTACCCAGGATGGGCAGGGATGGTGTCCCTAGCCTGTCTGTCTGTCAGAAGGTGGGAATGAGCGATTGGGGGGGGTGGATCACTTGATGATGACCTGTTCTGTTCATTCCCTCTGCAGCACCTGGCATTGGCTACTGTCAGAAGACAGGATTGCACTTGCTGAAGTATGAGTGAGTGCTTTTTATCTCTGGTGTCCTTTTTCACCAGGGAAGACTTCTTGGTCCAATTACCTTGAAATAGCATTATGTTTCTGCTGATGGTTAGTCCCATTGTACGGTGTTTTAGTCAGCATGATCCACATACACTGTACACATCATCTATCTGACAGAGACTGACTACTGGGCACCATGGAGATTTTGGTTAAATGACAGACTGGATAATCAAGAGGCAGAATATGGATGGGAACATGGAAAAAGCTGACAGTCATCCAACTGAGTGGCACAATGTGAAGGCTTATTATGATGGCGAGCATAAATCCGAATGATAATGAATGTCATGATGACAACATGCTGACATTTTGCAAAGTGTAGCTCATGGTTTTAGCTTCAGCTGTTACATGGCTTTATTCCAGTGAGAGAGAAGAAAGTTTATAGTGTGAGGGAGGAGAAAAGATATTGCTAACCCTTACCTGAAATGAAATTCAATAGAACCCTTAGATGGTGAATTTTTTCCCCCATAGCATAACTTCACTATAAGATGAGGTTCACTGTATCTGGAATTGCCATGTATATGTAGCAAGTCACTAAAAACATTTGGAACTTCTTCCTAACCAGAGTTGCACTGCTTTTGTGCTCATTGGAGGAAAATGATATTGTTAGAGTAAGCAAAGAATTTTATATAAATGTCCCTGTATTAAGTTTAGGGGATGAATGATCAGGTTGCAAGAAGGGTAATTAAGCATCACAACTAATAGCTCTAATTTGGTCCTACTTTTTAAGCTACTAGTTTACTTAATCTGGAGTTGCTAACATTGTTAGATCCTTATCTCTGCAGGAGAGTGATTCATTGAATGGTGTATCAGACACAGCCGTTCCTTCCAAAGTGAAAAAGCCACTCTGCTGGGAGGAGGAGGGTTCACACAACACAGCTCATCACTAAAGGCCCAGTTTTGCGTTCTGTTACACTGGTGCAACACATTGATGGCAACAGAGCACAGAGTTGGTCCTAATCTCTTTCTTGGAGGTACCATAGGTAGGGACCCTTGGCCTCTCTCTGCTCCCACTGACTTCAATGGGAGCAGGGTTAGGTCAATCACTAAATGTTTTTGAATATCCTATTCACAAACAACCTAAATAGGCTTAAATTAACTTTCACTATCATCCTTAGGCCTACCAATTTACTTTTAAAAAATAAGTCCAAGGTCCAACATGTGATTGTTGTATGATCCACCCAACTCATCTCCATATAAGTCAGCTAGAGTCGTATTTCTTACAGAATGCTAAATATAAAAACTAATAGATCACACAGAGAATTCAATCTTAGTTTTTCCTACTTAAATGAATAGTTGCTGTGTTACTTGCCATATTCATACACAATAAATGCACTCGGGTTACAATGTCATGTTATCAAACACCTGAAAAGCTTTTGTTTCGGCTGTACGCTAGCAAATTTTAATTAATTTGTGTAAAGAGAAGACTGCAAAATGTAATATCAACTTAGATGGGAATTAATGACGCCTAAGTCAGAATTCCATGGGTAGGTTTTCCTGATTGCAGTAGGTGATATGCTAAATTCATTTTGTGATTTACTGGCATTCCTTGAAGTCTTCAGGCTGAACACAGAGGTGATAAATATTGCTGTCCGGTAATAAAATACAATATGACCTTTGGGCTAAGTTCCTAGAAATGTTTATTTGGCTGCTTTAGCAGATTAATCCTATTTGCATGGAGTAACAAGAACTTGTCTGAAATTCATTATGCAGGATAAAATTGCAATCCATGCCCCATTTAACTCAAACTCCTAGTGCATGCTCAGGCAAAAAAACTAGGGCTCGATTCTTTATCCTTTGAGTTCCCTGAGAGCAGTGCCAGGCAGAACTCCATCTTGAGGTTAATGCAGAGCCACAGTCCCTCTGAAGGAGTCCAGGGAACAATTCTGCCTCAGCAAGGAAGTATTTCTCCCTGGGGTTAGGGCAAGTGCAATTGCTGCTATATCCATGCCCAAAGTATAGTATATTCCCCCTGGCTTTCTCTATGAACTGGTGCAGGAGGGGAGAAGCCCAAGACCTGCTCTCTCACTGATCCCTTTGTGGTATTATGTGCCCCAAGAGCCTAGGGGATGTGCAGAACCTGTGCTACCCAAGCACAGGGACTGTGAATGTGACAGGCCTTTTGTGTCACAAGGAAGGGCTTGCACTCATGCCCCCCGTGCATCTGTGTAAAGGCCACTTTCGGGCTCACCGTGAGCTCCATTAAAAACTCACCATTCACAGCCTGAGGCACCAGCATTAGCCACAGTATCTTCAGGTGCTTAAAATGTGAGATATTGGGGAAACCCCAATCACTGAAGGGTGGAAAATAAGCTTTTAATGGCACCCAATGCACTAATTCTATTTGTTAGCCACTGAATGTGTTGCACTCGTACAAGCCACAAATGCAGACAATCTTCCCTTGAAGAGCTTACAATCTAAGTAACAAAAATGGAGAAAATGGGATGCACTGGGAAGCCCACGGGTAAGAGTAAACTTGGAGCTAATGTTATTCTATGTATGGCTTGGTTCTGCTCACTTTTTGTGGGCATTGGGGAATAACTGAGTCTTGAGAGATTTGAATGTGGGCGCATGGTGGCTTAACAAGCTGGAATGGGGATGACACAACATAGGGAAAGATCTGGAGATGAGAATGGGATGAATGGGACATTGAGGTTGGCATCTGTGGAGCCAAGTAGAAGGTGGGTGATATGATGAGAGATGGGATCAGAGAGACAGACCAGAGCTGTTATGTTTCATCTTACTGATGAGCAGACCAGTGTTAAGATAAACCCTTTATTAGGAACAGGAACTATGTACACGAATGAGGTAACAAACTTCCTACTACTCTGTGTACTTGTAGCCTGTGACTGCCCTGTGATGGGCTTCTTTGTTTCTGCCCCAGCAGAAACTGTCCCCAGGAAATCAAAGATTGAAGAGAATATGGGAAGTGTCATCCCTACACTTCCCGGAGAACTTAGCTCGATAGCATATCTTTCCTTTTCTAGAGCCCCTTTTTAAAATTCTTTGTCTGAACTAAAACTCTATTAAATTAAACAATCAAATTATTACAAATACAATAACTGAGTTAACTCTCCAGGTTGCTTAAAGACAACTCTAACCTATCTCAATCAGTGTTGTAGGACATTTTAGTAATCCCAATCTTGCAATCCCTCTTTAGTCAAATCCTTGTCTGTACCAGACTGCTCAGTCTCAGGGTAAATAACAAGATCAGTTTGTGAATTGTTTTCACTTCTGTGTCTGCTCTCACTTCACTTGCCTTGGATCAGGTATCTCGAGCAGATGCTTACGATTCCTTTGTAAGATTGTGCCTTAATCTGTGATCACTGAGTATGAGGAAGGTGACCTTTTCTTTGTTCACTGTAGCTTTGGCTGGCCAGCGCCCATCTTGTAGGGTGACCAGATGTCCCGATTTTATAGGAACAGTCCCAATTTTTGGGTCTTTTTTACTTATATAGACTCGTATTACCGCCACCTCTTGTCCCAATTTGTCACATTTGCTGTCTGGTCACCCTACCATCTTGCCAAATTCTCACTGGGTCTTTTGTTTCTTAACTGTGGAAGAAGTCTTGCTTTTATTGTAACATTTTGTCTGATGGTACCTGCCAAGTCTTTTCCTCACTATCACAGACTCTTAGTCATCCTCTGTTTTTGTCCTGTATCTGGTAACCAATTCTTTATATGTCTGTTCTAGAGGAGTGCAACAGGTGACTTTCCACATTGTGGGCTTCAACACCACTTAGCTATGGGATCTTACATAGCTGCCAAACCTTCCCCTCTCCTCCCCCCACTACAACTGCTAGAGCATGGATGGGTATTGCGGTGCTGAAGCCCACAGTCACCTGCAGCTCCTGTAGCAGCATGACGTATACTGGAGGGGAAACAATTAAAATGGGATTTATTTAATCAAGTTGCAGGTTAACATTTAGTTTAATAAAACCCTCATTTTCTTTTAATGTTTTCTAATCTATTCCACACTGCTAGGGAAATTGCAGTTTGATGCGGGGGGCGGGGGGGGAGACCAATTGATGTGGTATTTAAATTATTCAGATCCTGCTGACCAAAGAATTCATGGCCCCTGGCTATACATCTGAATTATTTCTCTCCTATTTATTATTGTACCTCTTAACTCTGTAAAGTGCTTTGAGATTCAGTTAATGTGGAAGATGCTATGCAAAAACAAAACTGTTTTGTAGGAGAAACTTGCTCCATTTACTTACAGTACTTAAGTACAGCACAGGGAGGTTGTGAAACCTGAAGTTGGTAAAGCACTGGGGGGTGGGGGGGGGTTGGATGCAGGGTGCTGTGGAACTGAAAATTTTTCTCTCCCTGCCCTAACAGATCCCTCATGTTCAGAACAGAGGAGAAATTCATTCTGAACATTTACCATTCATGGCAGTGGGTATCACAGGCCAGGGGAGGCTGAGCCTCCCCAAACAGCCAGGCATGCTCCGCCCATATTCCACCCCAAGGGCCCCTCCTGCTTCCCACTCTTCCCTTGTGGCCCCAGCTCAGGTTGATCCTCTTCCCCAAAGCGGGCAGGGTCTGGGGCTAGGGCCGGCCAGTGGCCTGAGATCCGAGGTGGATGGGGCCAGCTCTGGGGCTGCCTGCCTGGCACTCTGGGCCTGGGGACACTCAGGCAGGTGGGCGGGGGGTGGAGGTTGAGGTGGGGGCGCTAACAGCCACAGTGGGGGACTTGTGGCTCTGGCACGGTGTAAGAGGCAGGTGAACTTGCAGTTCACGCACCGCCCATGTTACCATCAGTGATTTAAAACAGCCACATGCTTTATAATACCTGTGCTGCACCTTGCTTCTTCTCAGTGGATTACACTGATGCTGTCTCTGTTCAGCTTCCTGGTGTGAGACTATGTGCGGTAATGTCCCCCAATATGTGTGAGGTTGTCAAAGCCAGGAGAGATATAGGCAAATCTGTTGAAAGGGAGATTTAGACAATGGCTTTTAATCAATATCAGAGCAATAACTTTAGGCTGTAGTGATATCTTCACTACACTACACATCCAAGCACCACTGACTAAGCAAGTGCCTCGGACATGAACAAGATGCCTATTCCACGTTTGAGAGTAAATACACTTCCATGGTACAGTGCTGCTTGTAAGTGAAATGACTTCTATAGTGGGCATTACAAGACAGGGTGGGGGGGAGGGAGAAACCGTTTATTAACCTCACGGTATAGTTCAGAAACATGACTTTAAAATAAATACCTTTCATTTCATTAGAGTTGCTGTAACATCCCCTCTTCCACTTCAACTGCTCACATTTACTAACAGAAGATATATCCATCAGCATCATGCCGCAACATAGGCCCTGCTACTGAGTGCCTTTAAACATAATACACAAGTATTTGGCCACTAAACTAAATAATGTACTGAGCTGTGTGCAGATACCAGGATATGGACTTGGAGCCGATAAGTGAGACACATGTCTGTCTATGGGGTAACATGTTACCCAGAATTAGAACTGGACAGGGAATGGTTTCCCTATCCCCCAGATGTTTTTGGCAGTTCAAAAACTTTTCCCATCTTGAAACAAGATGAAAAGTCAATCTTAAAAATATTCATGAACTGGGAGGGAAAAAAATCAGTTCGGATCAATCACAAAAGTTTGTTTCAATAGTTTTGAAATTTTTGGTTTGATTTCAGTGTTTTCCCTTTTTTAACTTTTTCTTACTTGGCTTAAGTTTTAAAAAAAGGTATTTTGATTCAGAAAATTAGAATTTTTCATTTGGAACATGTCAAAATGGAATATTTTGACAATTCCAAAACTTTTTTGCAATTTTTTTTGAGTTAAGAGATTTGTTTGAATGCAAACTTGTTTCATGAACGCTTTTGATTTTCAATGAATCAGTATGTTTCGACTAAGAAATGTTTCTTTTAAAATTTCCTGACCAGTTCTATCCAGAACCTTCCTTTCCAGTATCGAAAACTATTTGAATACTGAGCCTGAAGAAAATGCCCAGAAAGTGTCAAAGAATCACAGAAGTAAGAATTAGAGAAGGCCTGTTAATACCTATTAAGTCATCTAGTCTACCTCTCTGTCGGTGCAAAAAATCACTATTGAAAATTTCCAGTCTAGTTTTAAATGTCCTAAGTGTGGGGTTCCCTAGATTCCCTGAGGATACTGCTCAGAAGCCTTCCCATGATTTTTCAGCTGGGCTGCGTGATCTGAGCACAAGATAGGGCCAGAGCGCAAACAGATGCCTGCAGTACTTTACTAAAACTCTTCTTCTTCCACAAAACATTGCAATTTATCATTATACCCTGTCTGGTCCTTGAACCAGTTTTTAGTCTGTATTATTCTGCTTACATCAAAGACATTTTGAGAAGACGATTTTGTGACACTGTGTCCAAAATATGATTACATTTCAAATGCTGTCATCTTGGCAGACAGATTTTAAGCTCTTTGAGGCCCATCCTGTGGGTTTATTTGGTATTTAAACAGAACCTAGTATATTGTGAGTTAGTGGAAACAAGCAACACATAATAATACAATATGCAATACAGGGAATTTTCATTCCCTTTTTATCTACAAATTTAGCATGTGAGTCAGAAGAAAAAGCCAAGTTGGTCTCGCTGGACCTAGTTTATAAACCCTTGCTGCTGCTGCTTGCTTATGGTTCTGTTATCCTCTAGAAATATAGTTAAATTCTTTTCTTTTGAAATATATGCCATTATTTTATTAGAGATGAAAATATTGAGGTAGGTAAGTGACTTACCATTAGAGTCAACAGCAAGTTTGTAATAGAGTTGAGAATGAAACCTAGATATCCTGAGACCAAATCTAATACTTCCTCCTGTTTTGGGTTGGTAGGGTGAGGGTATGCAAGATGTTACTGCTGCATGGCTAGACATACCCGTGCTAGCCTGGCTACAAATAGCAGTGTACATGCAGCAGCACAGGCCTCAATGCAAACTGTACAAACACACCAGAGACCTTTTGGGTACTTACTCATGTTCCCAGCCCATGCTGAATTCCATGCAGCTGTGTCTACGTGGTTCTGGTATGCTTACCAATCCTGTGGTCATACCTCAAACTGCAATATATTCATATTCTGAAGGAAAGAGGAACAGTAGGTTAGGAGGAACCATTACCTTCCCCCTTCATATTCCATTCTCTTGTTTCAATTTGATTCATACTGCAGACTCCACACAGCAGGCATGATACTCATTCCCCTGGGCACTCCACAATCGAAAAATAAATGTGGTCTATTTACCTTCAGACATTTCAACATAAAGCACAAGCCCCAGCATTTACAGTACTTCTGTGATAATTTGTTTAATCTGTACAGAATAATTTATATCAAGTATTTACATAAAAATATTTGTGACATGTCATACATTTCCAGATGAACATTTAGAATATAACAGAACAGACACAAACAGAGAGTTAGGTTTCAAGTACCCATTAAAGCTGCATTATCCAGGTACAGTATTGCTCCTCAGAGAGAGGTTGCTGTCAAATTTGGGAGATATGATGGTTTAGTTTAATTACATATTGGACAACAATGGCTCTGTAGTGGGGCAGTTACCCCACTCCTGGGATAAAAGGAGTGAGAGCAGCTGGGAGAGGCTGGCAGAGTAGTTGGCCATAGGTGTGGCCAGCTCAATCAGCGCACAACTGGCTCTGATAAGAGGGCTGTGAGTCAAGAGCTGAGAGTGTCTCACTCCAACCTGACTGAGGCAAGGCAAGGCAAGGCAAGGCAAAGCTAGGCTAGGCTAGGCTGGGCTGGGCTGGGCTGGGCTGGGCTGGCTACCTCTCTCCCTCCCTCCCAGGCTGAGGCCTGGCAGGAAGGCCTAAGGAGGTACTGGAACTGTAGGGAAATAGTTGGGGCTAGAAAGGCAGCAGGTCCAGCCTCCTAGCCAATGATGAGTGGCCGTTACAGATTGCAGTTTGCCCCAGAGCAAGGGGGCTAGATGAAGACTGGCAGTAGCCACTGAGGCAATGTGGGCATAGAGGGAAGGGGCTCCCCTGGGAGGGAAGACCCAGAGTGTGGGGGCACTGCTGGGGGGGCAGCTCCCCAAGGTGAGGGGCAGGGGGCCAGAGGTGGTGGAGATTGATTGAAAGACAAGTAGCAACAGCAGGAGAGACACCGGCCAGCAGGGGGTGCTCAGAGACTGGAAACAGCTAATTCCTGGACTAACCAGCAGGAGGCGCGATGCTGGTGAGTATGTGCCATTACAGGCTCCAAAACAGATTATGGGTAAATAGTACTTCTGAGAGGGAAAACTGCCTGAGTAAGTGTTTACTTGGTAAATGAAATGCTGTAGGAGAAAAAATGTCTCAACTTATTGAGTTAATAAAATACACTTTAAAGATGCTTACTTACAGGACAGCTATTTAATTATGTTAAAATGGACTGTCCCATCTCTGTATTTACATGCAGTTTTCTTTTTTCTAATTTAATAGCAATTCTCCTTTTTACTAAACACTATAAAAAATCCAGTGTGGATTTAAAGCTTGTGAATGGCACTAGTCTAAATCCCCAATCCAGCACACACTTCATGTGAATCTTTTTCTGCAGGGAAATAGACTCTTTGAGTTCACTGGGATTATTCACATGTATAATTTCCTCACACATACAGATATTTGTAGGGTTGGGTCCAGTTCAATTCCCAGTGAAGTCCAAGGAAAGATTCCCACTGACTTCAATGACAACTGAAACACAGATGGTGATTGCTTTATCCTAGATATTTTTTTTAGTTTTCTTTGGTGCTTAAGTAAATCTCCCATTAATGCTACATATTGGAGTTTGTGCCCCATAATGAAACTTACATTTTTGAGAAAAGTGCTCCCATTCCTTTCTTCTACTCTTACTCTTTAGCCAGTTCCACCTTTATTGGTTTCTTTTAGGGTAGGTCTACACTTCAGTGGTATGTAGAGTACAGATGCTGCACACCCAGCTACCATGGGTATAAATAGCAGTTTAGATAGTGGAGCACTGCTTAGGTGAGTAGAGTACAGAAATGCCAGAATCCTAGTGTGTATACTCTACCTGGCTGTCTACACTGATATTTTTCCTGATGCAGTGACAGACTCCAGCAGTGAGGAAAGGCTCTGGCAAGGGAGAGGAGGGCAGCAGTGAGGAAAGGTGCCGAGAGATTCCCCTGGAATTATTCTCTGCTGCCTCACTCCTGCCAGAGGCTTTCACTGCCACATGTAGCTATGTGCTACAGTGTGGACTCCGCCTGCCTTTCACTGTGGGATGTAGCTACATGTACCATACTCACTGCCACAAGTGTAGACATGACCTAACCTATAGATGATCCATTTAGTTATATAGTTATGATTATACAGGAGGAAAGTTTGGAGCCTATTGTCACTGGGTCTTTATGCTGCTTGGATTCAGAGGGGCAAAGATTTCTAAGCATAAGCAAGGGATCCCCAGCTGCTTAGCCTTCATTAGACCTAAAATATTTATCAAGCTTACTTATTACAGAAGCTTTTACCATCTTTTGGAAGCTCAAGACTGTAACTCACTCGTGTGTGCCAGTTTACAATGCTTTAACCTTGTAAATAACTCATTTCTCTTTCTTAGTTAATAAATCTTTAGTTAATTTATTATAGAATTGGCTACAAACAGAAGGTGCTGTTGACCTGGTGTAAGGGACCAGTCTTTTGGAACTGGGAATAACCTGAATATTGTTGTGTTGTGTTTTTTTTTTAATAATATAAGGGACCATCTATCACAAAGACAGGCTTACCTGGGTGGAAAGATAGGTTGGAGTACCCAAGGGGATTATCTGTAACTCATGTTAAGGTTGCTATAGTGCCTGAGCAGTTCACACTTGGTTGGGGAAATCTATGTATAGAACTCACAGCCAATTTTGGGGTGTATGCCCTACATCTTAAGTCTCCCCTGAGGCTGGTGCTCATGCTCTGGAGCCACTCCAGACAGCTTGACACTGGTGTAGTCCTGGCAGGATTCACATGCCACAGGGTCAATTGGGTTTATAGATCATAACCCTGTGCTGTTAAAAGTTTAATCTTTAAAACTTTCAATATTAAGTTTAAAGATTAGTCCCAATGGGTGAATTAGTCATATGAGGGTCTTGACTGAAAAGCCCTTGAACAATTATGTAAGGAAAGGGGAATATCCTATAAAAAGAAAACTCCAGTTCAGGAGCTGAGAGCTTTGGACGCTTGGTCAAAACTTCCCCTGCAGATCCAGCTGCCCAAGGCCCTGCAGGGGAAAACGCTGCAGTGGAACTGGCTCAACTGCAGGAACTGGCAGTGCAGGAAGAACATGAGCTCGAGAGACTGATGGCGGAAGTGCGACTCAGGGAGACTAAGGCAGCCCAAGCCAGAGCCAAACCAGTGAGGAGGCTGAGGAAAGAGACCATCAAAAACTCAAGGCTAGTGAAGAAGCTGAGGAGAGAGCTCACCAAAGATGCATGAAACAACTAGAAACTGAGGACAGGGCACGGGAGGCAGATGAAAGCTCATGCATTGCAGCTTAGAATACTGGCGTGGCAAAAGGATCTTCCTCAGTCAGTGAGTACATTCCCCTCTCCTGCAACACAAAGGAGTGGGAGGAAGTCTGCCCAATTTATGAGGAAACCGCCTGTATAGAAGAGTACCTGTCCACTTTTAAGAGACTGTGGGATGCATTTTATCCCAGGGAATAAGCAGAAGCCCATCCTCCTAACAGGGGAAGCCAGACAAATTTTGAATGATCTGGAGGACAGTAATGCTATGGGCTGGTCTATACTGGGGGGGGGGGGGGGAATCGATCTAAGATATGCAACTTCAGCTACGTGAATAGCGTAGCTGAAGTCAAAGTATCTTAGATCGAGTTACCTACCATCCTCACGGCGCGGGATTGACGTCTGCGGCTCCCCCTGTTGACTCCGCTACCGCCGTTCGCGTTGGTGGAGTTCCGGAGTAGACAGGAGCTCGTTTGGGGATCAATATATCACATCTAGATGAGACACGATATATCAATCTCCGAGAAATCGATTGGTACCCGCCAATATGGCCGGTAGTGAAGACGTATCCTAAGATATATACACACACACACACACACAAATATGACATTTTAAAGAAAATTTATTGAAAAGTTTTAAGATTACCCCAGCTTAATACCTGGGACCAACATAGCTACTACAACACTGCAGACAGGTAAAAAATGTTGCAGTTGTGGGGAGTGCCAGTAAACTTTGGTCTGACCTGATGTGGCAACCAGCTGCTCTCTCCTGGCAAGGTGGGATTTGGGGTCTGTGTATGCATCTGGTTTTGGCAGTTCACTTTTTTTATTAATTTGGGCATAACGATTATTGAAGGAGCAATTGCTCAAGTGGATTCTTTTAAAAGCATCATCATCAACGGTAAGAGCTGCATTCTTAGGGCACAGCTGAGAAAGGGCATTACCACAGAGCAAGGTGTGGCTTCCTGATGATGGAGCTCATTCTATGCCATCTCCCTTGTACTTCAGAGCAGCCTCTTTGCTGGTCTAAAATACCAGCCAGTAACAAATTCTCAGGGAGCTGTATACTGCCCAGGGATTGTTGGAACTCTGCATGCTCCCATCTCGTCCCCCTAGCCAACCTTCTATGCAGCTGAAAGGGGTCAGACCACAGCTCAGGATCTGGCTCTAAATCTAACTGATCTTTGGAACAAATGTTCTATTTTTATGATCCAGCTTTCTGATAGTTCTTCTGTGGTAATTAGGTTGAAATTTATCTGCTTGTCATTGCCTCTAACCCTCAAAAACATTGCAACAATGGAGAAGGAAAAAAAGATTTTCTGTGGGTGTATAAGAGAGGGAGTGAATGGAAAAATAGTCAGAGCAGACTTACATTTTAGGAAATAGAAGGTCTTGACATTCTTGAAGCTGTTAAATATTTCTATCACTTTTGTTGTTGTTCCCTTTTTAAGCATGGGTTACAGGTTCTCTGTATTGTTGCCTATACATCTCCTTCTCTGGCAAATCCTACATTTAGCTTGCACAGTGTCTTTCATACAAATGGTCTCTGAAAATGGTTCACAAAAGCTAAATAAGAGACTCAAGGAGCTAGGGGATGCAAGTGTGGCCTAAGGGCCAAAGCCCTGGATTGGGACTCAGAAGATGTAGGTTTTATTCCCAGCTCTGCTACTGACCTGCCAGATCATAACACTTTGCCTCAATTCCCCCTTCTATAAAATGGGATAATGATACTGACTTCCTTTGTAAAGTGATTTGAGAGCTACTGATGAAGAAAAGTGCTATCTGAGAGCTAAATATTATTGTTCAGTAGATTTAAAAATTAAAATCAGAGTGAAGTGAGCAAGACCTTCAGAGATGCAAGTAAGGGGGAAAAGTTGCATTTTCTGATCACTGACTCTCCATCTCCTTTCAAATCTGAAGTGAAGATAAAGGCCTACAGAAGAGAAACTTTTTGCACCATCTAATATCTTGCACTGTGAGAACACCTTTCATTCTCAGTGATCCCAAAATCCTTTGCAAATAGAAGATTCCTCTTTGTGTTTATATCTATTCAGTCACTGCCTTGAATGAAATGTAGCAGCTGAGTAAAAAGGCAAAGCAATTCTACACAGTGGTTTAGGAGCAGTCTGATGGATGTTGCAAACCCAAGCAGTACCTTTGGAGACCACTGTATTAAATGTATGAATGGTTTGCATGTGATTGTGTTCTACTCCATGGGGGAGGATTACCCCAGCTGCTACAGGAGCTAAAACAGTAGGGGATGATTACCCAAGGCATTGTAAACCATTTCAGAGAAGTCCCACCCCCTCCCCCTTCCATCTGTGGTGATTTTTCCATCTACTGGCTCAGGCTGGGTTTCTAGAGACTAGGAAACACAGAAACAGCTTTTGGTATAAAAAGATGAGGTTGAACTGTCCCATGGCCCTCTTTCTGATCCAACACATTGACGTGAACCGTTGTGTGAGGCGCTGCAATCCTGCCAAAGGGTTGGAAAGACTTTGGCTTACTAGGGCCTCTTCCGCTCCCTCCCCTCACAAGCAGACTGATGGGTGACCTCTGGTAAACTTCTAGAGTGAGTGTAGGAAGGTTTGTTTTTGTTTTGTTTTGTTCCCCCCCTCTGTTATGCTTTTACCCTAAGGAGAAATGTGTCTTGCTTTGTGAAAGCTGGAAGGTAACTGGCATACGCTATTGTAGCGCGGTTAACCACAAAGGCTATACTAGACCCTGGATTAGACCAGCTGAGGAAATAACAGTGAGGAGAAGAGGGAGTGCAAGCTTAACCCCCTAGTCTGGAGGGAGCAAGACTAGGTTCTCTGTCAGACAGAGGTGATGGCAGGGAGCCTGAAACCCTAAGTGGGTGCTCTCAACGACCTGGAGGGTGGGGTGGGGGTTAAAGGTGCAGTTAGCCCTGAAACTGTGACACGTAAACTAGCATGTCCATTTGAAAGTGAGTGGACTTTAGCTCAGTAGTATATAATAGGCTACACTGGAATCAGGCCAGGACACCAGTGTTAATATACACTTACAAAGAGTGAAGTGAAGTTTTTAATGAGCAGAAGGACATTGGTTTTGCACGTCCTGAAAGGCAGGAAAAGACTCACTGCATCAGTGGGCACTGGATTAGGCTTAAAGATGGGACTTCCAATACATAGTGCTGTCTGCAGAGCCTTGGTCCAGTATTAATTCAGAAGGTGTTCTGTTCACACTGATAACACTTCCCGCAATACACTGGGTTTTCTATGGAGGTCACTCCTCCAATTATGGGATTTGATAATATCAGAGCCCTAAGCTGTACAGCTACTGGCTGTTTTACAATTACTGCTGAGTAATCTTGGACTGGCGCTAGGCAGTAAAACTAACAGATGGTCAGGAAATCTAGCATCCTTCCACTTACTCCCATAAACACAAAACTCATTAATAAAATAGACTCTGCCAGTTTTCTCAGAAAGGTCAAACATATGCTGGCTAACATCAAACCGTTTTTTCATGATCTAGCTAATGTTGCCACTAGCTTGCTGTCTATTTCTGCTAAATGTTTACAGAATTTTTCATCTTCAGAATCAGCCTGCAGTTGCATATTATTATTGTTTCTTTAACCATTTCCTGCTTTGAGTGTTGGGGGATTTTTGTGGTTTGTGTCTGGGGTGTTTTTTTTTTGTTTTGTTTTGTTTTTGTTGTTGCATCAGCCACTACGCTCCTGTGTTAGGTTCTTTCTCCATACCTAATACTCCCTCGTTCTGTTCTAATGCCTGCTGCTATTCTTGGCATCTAAATCAATGTTAACTGGTATGTAATCAGGCTGTGTTTTACCGACCAGTTTTTGTTCCCTTGTCAGCTTTCATTTCGGGCTCTGCTCTGATGCCAGTTACTGGACTGTTCTGTTTCTAACTCTGAATTCTTTGCCACATGCTGTACACCAGTATTTAGTCCCGTTCTAGTTATTTCTGCCTTGGGTTCTTGGGCAAGCAGCTGCATAGGAAACATTCTTCACTTCTTATTAAGCTCTCCTCCATATTCCTTCCTTACCTCCATTATGCATCAGTTTCCCTTGACCAATACCCTCCTGTCTCACATTTTCAGGACTCATATTCATAAATCCGTACCCTTTTTTTCTATATAAATGCATGCTGGCAGACTTTAGGTAATCATAGGAGGATATTTTGAGTGATCTGACACAGGACAAATTCATTGCATTTGGTAATCAAAACACTATAAAAATCCATTCTACTCCATTTCCAGTTCATACTAGTTATTTGTTTTAGCTGAGTGCTGACAGTATGTCCTCAGCAGTATAAATATAAGTCTGTCTATCCAAGTACTTGTGTTCTGCCAGTTCTGTAGATAGATGTTCAGTTGTCATGGCCGTTTATCTGGCACCATTTTATCAGCACTAAATTGATGTTAGTTATTCAAGGGTTACACATCACTCTCTCTAACCATAGGTCTATGGGAAGTCACTTTTGAAAATGGGACTTAGGACCTTAAGAGTTGTTGAAAATTTTATCCTAAGTCTTGTATCCTTGGGTATTTTCTTCCAAAACATTTTTACTCCATCTGAAAATGATGTAAGCTGATCAATATATTCACTGCCATATACTGTAACTGAAGGTAGACTCAAAGATGTGTAAACCATATGCACAGCTTTACATATTCAGAAAATATTCTTAAACAAAAAAATCTGAAGGTGTACACCAGCATGGACAGGGTCAGGGTATGTGGCCTGAAGGTGGATGACAGTATCTGAGTTGTGATGCCTGATCTGTATTGAGGGCAAAAGAAGGGATGGTCTGATTCAGAAGTAGTGGACAAAGTCACAATTCACTATTCAAAGTTTCTAGCTTCCAACAGACATTTTAATCTCCATGAGTTCTTAATTTCAGAGTCTATGAAGTTTATATGCTCTCCAGGTAAACTAGAAGGCCTAGAACTTCAAAATACATTTAAGAACTTAATAATACCTAGCTTTTCCTCTCTAGATCCTAAGGGAGGGCACTATCATTATCCCTATTTTAAAGATGGGGAAACTGAGACACAGAGAGACAAGTGACTTGCCCAAAGTTGCACTGCCAAATTGAACCCTGGTTTTTCTAGTGCCAATCCACTTCCCAACCCAGGCACACCACCACCCTAATAAGGAGCCTCCAGAGGAGAGGTGATCTGTGTGACAGGGAAGGAAAGTTTGGGGTCTGAGGAATGGAATGTTAAGACCAAATATAGATTACAGTTTAAAAAATGTTTTCCTTATTTAAAAGGATACATGTAAAAATGAAAAAGGTATTTAAATGGGTATATGTTCTCTTAACACTGTGGATAAGGTGGCGTCTCATGGGTTTCATAAAGAAGAAAATATTTTAGTAGAGATAAGGTGCAGTAATTGACTGTGAAAAAATGAAAGAAGACAGGCTCAATGCCAAGATAGGGAAAATGAGGAGGCAAAAGAAAACATGAGCTCAGTAAGAATCTGGCAGGTCTTTTGCGTTGGCTGATGTGTTTTCAGAATTAGCTAAAGCACCTTCTAGGGAAATGCCAGAGGAGAGAATAAATGTAAAGCTGAAATCACCTCCATAGCTGAAATCACCTCCATCTCTGCTACCACAGCGAGAGCAGATACTACCCCTAGATCTGAAGGGGAAGTGAGTCTCCAACTTCTTCTGATTATAGTACAGAAAACATATAGCTAATGTTCAATGCTTTCTTAAGAGTTTTTTTTGCTCTTTTCAACCTTAAAAGTACTTTTTAAAAAATCATTGGATTAAAAACGTTTTAAACATGGAACTCTTCTGCCAAGTCATGTCAGCAGCAACAACGGACCGTCACTTACAAACATGGTAACCTGCCCACCTTCCCTTCTAGGTCACTGAAACATTTCCACTCCAATACAGTGAGATTTGATGGTCAGGTGAAAAAGGCAGAATCAACAACCAGGGGCGGCTCTATGTTCTTTGCCGACCCAAGCACAGCAGTCAGATAGCCTTCAGCAGTGTTTCTGTGGGTGATCTGCTGGTCCCACATCTTCGGCAAAGTCGCAGGACTGGGGGACCTCCTGCAGGCATGCTGCCAAAGGCAGCATGACTCCTTCCCTCACGAAGACCTGCACACTGCCCCCTGTGGCTTGCCGCCCTAGGCATGTGCTTGCTGCACTCGTGCCTGGAGCTGCCCCTGTCAACAACTAAACTGAGAAAGCTACAAGTTTCCAGAAAACTATTACTCCTGGTCTATTGTCTCATGAAAGCTGGCCTTGTAAGATGTAAAATTGCAGCTACTAAATATTATGTATTATTGTTAAGCAATTCTACCTTAGCTGACCCAAGGTCCCTTCCAGCCACCAGAAACAGGACTTCACTCCTGGTTGTTTTTAGAGTTGCTTTAACCACTTGAAGGAAGTGGCCATAATAGCTGCCAAAGTCTCTGTCCTATATGTCATTTTTACACAACTTTTAGGATGTTCTGCATGGCTCCATGTAGAATTGCTTTGTCTGTTTAGTTGGTCATCCTGCCTCTTCTTCTGACCATCAAATACGATGACTGGTTTGGAAAGATAATGTACTGTGTAGTTCCAATCTTCTGCTATTTTTGCCATTTAGTATTTGGTTTTAATGTGTTATGAAAACTGAATGTTCCTTGTACTGCCCTAACTAACTTGTAGACACATTTTTCTCATCAATAACTTTCATTCTCTGCCCCCTGATCTTCCATTATGGACACACTAACCTGATCCGTGTATATCAAGTTGGTGGTATCCTCTACCTGAAAGCAGTTCCTTGGATCCAATGTTCTTAAGAGCATGTCATGAGCAGATAATGTTGTGTTGTAAAATTTGGATAATGATGGAGAACATTTGCTGTCAACCAACACAAGATCAGTCATATTAGAGGAGAACTGATGTAGCCAGTAGTTCATATTCTGGAGAGATTCATGGTCATAGTGGTGAAGGAACAAGAGCAATAGTTAGAGCCAGGCATAATACAGACTGATATAGTGCAAGTTTTTACATGTAGCTTTATCAGCACCTCTCGATCCATTTTGTGTAGCTAAACTTCAACAAGCTCCACAATCCTGGGCAATTTCTGTTTTAGGATAAGTCTTACTGAGCTTCTGATACAATATATTTTTGCTAACGTACTAATTTTGTTTGAGAATTTCCTGGAAGCAGCAGCTTTAGTCTGTGCCTAAAGAAATTATTTAATTCTCTGAGACTTTGGTCAATGAACAAAAATTACTGGTGATATTTTTCAGCTTCTAAAAAGAATAGCACCACAACTAACAAGAGTCAGTCTCTTAAGATCAAGCTGCCTGTGCATTGAGTTAAACAGAACTTGTAAGAATGTAATAACACCACTTCATAATATTACACCAATAATATTTTGCTTTCACTATGCGGTAGCTGTCAGGAACTGCGTTTTCATTTGGGTTATCTCTGGCAACTTCATGAAAATTTGGTTATCATTGAACAAAGAGCCACTGCAGGGGTAGGACTGATATTAGAATTTAGTATTCATCTCCTCACATACTTACTTGATGCTATGTTTCTGTCCTTCACTGCCATGATGGCATATCTACAAATAGTGGGTGTGATTCTCCTCTCACTTATACACATTTTACATCTATGTAATTGATAACTTCACTAAAGGCAATAATCTAAATGAGATTAGGCACAATACAATCTTCCCTTTAACACCAATTCAGTTACTTCATCCTCATATAACATTATTTCCAGATAAGATATATTTGTTTGCATGCCATTAGTAGCATTTGCAAGATTAATAAGCTTTTTAGTTTTCACACATCTCTCTAGAGTTCTTGGTGAAAATTACATTTACTCTCCAAACCAAGATCAGAATGTTGTTCATCATTACCTTTATAAATACTTGGTACCCCAAAAAGGTCTAACTCTTCCTATGCACTACTAATTTCTCATCAAGTTGTTCATCATAGTAATGATTAAATGGTTTGCTTCTAAATTTCTTATCAAGGTTCTCATCCATACTACCAGGTGCCATTCTGAGAAGAATCAATTATCTTGACTTTTTTGCCTTTAGAGACTGTAATTAATAACAAAACCAATTCCCTTCCCACTCATTGCTCAAAGCCTTGCTTTGTAGGTGGTGAGGAGCGACACATCTCTAGCATGAGCAGTGGGAGGCACAATCCTGTCCAGCACAGGGTGTGCAAGCAGCCTGCTCTGCTGCCTGAAGTGGAAGGAGAATGGGACATGATTCTACTTCCCACAAGGAGAACCAGGAGGGAGAAAACCTGGTGTACAGGGGAGAGGAGGGACTATGACAACACTGAAGAGAGGGAACAAGCATGAGAAAGGCTCTTAAGCGTTTGCAGTGTGGCCAGGCACAATGTGGCTTTTGTCAGTTGGTTGCTGTGCTGGCTGCCTGTTCCTTGGTGTGCATATAGACACCCCCCTAAAGTGTGTGGCTTCTCTGATACCAGAAGAATTTGTACCTCAGGAAGTGATTCTATGTGGCAGTTCAGAGGTATCTGCTCTCCTGCCTCTGAGGGAAAGAGGCAGGAAGAACAGTAACACCAGCAGCCAGGGGGCGAGCCACCTCTTCCAATAATAATAAATAGACTTGGTTCTTTTGGTACCTGATCCACTGTTCCTGAGACTGTGCCTGCTTGTACTAAGCAGCCCATAAATAAGCCATGAGGTCATGTAATGATACTTTAAGAATTGCCATGCACAAACTCTCACTGAAAATGTGGCACATCAGTGGTCATGCTGATACTCTGTATGGCTTATAGAAAGCTTAAGTTTTGTATCTTAAGGGCCATATCTTGAGAGATGTCGAGTATCTGGAATATCCATTCATCTTAGTGGAAGTTCCAAGTGTTCAGCATCAAATTTAATTAACCTAAAAATGTCTGATGTCTAAGGGCAAAATTCTCCTCTCCTATATCTGGTGCATCTTGACTCAGATATTTTGCTCTTTGCAGGTGTGCGGCACGCCCATCGGCGTTAACTGGAGCTCCAGGTTTGTAGGGAGGACAGAATATAGAAACTGAGAGAGACCATGCAGAATTGAAGAATTTTGTCTCAAGTTTGCTCATATCATTTGTAGTTACTTTTTAATTGGGTCTTTAGTTATGCATAAAGATGAGCAAAAAAGATAAAACCAATATAATTTAATGTAGCTTGGAATAATAAGATAAATATATGTACTCACTGCTCAAACTGGGGGAGGAGAATGAGACAGCTTCAATTTTTTTTTTGTGCCTTTCCCCTTCCCCCCACCTTATTTATATTTTTGCTGAACTGTAACCACATGGGCTGAAATTTTCCATGCCAAGTGTCTGCCTCGGGCTGAATTTTTCTGGAAAATTTAAGCTAAAATGGTTTGGCAGTTTCTGAGAACAAGGCTAGGGCAAAATACATTGTCCATATTACATTCTCTTTATGTTTCAGTGGCCCTATAATTCAGAGCAGGGACTTGAAGTTTGACAGTGGAGTGACCTTTGTGTCAAGGATGTGCCTTTTGACATTGCCATGAACATCCACCCATATTTGGAACTGGGAATGGCTGGGCAAAGTAGACAGGGAACAAGGTGAGGGAAGAATAGGACTGTGATGAGGAGTCCACATAGGTGGAGACTGGTCCTGGCTAGGTGAGGGAAAAAGGACTGCAATGAGGAGCCAGAGCGGAGAAGAGACAGGATTGAAACAGGGACAAATTGGAGGAGAGGGAGCAGAAAGGGTCAAGGTATGGGGGAATTGGCAGAAGGATCTGTGCTCATTACACCACAATCTGCCACTCCTGCTCTGGAGGGGAAGCATCCTGAAAGTTGGGGGGGGGGGCCCAGTGCCAAACCATGGTCCTGCCCTTTCCCCCGATGTCCTGCCCTGCGCTGCCTCTTCCCCCACACCCCTGACCCCACTCCTTTCTGCTCCCTCCTCCCAGTTGCTTGCCCTTACAGCCCTGCTTCAGAGCCTGGAATGGAATTTGGTGTTGGGGCAGCACATGAGGGCAAGGAAGGAGATGGTATGGAGCACAAGCATATACAGATGTTCTCTGGGTGCAGTTCAAAGACATTGTCTGGATAGCATTCAGCCTGCTCAGGTGGTTTATGGGGAGACTGGGGGGCTTGTAGGGCAGGGACTTGATGACAAGCTGCAGAGGGTGGGGGTGGATAGGTAGCCACAGAACCCACTCAAGATAAATGGAAGAAACAGAGGCAAGGCTGCCCTCCCCTCCTGGAGTGCACAACCAGCATAGGCAACCCCATCCACTGGTCAAGCACCATAGGGTCTACTCAGTCCCTCCAACCATCACCCAGGAGGTCTCCGATTCTGGTTACATGAGGCAGAACCATGCTTTGGCTCACCATCTGCACACAAAGGTGAGAGTTGTGTAGCAGACGTTCTACAAGGTGGGTTTCCCCCTCAGTGGCCACTACAACCTGGTTGCTGAAAGTAGCTTCAAGATCCAGGTAAAAGACCAAAAGCTCTAAGAGGCCTGGGGGAGACCCATCAGGTGGAGATAAAATAGCTATCAGCTGTATCAGAGCTCTTTGAAGTTGGCAGAGGAAGGCATGTGCAAGCATGCTCCATGATGGATTATGAGCACCACACAGGAGTCTCTGTAGAGTCTGAAGGTGAAAGGTGTGGACCTGGCTGTGAATGCAGACCAGGGCCTGTCTGCACTCTTCCGGGAGGAAGGTCTGGGCACCTACAGAGATCCAGTGCTTCCCTAGCCAAAATAACTCCATGATCTTCCTCAGGAGTCTGTTTAGTGTCCATGAAGGTGGGCTTAGGGTGCTGGACCTGTGCCAGAGCATGGACAGGTCTAGCTGGTTGATTACCCCCCAAAGGGAAAGGCATTGGAGCTTCTCAGTCCTTTCCACAACCAGTCAGACACCCAGGCCTCCAACTGATCCAACTCCCCAGCAGGTACGGATCAATGAAAGAAAAGTAAACACCTTGATAGAGCAATGAACCCACACCACATTGGATGGCCTGGAATGCGGAGGGCAGGGAGCTCATCTCCCACTTGTCCCCAACCATCAGGCTTTCAACCCAGTTGGAGGAGGCTGTCAAACAGGTGGCTTGGCAGGCCTCTACCTGGGCCAGGTTTGGGCCACAAGATGAACATTGTCTGCATATCACCTGTATTCAATAGCTCCACCCACAAGTTTGGCTCTTAATGCACCAGACCTGTCATCCTCTCACAGAAGAGATAGAGGATGAGCTCAGTGGTGATGCTGTATAATTGGCCAGGCAGCCAGCAGTCCTAATTTACAGCTGGACTCATCATGATGGAGCATTAATGCTGATTTTCAATAAGTCTTGGATCACTGGGGAAGTTCCAGAAGACCAGAAAAAGCTAATATTGTACCATTTTAAAAAGGGAAAATGGAATGACCCAGGTAACTATAGGCCTCTTGGCCCAACATTGGTCCCAGGCAAGGCAATGTAGCAGCAGATACAGGACCTGATTAATCCATAATTAAAGGAAAATAATGTAATTTAGGCAAATCAACATGAGTTTATGGAAAATAGATCCTGTCAAACTAACTTGATGTCTTTTTTTTTTTTTCAATGAGATTACAGGTTTGGTTGATAAATTATAATAATGTTGACATAACTTACATAGACTTTTGTAAGGCATTTGACTGTTACCTCATAACATTCTGATGTTTTTTTTAAAAAAAAAAAACTATGACCAGACACCTGGGCCTCCAATTGTAAAATTAATATAGAACACATTGAATGGATTAAAAACTGGCTAAGTGATGGGTCTCAAAATGCAATTGTAAACAGAGAATCATCATGGAATGGGGACGGTTCTAGTGGGATCCCAAATGCATTGGTTCTTGGCCTGATGCTATTTACAATTGTTATCGGTGACATGAAGGAAAAGGTAAATATCACTGATAAAGTTTAAAGAAGTCACAAAAACTGGGGGAGTGGTGAATAATGAAGAGGACAGGTCACTGATTCAGAGTGATCTGTATTGCTTGGTAAATTGGATGCAAGCAAATACACATTTTAATATAGGCAGGGTCTGAATGAGCTCTCCCCTGACATCTAGTGATGAGCTGGGGGAAAAGACTTCAGAAGCAGACCATGTTTGCGTAGACATGCCTATTTAGCTTAGGTGTGCAGCAGATGGAGCTGCTTTGGCAAAATGATAAATTTGGGCTGGTTTGGATTACAAAAGAAATGTTGTTATCCTTGGTGTACGAATAAAGGACAACAGAGCTGTGCTTGGCATGCCTTAATTGAGGGGGTCACTCTAAACCAAACTCACTTGATGAGCCAGGGGGTAGGGATGTCAAAGCTTAGTGAAGAGAAGAATGGGTGGGGTTAGATATTTCCATTTTGGGGTGTGGACTGTGTCTGTGGAGTCCTAAACACCATTTGACCTGCCCCTTTCCCAGCATTTAAAGATAGAGCTGAGTAGACAGAAATGTGAGTTCTTGTTTCTGGTTGGTGATTCCTGGAGCTGGCTCTGCTGCTGAACCAGTCTAGGGGCTCTGTCTTAGACCTTGCACCAAAAGACAACACAGAAATGGCAGTGAGGGTCCCCACTACCTGTTGACATCACTAAGAGCTGGGTGAAATGGTGGAACCTCTGCACATGACATTGCGGGAGCAGCAGCGGACAGTTGGGGCAGACAGATGGTGGTCAGCAGCCACAGAGAGACAGCAGCAGCGGTGAGCCACTTGCAGAAGTGGTAGCAGCAGAGGCATTGCTCAGGACAGAAATGATAGAGGCATACAAATTGGATAATTGCATTTAGTAAATCATAACCTTTCCAATGATATCTCACATGAGCCATCTGGCATCAGGTATATCTCAGTTAAGTCATATTAATATCATAAGTAGATTTTCATAAAGAATATGGAATGACACATCACACCTTATTTTCTGGATGGCCACCTTGAGATTCTAGGCTCCGACTTGCAGAAGTGCTGAGCGCTCGCAGCTGCAATGGAAGTCCATTGGAGCTATGCTTGAATATATTACATCCTATAAAGTGATCTGAAAAATCAGATCATAATCATCTCAAATTGGACACCCAAAATTTAGTTGCTACCTTGACCTTTAAACTCTATCTTAGTTCCCCCTGTGTAAAATGGGGATAACAGCACGCCCAGACTGCCAAAGGGTGCTGTGAAAATTCATTAGTATTTGTGAAGCACTCAGGAACTATAGCAGTAAGTGGTATAGTAAAGTCCAACAAGAAATTAATGTCTTCAGTGCAGAGTTTGAATAGTGTGCAGTAAATAAGGTTTGAAGCTACAAACTGACCAATGAGGATAAAACAAAATATTGAATAGCTGCTCATTAAGTTAATGCTGTCCAATCTGTGCACTAAATGAGACACAGATGGAAAAAAATGTGTGATCATGAAATCAAAAACCGTATAATGCATACGCGCAAGGAGGGCCAAATTAAGGTTTCACAGGCCAACTTAATCCTGGCTTTTCCTAGCTCTTGGGTACTTGACTTTGCAATGTTAATATTCTTAGAATATAGTTTTGTGTGTGTAATTTTTATAAAGATTAGATAAAATTTAGCAGACTTAAATGGAATAAATTGATCAGAAAATAGTGAGGATGGCAAAAGAATATATTGTAATTGCATCTCATTAGCATGTTTCTTGTTGTAGGGTGTGATTTTTTTTTTTTATTTTTATTTTTTTTTTTTTAAAGCAACAGTTGAGCCCCAACTGGCTGTTCCTACACTGCTGAGTGTCTTCAAAACTTATGACTGAGCGAAAGTCCGCTGATGTTGATAGGAGTTTTTCCACTGACTTCAATGAACTTTGAATTTGGCCCACATTAAGTTAATTAGGAAGTGAAGGCTGCTCAGTACAGCACATGAGCTGACCTTTAATGTTTTGAAAGAGCTTTTGGATCCCAGCTGAAACATGCTAGCTGTACAGAAGATCAAAATACTTTACTATCATTAACCCTGCTGATTTTATAAACGTTAGAATTCACTGCAATAAAGAAATGTCTTTTGTTCCAATAAAAAAAAATCTCAAAGAGGTTAAATATTTGGCTTTGATCTTGAGATCTAGAATTTTTTCATATCTTCCCATTACCCAGTGACTGCAACTTTCCAATCTTTAAATTTGTAGCCCTGGATTGTTGAAAGATTTTTTTTTAAGTTGTAGTTTTCCATACATTGTTTTTGTTTTGTTTTTTTTCCCCTATGGGATGAAAAAAGGTGGAGAAATAGCCAGGCAAAGACAAGTCTCCTCTTCAGAATTTCACTAAAACATTTAAGCAAAATTTTTTTTATATAGTCAATTTTTAACCAGTTGTGATTAGGAATGACTGAAACTCATTGGTGTCTATATTTTGGTGACTATGTCTGGGTGTATAGGCCCTATGAACTCAATGACAGAGTGCTTTGAGGCTGAACAGACCTCCCTTGAGTTTCTCAACATTTGTGAGTGAGTAGAGGAGAGAGACAGTACGTATAAAAGTAATGTAAGACATGTTCAGGCCACCACTAGAAGAGGACAGTTTCTGCATCCAAGAAGACAGCCCTCATCAGCTAGGTGGTTTTGGATCCCTGAAAAGAGAATTCCTGGAGTGCAGTTAAGTGAGAATTCTTCCCTCCCCAGCTGTGTTTCTAATTGACCATATTAGCCAGAACAGGTGTCCCTTATTCTTCTCACAATCCATCCAGGGGAGAAGAGACTGATATGTCCTATTACAGGTGTGCCCTATTAAAACAGAGGTTTATATGAAAACAGTTAAAGTGCCAGTAGATGGCGCTCTCTGAATATACAGTTTTGCTCATGTTTTATAGACCAATAGAATTTCTTTTTGTGCTCTACAAATGGCTTCCTTTGTATAGCTCTTTTGTATGCCTCAGCAGGGACGAGAAGATGGAAATAGATTATGAAAATTCTCTGGCCCTACCAATGTCTGTGGCATGCTGAAGTTATTTTGGTTAAATGATAGTTAACTGTGTAAGGAAGAATGTGCTTTTTTTTCAGCAATGGACACCAATGTTTGTCTTTAAGGCCTAGATATAAAAATAGGCTTTTTCTTTTTCTAAATAAATGCCCATCTCTTTTTAGGGGTCTGTTCCAGATTATCCCATGGGTCTCTGCAGTGTTCATCTTATGTTTAGCCCATCTTCTGGTGGCATGAAATCACAACTGGCACTAATTGATATTCTTGCTGACAGCTTTCACAAAGTGGTCAAGGAGTAAATGGGCATGAATTATTGTCATTGAAATGGGATGTGTGTAAAGTACCACATACTAAATTAGACAAGAGAAAGAATTACCTGTCTATGAAAGAAACAGGGAAGAGGACCTGTCCTCTCCTGGAGATACTATTCACCCTGCTCATCAGCATGGGAGCGTGGTCAGCTGGGCTCATAGCTCAGGCTGGAGAAGGCCTCTGAAAGGAGAAGTACTTTCATCCTTTCCCCTTTCTTTCTGCCATGGAAGGAACTGGGATTAGGAAGATTCTGATCAGACCAGAAAAGATTTGAGAGAGAACCTTCCTGCAGTTTCTTTGCAACTGGGCTAAAGAAAGTTCATCCTGTTTGTTTTGCTGTTGTGTCTGAGGGGAAGCTGTGGTTCAAATACCTGTGTTATAGAACATGGCTGAAAATACCTCTATTTTTGGGCCAGTGCTGAGGTAAAGTTCTAACTGGTATGCATGTGCCTTAAATGGATGAAGATATTGTATCTTCTTAGGGTATCTCAGCTCCAACCCCAGGCCACATACACACAATCCTATCTTTAGAGTGATCCTTCTATAATGGACTTTGGGTATACTCTAGTGTGGAGAACTTAAACTTCCAATGCTGTTGCTTACGTGATGGCCACCATTTTAGCCAACATACCAGGGATGGAGCACAGGACTTCCAGAGCTAAAAGAATGAGTGTCTACAAATTAAGCTAAAGAGCCAAGGTTCTTTAGCTAAGATCTGTATTAGGCCTGTATCCCCTATGGACTGGGCACAGGGAAGACATAATACATGGACTCATCAGTTGGTAATTATACCTGCTCTGTATCTGAAGGGATAAGGAAGGTATATGGACTATCATAGTAACTTTTTATCCTTACCCTTGTCATGAGGAAATAGCATTCTTTCAAAACTTGTCTTTAGCTCCCAGAGCAGAAATCAGTCACTCGACTTCTATAGCATAACAGTGTTGAAGCTTTCCAGAATTTCAGACTGTCTTTAGCCCAATGCCATAGAATATAGAAATTCTTTTTAAAAAGGAAACAAGAATTTTGTATGCAGCAATAGGTTTGACAACTGAGGCAAATCCTATAAAAGCTCTAATTGTATTATCCTGCAAAGACTTATACATATGAATAATTCAATACAACTGAGTGAACCTATTGAATTTAATGAGTGTGTACGTTTTTGGCAGGACTCAGGTTTTAGTCTAGTCAATCACCTTTGCACTATAAAGTCCATTCAGTTCATGCTATCAGCAGATTGTATTAGAAGGCTGTGGTGTCCCATGCTGTGGATAGAGGCAGTTGCCTCTCAAAACTTATCCTTGTTTTAACTCTCCATTGATTTGTGCTGGTCTGTCGTACTGACCTTCTCTCCCAGTTCCTCAACTGGCTCCTTCCATTCATCTAGCACTGACCTAATTTCTGTATCTTTAGTCTTGTCCACTTCCTTTGCCTCTTGTTGGGAGACCATACCCCTGCAGTCTAATAGCCTTACTGTAGCTCTCTGCCTCAGTAATTCATTTCTCTTCTCATTTGACTAATAATCCTTGATTTCTCCTTTCTATTTTATTTGTTACCTCTGTTTAACTCTGATATATTTTGGGAGTTTGAGGGACAAAAAAGTTAAATGTTTTAACAAATGTGATCTTCTCTTCCCCTCCCCCTTCTCATTACACATTTGAGGTTCTTCTGACATCACTAGACATCATGCTTAATATCCTGTCATGTTTTGATGGGTGAATTGTTTCAACTTTGAATTGCGCCAGCAGTTCATGTGAATAAGAGAACTGTTGTACTAGTTTCATATCGTTTTTCTTGGTCAGGTCTTTCCAGTCAAATTAAGTGTTCTCTCTGTTTTGATGTTTATAATCTTCCTGGGTATTAGCATCTCATATTTCCTCCAGTTGCCAATATTGTACTCCTCCTTGACTCAAATTGTTATGGAACCATTCCTTAATCTTCTGCTGGCAGCCTCTCCCTGACCCCCTTTCCTGGAACATTATGATTCCTGCAACCTTTCTACTTCATTTGTTGTGTTCTATTTCTTTAGAGAGATACATGAATCTATTGGTCCTTTGTTTGAAGCCGTTTTATCCACCATTATAAAGGGAACATGGATGGACATTAGCCCAGGCTTGGCAGAGTTCTCAGGAGAAGTGGCCAGCCAGAGTGTTGCTGTTCAGTCTCCTTTAGCCAGTTGAAGTGCCCACATCTCTGCTGTTCAACCGCTGGCTTCAGTCAGTCACATGGTATTTGTTAGGAACACAAAAGAGTGATGTAACAGCTGACGGGAGTGTGGACGATCTTGTTTCTATGTCTTGTCCCAGCCATTGGAAATTCTGGCTGTGGCCTTGTGTACAATACACTATTTTTTCCCTCTACATCATGAGTTTTTTTGCAGCTAATCAAGTATGTAACTCAGGACATGTTTCTATTTAACTCGTGATCAGAAACATCTTGCAGAAAGACTGGCTATTCACATCTATTTGTACTTTTTCTCTACAGGCTTTTCTGAATGGCGTTGTATCCTTTCCAATGCATTTTTACCTCGGCAAGTATATTGTTCACTACTCTTCTTTCAAGTTTTTGACATCTTCCACTCGTTTTTCACTCCTTAACTTGATTTGTTAATTTGCACATTTTGTCCCAGCCCTCTTCAGGTCTCTAGCAAATTGTTTGTTTGCATTGAATTTAACATTTGGAATGCTAATTCTTGTCAAACTAGTGACTGACTGAATGCCTTTGAAGTCAATGGAGTTTTGCTGACCTGCACCACAGTCTGCATTAGAGGTTAGTAGTATGACATATCAAACCAGCAGAAGCTCCTGCAGGCAAGTACCAGGGAGCACCCAGAGAGCTTGGTCATTACTGCTATGTCCTTTGAAAGAGTGTCATACCATTTTAATAGCTCTCACTGTAGCAATTAAAGACTAAACTAGCTCTTTGCTTCCCTATACATAACACATACTTGGCCATGTCAGACGGGGAAAATATTTAATTTAAACAACTCAAAAAATTGCTGGAGATTACTTGCATTTAAAGGGATGACTGTACACATCTGGCTTGGAAAGCTTTGGCAGAAAGTTTTGAGTGCATTTGTAAGATGCTACAATACACAAAATGAAACTTCATTAAAGAGAAATTAAAATAAATTCATCCCTTGGGTAGCACCAATTCAATCAAGATAATTACTTGTAGCAGGGATCATTTTGGTCCATACACAATTTTTTTTAAAAAAGACTATAGAAGATTATCCACCATGGCTCTTATCTAAAAGTGCAAACTACTCGTCATGCATTTTCAATGAGATGCGTTTGATTCCAATCTTAATTGAGCCCCTGCAGTTTCTGTGCTCTTGCGCATGGGGCTCCCTGGTGTTTCTTGCTGTTTTTCATTTGCAATTATACAGCATTGATAGGAATTGGCCCTTCTGCTTCTGTTACAGTGTGTAATTTATATTCTTATCTTGCACAATGGTTATCTGCAGAACTGACATCACACCCAGAATTACCTCCAATTTATGAAGGCTGCAATTGATTCTAAAATGGTGGCTGTTCATATTTTTTTGTTAAAATTTTCTCAGGCATTATAGAAAATATTAATATAAAACTTTTTTTTGAATGTTCAGGGCATTCACTAGGTGCTATTGAGCCACAAGTGTTGATATGGTTTGTGTTTGCAAATTCAAATATGTCTATTGTCTCCTTTGATACATGCAAAAGGCCACCAATTAATGCTAAGGGAAGTTTTTAGTGGGCGTTGAAAGAATAATAATTCCGTAAGAATTTTTGCATGCAATGACTCTGCCATAGCTTCTGAAAATGTATTCTGATTCTCTGATATATCTGCATTTACATCTGTAATATAGCAATGCATATGGTGCCTTTAAAAACCTAGTTCAAACAGAGGCAGAGCTAGGGAGGGCAGTAGCTTCTGCTGCTCATGGGCATGCTCCGTGGCTGCAGGGTTGCTCAGGAATAGGGAGCAACACTGCACCTGGGCAGACCAGGCTGGAAGGGCTGAGCATGGCACACAGTCAGTGGGTGAGTCACTGGAGCCATTGGCTGCAGTGGGGCTCCACAAGCACTGTAGCCTCTTTGTGGGGAGCCAGCCAGAGTTCCTAATGCAACTCCTAGTCAGAGATCTGAGGAGATTCCATGGCATTAACAAGAGAGTCAGTTCTTTCCCAATCTCATCCCTATATTTTTTTGCAGAGCTTTGGTAGAGTGGCTTCCATGGGATTCCATGAACGAATCAGCAAGCTGTAAACAGCACCCCTTCCTATTCCTTGCCCCACTTTGCTTCCTTTCTCCTGCCCTCTGACCCAACCCTAACAGCCCACACACACTACACTTCCATCAGCAGATTCAGCTTCCCTGAGCTTGTGGAAGTGAAAGGAGGAATCTGCTATCTTGAGAGAAAATGATCATTAAATGATTCCCCCAACACTTAAGGCTGCTACAGAGGCACCATCAAATTTAAATTTCATAATTTTCAAAAATGTTTTCAGATACTATGTTTTCTCTTTGAATCCCTTGACGGTTTTTGTGGATTTACATCAAAGCTCTAAACCAAGCCAATTTAACTAGTTCAGTTTTCTTCATCAGTTGCCTAACTGTGGCTCTTGCGGCATCTAGTTAGGTGTTCTTAAACAATTACCAATTATTATAAACACTTTTTCTTATTAAATGCTTTCTCCCAGCTGATTTGGTTCGTAATTGTTTTCAGTTTTGTGAAACTGGCCCTTTTAAAGTATTTATATCACTGGTCTGCACTTTATTCTCTTTGCACATAAGTGTGAGCACGTCATTGGTCACATGTATGTAAGCTACAATTAAGTTTTAGTTCTGTGATCAGTTCCTTTTTATCAGTCAAGAAAAGGTCTAATATAGAATTCTATGTTGGTTGCAACATTTTTTGAGTTAGGAAATTGTCATCTATAATAAATTCTGAGAATGTAATAGTACTGGCAGCATGAGACCTCCAGTAAGTGTCGATCAAGTTGAAGTCCCCTGTGGCCATGCAGATTTCTTTTAACTACATGTTCTAGATATGTGCGGGTCATCTTGTTCCCTAGTGTGATTTGGTGGTCTAGAGCAGACACCAATTTCCCATCCCTGTGCTTTATCTGATGGGACATTGATCCATACGCAATCATGATCATTTTCTTCCAACTTATCAGTGACTAGGAAACTGGTAATGCCATTTTTGACAGAGTACTACTTCCCCTCCCCCTGTCCATTCAGTCCTTCCTAAATAGGTTGTAACCATTGATTTTTAACATTCTGGTCATGCAAATCATCCCACTAGGTTTCAGTAACCAGCTAGGTCAACTTTATGCTCACAAATGAGCAATTGCAACTTGTCTTGTTTGTTACCCAGGCTCCCAGGATTGGTGTATAGGCAATTCAATATATTTAGTTCCTTGATTAATATTGTTCACAACATATTGATTTTGTGCTAAATGAGTGCTCATATTTTCCCCCTTTTTACCCTCCCCTTTTGTTATTCCTGACTATTATAGCGAGCCTGTCCTGAGAAGATTGGTTCTCCTTCTAGTGAGGTGGAGGGCATCCAAATTGTCTACATCCCCATCTTCTTATACAAGGTGGACCAATGTTTCACAAATCAAAACTCTATACCACTTATTTAGGCAGCAGTTTGCTTCCAGAATCTTTTGCCTTCTGTCTTCCTTTGTTCATGAGACCGGAAGGATCTCTGAGAAGATTGCTTGGATGTTCTTCCTCTGCATGCTTCAGAGTTCTATTAAGTCTCTACTATCTCACGAGAGAAATCTCTTGACAGTGTCAGTGTCTTTGTGAACAAACTTGATTTTCTTAGACCAAGCTGCCATCCACGGATGTGCCTGGACATTTCTCCATTCTCTTGGACCACCTGGATCTTGAGCAATATCTTCCATAGTGTCTATATTGAGGACCTGGTTGTGATGGGTTCAGTTACAGAGACACCCTCCCCCACCCCCCCGGGACTATCAGCTGATGTGCTGAGACTACCTCCGAGCCCATTTTCTCTGCCAGTTTGGGCCTCCAGAACTCTGCCTTGCTTGTGCAGCCGGTTGAGCCAGCCACAACACAGACCCAGGGCCTTAACCACACCCCCAAAGCTGCAGACTTAACTGAAAATGGCTTAAGAAGTGGTTCTGTTTCCAGCACCCAGCGGGATCCAAACCCCAAATAAATCCATTTTACTCTGTATAAAGCTTATACAGGGTAAACTCATAAAATTGTCCACCCTCTATAACACTGATAGAGAGATCTGCATAGCTGTTTGCTCTTCCAGGTATTAATCACTTACTCTGAGTTAATAAAATCACTTTTGTTTATTAATTAAGTATAAAAAGTAGGATTTAAGTGATGATAGAATAAGGTAAGTTACTAAGTAAAATAAATCAAAATATGCAAGGCTAACTTAATACACTAAAGATTTAGTAACAAATACTAACTTCTCACCCTACATGTTTTCTCAGGTAAAATCCTTTTCAGACCAACATTGCAGTTTATGGCCTGGGTCCAGTAATCACTCTTATCCCCATAGTTACTGTCCTTTGTTCTAGTTTCTTTCAGGCATCTCTTTGGGGTGGAGAGGCCATCTCTTGAGCCAGCTGAAAGGCAAAATGGAGAGGCTTCCAGGGCCTTTAATATTCTTTTTTGTGGGCAGAAACCCCTTTGTTCTTCTGTGCAAAATCACAGCAACAAGATGGAGCTTGTAGCCAACTGGGCAAGTCGCATGTCCATGAATGATTCAACTTTTTGCAGGCCAATACCAATGTTTTTTACGTGTTAGTTTGAATGTTCCCAGGAACGCTCAGATGTGGATTGGTGTCTCTCAAAGTTCATTGTTAGTTAAGTGCTCCCAATTATTTGAATAGCCCCTTCACAATATATTGGCCACACATCCCTTATGTGTTTCCTACTACAAACACTTCAACTCCACACATAGAGCCAGTGCTCATAACTTCAGATATAAAAATGGCATATGCATACAAATAGGATGAATATATTCAGTAGATCATAACCTTTGCAAAGATGTTACATGGCATATCTAGCACAAAGCATATTCCAGTTATGTCATATTTACGCTCATATGGAAATATGCTTAAACATATAGAGTGCAACGTCACACTGGTATCAATTGGAAATGTCTAGTTTTGTTGAATTCCTTCTTGTTCTCATCTCTGTTAGTCACAGCCTGTGATTCTCATCTATCGCCAGCTATGTAGCATTCTGCTGTGACCTCTTATCTCTGGTGGTTATGTACTGCTAGTCTCTGACTCTCCCCCATGCCCATCCCCACCCCCTTCTTAGTAGCCACTCTTTCTTCTTTGAATCTGATGTTCCGCTGTTTCTCAAACCAGGCTGGCTAGGAACACCTCAGAAATGCTACAGTGAGTCAGAGAAGCTATTTGCCCCTCCAATCCTAGAATCTTCTCCACCAGCACAGTCACCAAACTTGCACTTCGTACACAGGAAGTCCCTTCAGGCAGGAAAGAAAATATGGCACATCTGTTACAGGTCACCACCACCATTGCTGGCCATCTGGAAACTGCACATAGAGATGAACCTGAAAGGAAAGCCTGTATCACTCCCTCTGACACTCTCCTGTTAGCTTCTCCTGTTTGTGGCTCTCAAGTTTGCCTAGGAAGTGACTTTATACTAAGTCTCCCTGAGCTCCTTGCTGAGGCTCAGGTCTGCCTCTCCCCATGAGCAAATGATTAACTCCTCAGAGATTTCAAACAGTGGGCCTGATCAAAGCTCCAGGGCTCAAAGCTGCACAGCCCTTTCCAAGGCACCAACAAACCTGCCTCAGCTGCTTATTCATGAGTCCATGGCTCAGCTATGCAGCCCATACACAGAGAACCAACCAAAAGCACCAGTCACCAGGGTTATAGGTTGGGCACCACCAGCATCACCTCTGCCTGCCAGATTTTGAATGAAACCCAACCCAGTAGGCATGCTCAGAGGCCACTTACCAGATGCACATGATTGGGGAGCTGAACACCTATCTTCCCCCATTTATGAATCCCTCTGAGATAGGGAGGCAGCAGCACGCATGATCAGAGGCAAAAACTTAGGCACCAAGGGAACTTGAAAGTTTGTGAACACGATGCAGTCCTGAAAACCTAGCTGCTGGGGGTTGGCGATCACAATTAAGCCTGAAACTGGGACTTAGGTGCATAAGCACCAGACTTGGGTGCTAAGTCTGAGGTTCAGGAGCCAAAGAACCTGTGTGGGTCTGGGTCAGTCTGACTTCTGAAGTCCTGATAAATGGGCACAAGGCACTGCCTGCCTGGATCTATCCGCAGGATCAAGGCCTTCATTTGTGTCAACAGTAGGTTGGAGCTTCCTATTGTTATAACCTTTTGAGGAGGTGCACCCAATGCCATCTGTTATCTCAATATTATTGCTGTTAGTAAGGAAATCATGGCATCATGTTGTGACTCAACTCCTCCCCACCCTTCTGCCCCAAAATAGTCATTGACTTAATTGGACTCTGCATGGGCACAAGGTACCACCTGTGTGGATCCAATTATAAGATCAGGGTCATATGTGGCAAATTATTAAATAGAGAGGCCTAGAACATAATGAGCTTCAGCTAGAGTATATCAGATGGGCTAGGAAGACTGAAACTTTAATTGGTTTAAAAACTCTCTCAAACTGCTAATAAACTTAAGTGCCTGGGGTGAGCTTAAAAGTATTCTCCACAGAAATCAGCAGCTTATGAAATTAAGCTGAGTTATTTTATTACAGTGAGAAGGCAAGTACTTATTCTAGCCCTTTAACTTTGGAGCTGAGCTCGTGAAAATGTTGTTAAAGGAAATGAAGACTACATCTTGTGCTCTTCCAGCAAACACAAAAAAGCCTTTGAGGAGTTACATAAAAATTGCATACAGTAGAAAAAGTTATAAAAAGGCAAAGACAATATGCACTTGCTGCTTGGCTTGTATTGAGCATGCTCCTATGGACTGAGCATGCTTAATAACTCTGCCAAAGCAGGCTGCCCTCACTCTTCCTGCATTGGATCATCGCTATAAAGGGGAGTTCAAAAAAGGAAGCTAAGGGCTAAGCTTTCCAGACTCCTGAAGGGTAGGTTACAATTAGATGTTTAAAAATATGGAGGAGGTCCTAGAGATAATTAACTCCTTAAAGACCAATAAGGCCCCAAGGCCGGTTAGTTTCAATCTTTTAATTAAATGGCCCAAGAGAGAACTCCACTCATTACCAGATCATACAGACATCTTCTGGATCTAATCACTTTTACCTGATTCTGTGCATATATTGCCCCAGACCACTTAAATAGTGAACTTTTTTTCTTAATCTTTGGAATGACATGGTAATTAAATTCTCTGCAACATATATAAGTTCCAGCTGGGGATTTATTCAGGGAATGAACTCTGCAGGTCACCAGAAAATGAAGCCTGCTGTTCTAATCAAATAACCTGCCCAGTCTATTGTTGTCTTTGGCTGCAAAACCGCACTGGACAAGGTAGAATGCCCCAGCTTGTTCCCTGCTTTGTTTGTAAAACTAGAAGCAAAGGTAATGGTGAATGGTGGTTTTTAACATGTGCCCCTTCCTAATGAATGGGGGCTATTTCTGTACTGGGATGGTAACTTTTCCCTTTATCTGCCCTACCACTTGACCTCCCCCAATTTAGCAATGAAAGAAAACTCCCCTAAGGAATAGACGTGACAGGAATATGTGACAAGCCTTGGCTATGTAACAGTCCCTCCTATTTCTCAATCCAAGACTATTTGCTTCTGTCTGGGATAAACTTCACCCACATTTTGAGTTATAAAATAACTGTATCAAACGTAGGTCTTTCCTTTAGACTTCTTCCTCCTGCCCACCAAAGCTAAGTGAGAATTACTTCATTTGTTACTTTTCAAGGAGCATCTGTTTTAAAATACATGGCTGTACACATAATCTTTAGCTTTCAGTAGGAACTCTAACTTCCTTGAAATATTCTATTGGTTCAATAAGGAAACAGCACCTTTTATGCAACCAGGATCAGAAGGATAGATGTTGTCCAAGACTTAGTGATAAATGAAATGGTGGGTTTTGTTTTAAAGGATCTGCAGTATTCTTAATTAATTAATTAGTTGTATTACCATAATGCTTAGGAGCCTTAGTCATAGACTAGGACCCCATTGTGCTAGGTGCTGAACAAACACAGGACAAAAGGCAGTCCCTGCCCAGATTGTTTACAATTAAGACAAGTGTGAGTTTTAAAGTGATGACTACTGCTTTAACCACAAAGAAGGCAGGTTTTCCGCATGGCTTGTGTTCTACTTGTTATAACTATAAAGGGAAAGGTAACAACCCTCTTGTGTACAATATTGTAAAATCCCTCCTGGTCAGAGACACCAAAATCCTTTTACCAGTAAAGGGTTAAGAAGCTCAGGTAACCTAGCTGACACCTGACCCAAAGAACCAATAAGGGGACAAGATGCTCCCAAATCTGGGGGTGGGGGAGAGGCTTTTATATGTGTGCTCTTTGTTTTGGGGGTTGTTCGCTCTTGGGACTAAGAGGGACTGGACATTAATCCATGCTTTCCAAATCTTTCTGAACAAGTCTCTCGTATTTCAAACTTGTAAGTAACAGGCAAGGCGTGTTAATTTTATCTTTGTTTTCTCAGCTTGTAAATGTTCCTTTTGCTAGAGTGTTTTCCTCTGTTTGCTGGAACTTTGAACCTAAAGCTAGAGGGGGTTCCTCTGGGCTCTTTTAATCTGATTACCCTGTAAAGTTATTTTCCATCCTGATTTTACAGAGATGATTTTTACCTTTTTCTTTATTTAAAATTCTTCTCTTAAGAACCTGATTGATTTTTCATTGTTTTATGATCCAAGGGTTTTGGATCTGTATTCACCAGGAATAATTGGTGAGGGTATACTCTCAAGCCTACCCAGGAAAAGGGAGTAAGGACTTGGGGGCGGGAGGGAGGAATTAGTCTCAAATCTGCCCAGGGCAGGGGGGGTTAGAGACTTGGGAAATCTTTGGGGAAAGGCAGAGTTCCAAGTGTCTTTCCTCTAAGCTTTGGAATGCTTGGTGGTGGCAGCTTACTGTTAACCTAAGCTGGTAAATAAGCTTGAGGGGCTTTCATGCGGGTCCCCACATCTGTACCCTAGAGTTCAGAGTGGGGAAGGAACTTTGACACTACTGAATATGCAAGTGTGGGGTTGTTAGCACATAGTTTGAGTCTAAACCCCAGAGGAGCAATACATTCATGTTTTAATATCTATGATCAATAAAAACAAGTGACTTATCCAATAAAAAGAACTAGGCAGCAAGATAGGAAACTGATGAGACTTGGAATGAAGTTTGTGGTATTGATCTTTTATTTTATTGATGTATTTTATTTTGGACTAGGCTTATTAAATCAGCTCCAACTTGATCCTTTTTACTGAATAACAAAGGAAGAATTGTGGCAAGGAGCAACTTCCTTAGCTCTGTTAGAGGCAATGACCAGGGATAAGTGATTGCTGAACACCTATTTTGATTTTATCATCATATAGCAGAGAAACACAGATGACTTTTTATTTGTGAAGGGATACTCTTGTGATCATTCTCTTCCACAGTATTTACTTTTCTTCAGGTATTGCACAGTCTATTGACTAGGTTATTCTGTAGTGATGGAAAATGTGTGCTAAATTCTAATATGTGGCCTTTTGGATTCTGAAGACATCACAGGCCAGATTCTCCACTCTGCCAAGTTTACTTCATACAGTAGGTCAGTCAGGGGCAGCTCTAGGAATTTTGCCTTCCCAAGCATGGCAGGGAGGCTGCCTTCGGCGGCTTGCCTGCAGAGGGTCCGCTGGTCCCGCGGCTTCGACGGACCTCCTGCAGGACCAGCAGACTCTCCGCAGGCACGCCTGCGGGAGGTCCTCTGAAGCCGCAAGGTCCTCTGAAGGCAGCCTGCCTGTTGCCTTCGCGGCGCCCGCAGAGTGCCCCCCGCAGCTTGCCGCCCCAAGCACGTACTTGGCGTGCTGGGGCCTGAAGCTGCCGCTGAGGTCAATGGTGAAACTGCGAACAGGATTCAGGTCTCCTGATTCTTAGTCCAGTGTTGTACCCACTAGACATGACTGTCTCTCAAAATCTAATATTTTCAGTGATATCTGCCTGAGCAGTGCCAAACAAATGGTTAGGGCACGTACTTGAATGTTTGGTAGACCTAAGCAGCAGACAAAATAGTTACTGGATTTAATGTATTTAAAATTCATCTCTCCAGTAGAGCCAAAGAGTGTGTGTAGGGGAAAGGGTGCTATTAAAATGCAAATACTGTTCTATGTATCCTGTGGCACCTTATAGCCTAACAGACGTTTTGGAGCATGAGCTTTCGTGGGTGAATGATGAAGTGGGTATTCACCCACGAAAGCTCATGCTCCAAAAAGTCTGTTAGTCTATAAGGTGCCACAGGATTCTTCGCTGCTTTTACAGATCCAGACTAACACGGCTACCCCTCTGATACTTGTTCTATGTATATATGGCTTGGAAGAAACTTCACCATGCATTTGAGTATACCACAACTTTATATATGGAGGATTATCAAATTTACATAGAGTGAAAATTTGAGGCATTTGACACGTGGAAGAAGGTAACTGCAACTAGCTTTCAAGAATGAATTGGAGTGTTGCAGCTGACTTGGTCTTCCGACTGCCCAGTGAATCAACATGGCCCCATAAAAACTTACTAATAGTCAAATATCTACAAGAAGCCTTGTTCGTATAAAATGTACAATATTCAAGCCAGACTGTTTCACTTACCAGTGATTCTTTACTTTGCCCTTGATGGCAGACACTCAAGGGTGGTAATTTAAAAATACTTCGTAGTAATTCTAGCTTGTGGTATCATTTAGATAAATCCATAACGTATTTGCAGCTTTCACTGCACACCCATGCAGTGGCATTAGAAAAATGTATATAGTGGGGGTGCTGAAAGCCATTGAACAAGCTTTGTAAACCCTGGATATGATGGAAACCACTTCATGGCAAAAGGTGTTGCAGCACCCAAGGACCCTTATTGTCCAGCCCCCCTGCTCCAATGGAGAAGGATGACTTATACATCTTTCATTGTAGAACACAGAGTGAGCTTTCTAAGGTCTGCCTCTTTGCTAGTGGCTTCTTCAACAGCAGAAACTTTTATTTTGGTATTGACAGCTATCTTAGTAGTTTCAACAAAAGCTGAATAAGTAAAGTTGTTGGAGGGGGCGCTGTTTTTCAAGATAATCCTCCAAAAGTAAAGTTTTGAATGCAGCAACTAAATACCAATGAGCTTTTCTTTTCTGTTTTTTTTTAATCTGATGCTTATTCCAAGATAATACTGTAGATTTGTGTTGTGTCAGTAGTTCTCCTATAAATATTTGATTTTTTGAGTTTCTAATTGAACTGTTTTGGTGTGGTGTGTGGGGGGGAGTGTATTGTTTTGTTTTTTTAAAAGAATGCATGACGTTGCAATTTGATGCCTTAAGTCTTAGACTAGCAACATATTTACTTAAAAATAATAATAATCTTCATACAACCCTGTGTTATACACAGTGGAGTGTGCTGAACTGCTTTTGATGAGGATGGTTTATATTCTCTTACTACTCCTTAAAAGCAGATTAGTTATTTAATATGAAATGTTGCAGGTTCTGTAAATTTAATTTAAACTTGGTGGTTGTGTGGGTTTTTGGGGGTGTCTTGGTTTTTTACAGTTCGAAAGATTGAAAATCTGCTCTTTTATATGTGATACATTAACGAAAAAAATAATGTGAATATGAGGCACTGTGATCTAAGGAACTGAACATAGGAATTGGGAGGAATTATGTTCTAAGCCTGCTTCTTGAACTGACTTGCTCTTTGGCCTTGAGGAAGACCCTTCAAACCTCTGTCCCAATCTATATATGTTAAAAAAAAAAGCATAATATCTCTTTCACGTGGCTTCTGTGAAGACTTAATGTCATTGTAAATGCTAAGTATTGTATTCAGAAAAGTTGTACAAAACTTGATAGAGTTGGTCTGAAGCATTCCTGAGAATTCTTTTTCTTGTGATGAGGCGTACAGGCTCATAATCTCAGTTACTTTGTGGGTCTTGTTTGAATCAGTCCAAAAGACGTAAGTGAAATGTGTCTTAAACAGTTGTGTTTTGCTTAGTTTGATGTTGAAGCCTTGGACTTCTGTAACGTATTTGATACAATACTACATTGGAAATTTATTAGTGAATTTAAAGAAGATGGGGATAAGTATAAGTACTGTGAGGAGAATAAGGAATTGGCTAAGGGAGGAAGGCAACGGGTTGTGCTGAAGGGTGAACTGCAGGACAGAAGAAAGGTTACAAGTGGATTTCTTCAAGCATTGGTCTTGGGACCAATTTTATTCAATATTTTTATTAATGACTTTAGCACAAAAAGGAGCGTGCTAATGAAATTTGCTGGTGATACAAAGTTGGGAGACATCATCAATACAGCAGAGAATCAGAGTGCTCTACAAGAAGATCTGGATTACCTTGAGGACTGGAGTAACAGAAATGGAATGAAATTCAATAGTTTAAAGTGAAAGGTCATGCACTTAAGGTCTAATAAGAATTTCTGCTATAGATTGGATACTCATCAGTTGGAAGAGAAAGAGAGAGACCTGGGTGTGTTGGTTGATCACAGGATGAAGATGAGCCACCAATGTGATGCAGCTGCAAAAAAGGCACTCGTGATCCTAGGATGTATCAGGAGAGGCATTTTCAGAATAGAGACGTATTAATGCCATTGTATAAGGCACTGGTAAGACCTCATTTGGAATACGGTGTACAGTTCTGGTTGACCATGTTCAAGGAAGTTGAATTCAAACTGGAGCAGGTGCAGAGAATAGCTACAAAGATGATCAGAGGAATGGAGAGCCTATCTTATGAGAGAAGACTGGCTTGGCTTGTTTAGCCTAGAAAAACACAGGCTAAGAGACGATATAATTGCTCTTAATATATACATGCAGCAGGGGTTAAACACCAAGGAAGGTGAAGAGCTATTTAAGCTAAAATACAATGTTGGCACAAGAACAAATAGGTATAAACTGGGCATGAACTCATTTAGGCTGGGAACTAGAAGAAGGTTCCTAACCATCAGGGGACCAAGATTCCACAACAGCCTCCCAATAAGAGTTGTGGGGGCAAATAACGTAATTAGTTTTAAAAGAGAACTGGAAAAATTTATGAGTGGGGAATGTTTGTTTGGGTTTGCTTGTGATGGGTGAGGGAGAAAGGGCACAGCAGTTCTAAAGTATTATGCTTCAGGGCTTCAGTCATTCATCTGCAGGTGTCTGGGGGAAAAATCCCTTCCTATCTATCCTGGCTTTTTCCCTCTCCTTTCTCTGAAGCATCGGAGATGGCCACAGCTGGATATGGGACAGGTGGATTGGTGCTCTGAGGTGGCATTGAGCATTCTTTTTCTCATGTGCTTGACTATCTGGTCCTTGCTCACGTGTTCAGGGTCTAACTGATCACCATATATGGTGGGAAAATATTTCCTGATCCCACGAGTCATATCGGCAGAGGCCTTGGGTTTTTACACCTTCCTCTGCAGTGTGGAATGCAGGTCATTGGCTGGGATCACCTGTGTATCTCTCAATTAATTCCCTACTATTGCAGGGACCTCAGACATTGGTACACTTTGGTCTCTCCTATTTTCTGCCTATGGTGCATAATAGTCTAGTCTCCTGAGGGCTATGCTGCTTTGGTCTGGTTTTAGTTGCTGGGTTTGGTGTGCGGGTGCTGGATGGTGTTGGTGGCTTGTGATGATGTACAGGAGGTCAGTCTGGATGATCTGGTGGTCCCTTCTGGCCTTAAATTCTGACTCTTGTTTTTTTTTGCACAATCCTGTCTCATTCATCCTCCATTCTGTGCACTGGGGGTCTGATCCCAAATGTATTAAATCAATGGAAATACTCCCATTGACTTTAATGGACTTTAGATCAGGCCTTGAATGAGGTTGATGTCTTGCAGAAATAATGTCATGACATTAAAGACTGTATCACAGTGCATAAAGATAAGGGGACTGAATTAAAGTTGCATGAGCTGTCTTTATTTTGACACTTCTGAACTCTTGAGCATTTGACTTTGCGACCTTAGCATTCATTTGATATATTTTTTTCTAATGGAATCGAGATGTAAACCTGGTTACTAACATTGGAGAGCAATGAGAGAATATGGATGGTGATTTCTCAGCTTCTACTGCTGCTGTTCCCAGGCTGGTTTAGATAGTAATTGTGACTGTCACTTACTGGCCAAGTAGACAAAGTGAAATGTTTGGCAGCCATACCAGCTCCTCCAAACTTGTTTGGCTCATTGTTCACATCAATATAATTAAAATTGAAATCCATAGTTTTGAAGCTGGCATTAGAATGCTTAAACGCATAAACTTGGTGGTTTTGACTTCTTTAAAACTAGCTGGCTAAAGCATTTAAAATCCAAACTACAGGTCCCTGATGTAGGAAAGCATCCCTATTCATAGTAGAACTTAAGCATGTTTAAGTCCATCTATATTCAGGATTGCATTTAAGCATGTGCATGGGCATGCGCTTTCCTAAATCAGAGCCATAGATTATTAGACTGGCTAGATAACTAAACAAATTGTCACTGTGACACCCAGGGTACAGTCTAGACTAGGGAGTAGCTGTGTCATCCTGCCCTTGAACCTAGGATGCCCTGTACATTGCTTTGCTATTGTTGTCTCTGCTCCTGAGTTGCTAACAAATAGCCTCCAGCATGTAAGTCACTCCGTTATGTCTGTGTGTGACTGCAACCTGCTAGCCTGAATTACACTACAGGGTGACCCCAACACGCTCCCAGTCCCAGATTTCCCCCCACAAATGTATGTCTTGTACTGTTCAGCCCTCTCCTGGACAACAGAAGCTCTCATAAAGTCCGTCATTTTATTATTAGAAATGATATGCACAAATTCTGTTATCCCAGGTGGAGGTTCCCAAATACTTCAATTCAAACACACTGGTTTAGATAAAACAATAAAACAAGCTTATTAAAGACAAATAGAGAGATTTTAAGTGAATATAAGTAATAAGGCACAGAAGTCAGACATGGTTACAAGAAAAATGTTAGCCATTAGTTGTGTGTTGTTTTTATTTAAACTGTTAATTTTTTCTCAACACATGTTCTCAAGTGTTTTACCAGCCAAACTTCTTAGGCCAGGGCCTCTTCCTCTGTACAATGTCTACTTCCTTTGTTCCTTCTGGTACAGCGAATTGATGAACAGAGTGAGTGAGCGAGAAGGGGTGCCTTTGCAAACGTGATGCATAGGGGATGCATGGAAGATATAAGTGCCCCCCTCCACCCCAAATTGGCCTGGCAGGGAGGAAGAGGGGTTCTGTTCTTCTCTCCCTGCGCTTTCCCCCAGCACTTTTGGCCACTCTGCCAGCTCAGCTACCAGGGAGTGGGACAGAGCCACTTCTGCCTGAGAGAGCCTGGCTGGGAGGCCGAGGCAGCCTGCAGCCTGCTACCTGCCTGGGTGCAGCTATCAGAGACAGGGGCCATGAATGACGGGGAAGAGAGGGATCCAGGTTGCTTGAGGATTTCAGAAAAATTGCAAACATTTCCCCCCTATTTTAATATATGAACTTTCCAAATACGAAAAACTGCCTGGTTCTGCTCCCATGTTCTCTTATCTATGCTGCTGACTCACTGGGAGACTTTGGGCAAAATGCTTTGATATACTATCTAATGTATTGGGGGCATGGGAGAAGGATAAAGGCACAGAGAGCCTCATTCTTCCTCTGAGTCCTAACTTGATAAGGAGGAGGGTAATTCCTCTCTTTAGTGCAAAGCATACTAGGGAAAGGGACCAGCACGCATACTGTGTCACTGAAGATGCTCTGGCTAACAGGGTGTGGACCAGTGTGCTATTCCAAGTGTCAAAGTTAGACTCAGGAATCACAGTTTGTCAGACCACTCTGTTTTATTAGCACAGCGCTCTGCTAATACACCCAGATAATGTGAGCAGCCATGCAAGGCCTAAACAGTCTTATTTATACAGATAAAAGAGTGGGAATTAGACAAAGGGACAAAGAAAGCAAAAAAACAGTAAAATTCACCTGGGGCACAACATGCATATCCCACTTCCTTACTAAATGTTATCGATCTAAGGCTAATACTTCACCAATTGCCCTTAAATGGTGCAATTGTTCTATGTTAATGTCTGTATTCCTGACACCTGGATTGCAACATTCCAAGAATTTTGCTTAAAGGTACAGACAACATTTCTTTAATCCTTTCTATTCTTACAATATAATTCATTCTACTTTCACACAAGGATGCAAAACGCTCCTACTTAAACCATCAGCAAAGTGTACAACAGCATGTCTTCTAGACCTCTGCCATGGAATCCTGCAATGGCCAATAGGATTCCTCTATCAGAGGACACATCTTCCAGCATCTATGTTCTCTCTTTATAATACCCACCTGCTTCAGAGGGGTGGTGAGGGTGAAGTGTTTGTTCTGGTGTTTTGAGAGCCTATTGTTATGAATCTTCTGCATCAGACATTTTGGTAACTCCTCAGCAAATGGAAGCAAAGATCTACTGAAGATCACTTCAGATTTTGTTACAGGATGAGGTGGTAATACTACCTGTAGATAAGTTGCTGGACACGTGTCATCATGATATCTTGCTTTCAGTTGCTTAAATTTTTTTGCCAAACTTTAACTGTTCAGGCTGAGATTGTCGATGCTGAATATCTGCCTCAGGCTGAATCTTTTTTTGGAAAGTTTCAGCCAGAATAGTTCATCCATTTCAGAGAACGTTTGTGGGTGTTCACTAATCACTCTGGGCCCAAGGGTCTTGAAAGAGATCTTCTGTATTAAGTGACACAGTTCCCAACTGCCTATGCATTCAGACAATGGGCTTCTGCTGTGCACCTCCCACAGGCTTCCTGTCTGGGATGCTAACCTAATTAAAGTTAATTCCCAACATTGCAATAAGGTTCTGGAAAAAATGTTTTCGTCAATTAAAAAATTCTAACCACTATTTCACTGAGAAGCTTCTAATGCCCCCATGCAAAGTAGCAAGGGTTTGAAATTTGGTCAGGGAGTGGCTTTTATGAAGGATGTGCCTTTTGTGTTCCCATGAAAAATGGCCCAATTTGGCCAAGTTATAAAATCTTTTTAAAAAAAAATTGGTTTGCACATGCTCAATAAAGATTTGTTAGAGTCTGGCAGCTAAATTCTCCAAAGATTCCATGTACGCTGAGTGTGTTCCATCCCAGGGCTGCAGGGGCTGAACTGGATTTTCCCTTCAATTACTGCTGCAGCACCAGAGCTGAGAACAGGAAGACTCTCTCTCCTGTGCTCTCAATGCTTCTCTCAATTCAGCCCCATTGTGCCCATATGTTATGATAGTCTTTAATTTACATGATCTCATACTATTTTTTTTCGCAAGACCCCTTCCTCATTAAGTGCACAAGATGGCCTGCTCTGGAGTTGAATCAGGCTTGTGTAATGAAGGATACTATCTGTAGGACCTCTGCTTCATGCATTACAGCAGTTGGGTGGCATGTAGTGAATGACACTGAAGACTGTAGGAACAGGAAGGATGATTTCATGGTTAAGGCAGTCAATTGCTGCCCTGGAGAACTTGATTGCATCCCCACCTCTTCTACAGAGTTCCTATTTGCTAGTAGGCTAGTTACTCAAACAAAACTTTTCACAGGTGGTCACTAAGGGCTTGTCTTCACTATCGGAGTGAGTCAACACAAGTTATGCTACTCCAGTTACATGAATAACATAGCTGGAGTTGACGTAACTTGGGTCGAATTACTCTGGTGTCTTCACTGTGCAGAGTCGACAGGAGATGCTTTCCGGTCCACTTCCCTTACTCTTCTCAGAGAGCGCTCTGCCATTGATTTAGTGGGTCCCACTAGACCCACTAAATCAATCCCTGCTGCATCAATTGCTGCAGTGTCAGTCTCCCCGTAGTTAAGACCAGCCCTCAGTGTCTGTTCCTTATTTCCTGGGTGCCCAGCTTGAGACTCTGGGATCTGAATCACAGAAGTGCTGAGAATTTGCAGTTGCATCTGAAGTCTGTGGGAGGTATGCTATAAAATGCTAAGTACCCTCAAAAATCAGGCCCTGGGTACCTCACATCTTTAATCTGTATGCCTCAGTTCCCCCTACCTTGCAGGGTTGTTATGAAAATAAATCTACTAATATTTGTGAAGCCTTCAGATGCTATACTTACAACCAGAGCAGAAGCTGAATAAATTCAGTGAATTAAGGTTTGCCACACAACAAACGAGAATAAAACAAAATATTTAATAATTGCTCATTAAGTTAGCCCCATCTATTCCGTGCACTGAATGAGGCAGGGGTCCTGTGGAAAAAAATAGTATGTGATGATGTAGCAAAAGACTAGTCCAGAATATAGTCACACAATTGGGCTGAATTAAAGTTGCATGGGCAATATTCATTCTGGTATTCCTAACTTTGGACTGCTTGACTTTGCCATCCTAATGATCTTTTAATGTTTTCTGAGTATAATTAGCCCTGAAGCCGAATTCCCCAGTTCCAGTACTGAACTCTCACTGCCACATCAATTGCCCAAGAATGAATTAAATCCCTGCCTGACCAAGAAACAAAATCTACAGTGACTGTCTAGGATATGGAAGGCCAACACTTCACACATTTGGCCTTCTGCTTGGTGGATTTACTGTGCCTTTAGACTCTGTTGCTGCTGCTTCACGATAGTCTCTTATGAAGCAAGAAATTGTGGCCAAGTATTATAAGTGTGCTTTTGGCTGAAGTCTGCCAGACGGCTAGGTTTGTGTTAATAAATGCTCTTGAAAAGGTAAAAAGATTGTTACATCCCTTATTAATTAAAATATATTAAAGAGGCATAAAAACTATGGAAAATCAGTGATATAGTCTGAGTACCCAGCTGCTCTGGTGCTTACACAAACAGGAAATAACTTAAGCAAATTACATAATATACTTCTTGAAAATGTGACATCTGTCCCTTCCTTTCGTGTATGACTGAGACTGTCATAGCTCTTTAGCTTCATACTACTCAGATAATGCAGGTTGAATAAAGGATTGTTTTTTCGCTCTATGCAAAGTCCCTGTTGAGGGAGGAAAAGGTGTTCTCTTCAATAATAATAATGCTACTTATTCAGAGGCAGTGCAGCCCTGTGTACTGCATGTATTGCTGTGAGTTGTTAACTCCAGAGCCATCCTAATCCTATGGAACTGACTTGCTGCATGGCTTTAACTTCTTTGTGCTATACTTTCCACATCTATAAAATGGATTGATCTTTCCTGCCTCCCTAGGGATTTGTGGAGATTAATTTAGATAAGGCCTGACCCAAAGCCAGACTCCTGTTGTCTCCAATGGACTCTGAGCCAGGACACTTTAATGCTTGAAAAGCACTTGATAGTTATTTCCAAAGTGTTAATTTGACCCAGATTTTTACTATGGGAGTCTCAAGACAGAGTGAGCCATGAAAAGTGAGACTGTCCTTCAAAAGTAGTCTGCATGTTACTAAATATCCCACATCTAGTTTGAGCAGCACTCTGAACAACCCAGGGTTCATTCCAGCCACACATCCCAGAGATTAGTTCATATTGATCCATTAGAAATTTGTTCAGAGGTACAAATGCAAAGAGCTGAGGATAGGAGCTCTTAATAAATATTAGTATTTTCATTCTATCTAGGTTCTTATCATATGGTGATGGGTTCAGTGCATCACAGCACCTGACATACCCATTTGAGGAGCACTACATTTGTTCCCAGCCCCCAAACAGATTTTGGCATTTTGCATGGAAGGCATGTATTTGGAGCTGTAACTGATCAAATATCATTAATGGTAAATATCACGCTTATAAAGTAGCCAATATCTCCATGCGTTTTTTCAACATCCTACAGCTTTCTATCTATATCTGTATGAACATTTTATCAGCAGTCATTGTGAAGTTCTCACTCCACTTCGCCAATTTATTCTTGTACCGGACTGTAAAATATGCCACAGCAACATTCTTCGTATATAGAATAATAAAGTACACACTTTGTCATGAAAGGCACTATACATGTGTCCAAGGAGCTGCACAATTTTACAGCTTTTATTTTAACTAAGTAAAAATACTTGTGAAGAATGTAACTCTTCAGCTTGTTTTATAAACCTAAGAGACAATGGAGCTTTGAACTCCAAAGTTTTGGAACATAGCAAAGCCTCTCAAAACAACTCTATATTATAGTCTGTATTTGATGGTATGTGCCTGTAGTCAAATAACATAGTAAGTGCTGGCATAAAAGGGAACAGGAAGACAAGCTAGATTGGTCTGTCTCTTGGAGCTTTTAAGTGAGTACAGTTTTATTTTTGTTTTTTTAAAACTATTTAGAAAGTTTTGAAAAGATTTACAAATCCTTGATATGTTAATATCAGAGACCCAAACAGTAACCATTGCAGCAGTGATCTTTTGTTTATTACTATATAACGTCTCTTTAAAATCATCAGAGCTCTCTATTTAACAAGGTGCTACCATGTAACAAAACGAGCATCTTTACACTACCCATAACATGCAGCTTCTGATGACTTTCTTAAATGGAGTGAAATCTTTGCTTACACATTTAACAAACCAGATATGTCTATCAAATGTAAATATTCCAAAAAGTTGGGACAAACATGCTGGGTTTTTTGCAGGTGAGTGTACTTTGTTTGAGTATTTATCTGTCCTCTGTCTACTTGCTAGGTATGTAGTTGGTGAGTTAATGTTTCCATATTTTTGAACCATTCCTCTGGAGTTGGACTACTTATTTTTTCCGATGAGAGGCTAGTCGAGTGGCTACTAGCGGATGAGAGAATTAACAAAGGATCATTTGGTAATAAATATCCAACAACATGCAATATTTGGTTATAAATACACTCTAATAACTGGACATGTCCTTCATATATATATATATATAAAATCTCCTCTCATGATTTCTCCATTATATACTTTTTTATTCTTAATTGATCAGTCATGGTCATTTCGATTTAAAGTTAGCTTTCCATATAAAACAACTTTTCCTAGACAGTTGAGACACATAATGCCTTACTTGAAAGTGCTTGTACTGGAAGAAAGTGGGCCAGTTAAAGTTAGTTTTCATCGCTAAATAGTTATAAAAGTTTCTTCACTGAATAGCTGACCAGCTAGATGTCTTCCATGGCTCTCCAGATCTTAACTCAAAGAATTTTATTTGCCATTCACAGAGTAATAGACTGAAAGGGACCTCGAGAGGTCATCTAGTCCAGTACCCTGCACTCGTGACAGGACTAATAAGCCAATGAGTTTTTTGTATTTCAAGTTCTGAACATTCAGGTAAAATTTTCAAAAGTGCTTAAATTACTTAGGGTCCTAAATCTCACTGGATCTTACAAAATTTTTACCTCTCATTCTGAAATACTGACAGAAAGCCTTCTAACTGAGAGATTTTCTTATAGGAAGGCCTTCTATCTGGAGTTGGGGTTGGAGTGAGGACTTGAGTTAGGACAATGGGTGATAAAATGGACTGCTATTAATATTAATCTAACATTATTAACAAATACTAATTCAACAGTGGGGGAAAAAGACAAATCTATGTTGCAAAACGGATACTTTAAAATAGCCCATCTACTTTTGAAGTTTATAAAGAAACATGGTCTCCTTATGTTGCGTACTCAGGCGGGGATGGACCACAAAGCCATAAATATTTGAGGAAGGAGTTTTGGTAAGCCAGGCATGATTCTCAAGTGTCATTTCTGTTTTCCATTTTGTTTTTAGGTTTTATGCATAAATATATACTCTTATAATGGAAAAGTATTGGATACAGGGATTTATTCTTTTATTGTGGTAATGTCCAGTGGCCCCAAATGGGGAACTATGGTGTATACCCATTAAATAAAGACAGTCCCTGCTACAGAGAGCTCATAGTGACATTTAAAGAGATTGTGTAGAGGCAAAAATGTATCTTGTGTGTGTCGTTCAAATAATTGAAAGGAAAATTTAAATTAATCTTGGGCTAAATCATGCCTTCCTCGGTAGAAAGCTGATCTCCAATGGCAAAATGTGCTGCTTCAGGGGTGTGGTGTTTGCAAAGAACAAGGAAGAAGCAATTTTTGCTTCCTCAGGAGGTCAGATCCTCTGAGGTGCTAGGTGTCTTCAGTTCCTACTGAAAGCAGTTGCTGCTGAGGTTATGCAGCTCTTTATAGGAGAGGCCCATATTGAGCAATCAGCGTGGCCTTTCTACCCTGAGATCAATGAGGAAAGGCAATAGTTCTCACCTCTGGGAGCCACCCCCTGATTCTTTTTAAAGCACAGTACAAATATTTAAAGCAGTGAACCTGCTGGTGCATAAAACAATATGATGGGTGCCAGACAGAGTAACTCCAAAATTATATTTTTTTAAAAGGGGAAGGAAAATCTTTATGCTGTTTAGGGGGTTGTGTTTTATGACTTCATCATGTCAAGTCACTGTGGAAAAACATGTCAAAACATTTCTGGAAATTCAAGGAGTCCATCTATCATGTTGACACGACAATACACGTTCCTAAACATCTCTATGAATGCAGCTGCAAACAGGAAGAGTGACTCTCAAAACCTCTCTCATGTAGGATATATAGTTAGACAATTTACAGAAATGACATACATACTGGTATTTCTGAATGTACATGTGGCTTCATTTAGAAATGAGAGCATATCCTGCTTTTAGAGGAACAATTTCTCCTTTCTTTCTGGAAATGCGATGTTACTGCATTCTTGACAGAATAAACACATCTTCTAGGACTATTCCAGGTACAGCCTCAGCGTCTTTAGTCATCCCAGTTGTATTTTTTTCCAACTGAATTGTAGAACTGTCCTTTGCAGTAACCTTGAATGGAGGTTTCTTAGTTCCAAATGTAAAACTCACTACTTCAACTTTAACAAAAAGGAGTCTGGTGGCACCTTAAAAACTAACAGATTTATTTGGGCACAAGCTTTTGTGGGTAAAAAAACCCACTTCTTCAGATGCATCAACTTTGCTTTCCTACATAGCAACAGAGAACACTATCTACTCTAATCATTGTAGAAAAGAATGACGAATACTATTTCTATAGGAATCTATGGCAGGAATATAATTCAGTAATACTGCAGAATGGTTCAAGAACATTATAGACATTTCAGTAGATTTCTAGTAATAACTTCTATAGAAAGTTTTGGATTCATCCTTACTGCATTCTACAGGAATCTTCTCTAAATTGGCTAAAAAAGCCAACCTAAAAGAACCCTTATTTAGCTTGAGCTTCACCTGAAGCAGACCTTTCATTCAATTAACTCCTTCCTCCTCTTAATGTTCCTCTAGCAACCTCTATGCAGTTTTCTAGATACAGTCCTATTCAGTAGTCAAAAGTGACCAATGGACAAATACCAGTTTTATTTTTAACTGTTTGCTGGAATATCCCATTTGGAATTTTTAATTTTTTAGATTTTAAATAATCATTATTGAAGGCACGGAAGCATTGGACTTTATGTAAACAAAAAAAGGGAAACAAAATTATACGACTGGAAATGACGATGAAGAGAGAAAAGGCAGGGGTCAGGGCTAGGGGGAATTCTAATTTAATCTCATAGTTTTTTAAATCCAGAAGGGACCATTAGTCTGAACTCCTGCATATCACAGTTCATTCCATGCCATCCAATTACCCCTGTTTGAGCCCCATAACTCATGTGCTGACCAAAGCATATCTTCCAGAAAAGCATCCAGTCTTGGATTCTCCATTGCTTCATGTCTTCACATAACCACCTCCCATGGTAGTTTTGTTTCAATGATTAATCGACTGCACTGTTAAAAATTTGTGTCTTAGTTCTGATTAAAATTTGTTTGGCTTCAGCTTCCAGCCATCGGTCCTTGTTGTGCTTTTCTTTTTTCAGATCAAAAAGCCCTTGAATACCTGGTATTTTCTCCCTGTGAAGATACTATCCACTGTAATGAAGTCACCTCTAAATCTTTGAACTAAGCCAGGCTGGCCAGCCTGAGCCTGAGAAGGAGCCAGAATTTACCAATGTACATTGCTAAACAGCCACAGTAATATGTCAGCAGCCCCCCAATCAGCTCCCCCCACAACACTCCCAGCACCTCCCACCCACCGGCAGCCCCACTGATCAGTGCCTCCCTGCCCGTACCTCCCGATCAGCTGTTTCGTGGTATGCAGAAGGGTCTCGGGGTGGGGGGGGGAGGAGTAGGAGGAGCAAGGGCACGGCAGGCTCAGGAGAGAGGGTGGGAAGGGGTGGAGTGGGGGCAGGGCCTGTGGCAGAGCCAGGGGTTGAGCACCACCTAGCAGATTGGAAAGTTGGTGCCTGTAGCTCCAGCCCTGGAGTTGGTGCCTGTACAAGGAGCCACATATAAACCTCTGAAGAGCTGCATATGGCTCCGGAGCCACAGGTGGGCACCCCTGAACTAAACAGATAGAACTCTCAAATCTCTCACTGTCAGGCATTTTCTCCAGCCCTCAAGGCTTTTTTGTGGCTCTCTTCTGCACCTTTTCCAATTTTTCAACATCTTTTTTTCAATAACTCATCTAGCTCTCTGATGTGATTCAGCAGACCGCCATCAGTATTCCCTCTTGATCTTTGTGAGTTAGCACATTGATCCATATTCAGTAAGATCCTGTGGTTCTCTTCTAAGAATACACCTTTACCCTGATATAACGCGACCCGATATAACATGAATTCAGATATTATGCAGAAAAGCTGTGCACTCTGGCGGATCAAAGCAAGTTCGATATAACATGGTTTCACCTATAACACGGTAAGGTTTTTTTGGCTCCTGAGGACAGCTTTATATCGGGGTAGAGATGTAGTTTTCTCTCTCCCACCCCCCCCCCCACCCCAGTTTGAAAGAGTCCAAATTCCTTGTTGGGTCCTGGAATGTTGGGACCATCTAGATCAGGGTCAGCAACCTTTCAGAAGTGGGTGCCAAGTCTTATTTATCCACTGTAATTTAAGGTTTTGTGTGACAGTAATACATTTAATGTTTTTAGAAGGTCTCTCTATATGTCTATATATATATTTAAACTATTATGTATGTAAAGTAAATAAGTGTAGTGAAGTGAGGAGAGTGGTATCCTAGGCCGGCAGCAGCTGAGCAGGGCTGGGGGCCAGGACCCCGGCTGGCAAGGGGCCAGTGGCCAGAACCCCAGACTGTCAGCAGGCTGAGCGGGGCCAGCGGATGGAACCCCAGACTGGCAGTGGGCTGAGTGGCTCAGCCCGCTGACTGTCTGGGGTTCTGTCCACCGGCTCCTGCCAGCCGGAACCTGGCCACCATCCCCTGCTCAGCCTGCTTCTGACCCAGGGTTCCATTCATCCTGCAGGCAGCAGGCTGAACGGAGTCAGCGGCTGGGACTCAAACTGGCAGCAGAGTGCCACTAAAAATCTGCTAGCGTGCTGTCTTTGGACACCATGCCACAAGTTGCCAACCCCTGATCTGGTTAAGTGACATATAAGGAAAAATGTAATTATTGCTTAATACTGTGATGTTTATTCTTGTTTATTATGCAGCATAATCCTGTATTTCAAGATTCTAATTAATTACCAATAGCAACCTGAAGATGCTATTTAAAGTAATCAATGAGGAAACAAAAATCTCAGATTGCCTGTTGCTGACAAAGTTCCTCGTCTGCCTTGGTGGGTCCTGCGCTTATTGGCAGATTTGCTCACCTCAGTATCTTCCCCTCTTGTGAACCCACAGTCTGGGTCAGCTCCTCCGTTCTGATCTGGAGTTGGAGGTTTGGGGGGAACCCAGGCCCACCCTCTACTCCGGGTTCCAGCCCAGGGCCCTGTGGATCACAGCTGTCTATAGTGCCTCCTGAACAGGCGCATGACAGCTACAACTCCCTGGGCTACTTCTCCATGGCCTCCTCCAAACACCTTCTTTATCTCTCACCACAGGACCTTCCTCCTGGTGTCTGATAATGCTTGTCTGTCCTCCTCAATCGTGCGTGTGCATGCTCTATCCCTCCCTACTCCGCCTGATCGTCTACGCACTCCCTATCCGTGGCCCCAGAAGTCCCGGGACCTGCTGGTCAACCCCTCCTCGCCCTGGCTAAAAAAATCATCTACACGACCAGGGAAGGAGGTTGGCTGATGGAGACTCTGGTGACTGTGGGGCTTGTTTTCTGTCCCTGGTCCGTTCACGTATCCGGGCGGAGTTCCTCTGGGCGGACACACTGGCTCCCTTGACGCCTTCGAGGAGCAGTGGGCGCTGTCCGGGGTTCTCTGCTCGGTGTCCCGTCAGGCCTCCCTTCTTATGACCCCTGACCACATCCGTCCCTGTTCTTTTATTAGTTGTCCCCCGTAATCAGTGGGCTTCTGTGTCCTGTGGGTCCTCCCTTAGGCTGGGGGAGGATCCTTTAGCAGTGGGGGGCTTCGCAAAGCCCACTTCCCGGAAAACCCAATAGATACTCCTCGCCTGACGGAGTGAGCTCCTTTTTAAACCCAGGTGCCCTGATTAGCCTGCCTTGATTGGCTGCAGGTGTCTAAAATTAAAGTAGCTATCTCCACTGTCTTCTAGAAAGATCTTAATTGGCCCCAGGTGCCTTGATTAACCTGGAGCAACTGCCATTTGGTTACCATGGTCCTAGGGATTTGTTTAGCCTGGGGCTAACACACCTGTTTCTCAGTACTTTACTGTATCTGGCCTTGCCTCATCACACTATATAAAGAGACATTGCCTATAATTTGTGGTATGGGTTTCAGTAGTAAAGGAGTAAAACAACCTAACAAAGTCTTGTTGTTTTTTGTTGCTGTTTTGGCTCTGGAATTAAGTTTTTGTCAAAACTAACAGTTGCCTTTTTGACTGGGTTAAGTTTGTGAAATGTTTAGAAAGAGTCTTTGCGTGGATCCCAGAGAGTTCAGATATTGTAAGCTCACCCAGTGAGTCATGGTTGGAGTTGAATGAATGTGTTAGATTGATTTCCCTCTTGGATTTTAAGCAATCTACTAAGAGCTTATGTTGCAGAGAACTTCACAGATCTAGGAATAAAAATAATTGGTTTTTCCATGAGGGAGAAGTCAAACCAAGAGCTTAAGGTGGGTGACTTTTTTTTTCCCTAATCCTAAAAAGTTCCTAGCTATTGTACACATTGATTTTAAACAAAAGCATTTTGCTATTAGGTAAAGCATATTAGCAGATCTGCCTTTTACTTTCTAATTTTTGAGCACCTTATCCTTTGTTACACACCTCAGAGAAATATATAGAGCTGATCTCTACCCAAAAGGGCATATAAACTAATTCAGATGTGACAGAACAAGAGAGGACAAGAAATCAAATCAAGTGGGACAATAACAAAGGAAAGACAAAGGTTACAGAAATAAAATCTGATTATTCAGATAAGGCACTCTACACCTCTTGTTCAGATAGTAGATATCTTAGTTGCATGAACTCACTTCCTCTATACAATAGGAGACACTGAAGAAGTGAATTTTTTGAGAGATTTGAATGAAGAAACTTTGGCCTGGTGACCAGATTTAAGGGAGAGCATCATACACAGATAGGCAACATGAAAAGAGGCCTGGGGGTTTCCAAGTAGGTGAAACAAATGAAGGCAGTTGACATCACTGGAACAGAGAATGGTAGGAGACATGGTCAGTTGTAGGTTGAGGATCAGTAATGTGATGCCTTAAAAGTCTAATCTTGGAAATGGTAACAAGTTGAACATCTGTGCATTTAACAGAAGCAGAGGAGATGCAGAGAACCCACTTGCAAGACCAAAGAGTGACTTATTGTCCCTCTCAGATCTGAACTGCAAGCTCTAGAAGTTCCATATGCTCATTTGCCTCATTGGCAGGATAGTCACACAGGCACTGATTCAGCAAAGCAATTAACCATATGTTTAAGTCCCAAAAAGCCTCAAAATTGTTCTCATAGTTAAACACATGTTTAAGTGCTTTGCTGAATCAGAGTTTCTGTCTCTAGAGAAAACCCTAAAATAGATTGTGCCGTGCTCTGTAATAAATGCTAGAGCATCCCAGTAACAGATACTTGTCTCACTAGTTTAAAAAAAAGGGGAGGGGGTAGACAAGAACTTCAACATGCAATGTGGTCTGGAGCAAGTGGAAGGAATCAAAGGGAGGTGGGATGTGACATAAGTGGCAATTGAGAAATTATTTTGACAAAAGTATTTTGGGTGGACTGAAGGGTGAGGGGATTGAGGTTGCGGCAGTCATAGAGGAAGAGATCAGGGTATGGACAAGTGATATAGGCATCAAGATGGCTATGAAAGCACTTCTTTAAAAAATGTGGCAGAAAAAGCAATAGCGTTTAGTCACTTCCTAAATGCAGAGGGACATAAGAGGCGAGAAGTAAAAGGTTGAGTTCGGTCTTGGCCATGGTGAGTTTGGAGTAACCGAGCAAGGGTCATGAAAATGCAGTTCTCTGGTTCTTCACTGGCTCTGTCTACATCTGAAATTTAAAAAGGCGAGTAAGTTAGGGGTAGTGTTTCTCCACCTTTTTGATATGGAGACTGCCTTGCTGCCTTCCAAAACTGTGTCAGGGAGATCTCAGGGACTGGCGCTGGTCCACGGACCAGTCCATTGAGAAACACTGAGCCAGAGGATGGCACAGAAGAGTGGTAAGACAACCTTCACCAAAACTTCTCTGGCCTTGCTTATGATTAATCCTTCAGGGGATTAGAAGTAAACAATTATTAGAACTTACTTTTCTGACATGCCTTAGACACCCAAAACACCCACCCATTTGGATGTGAGTTTTGAGCACATAAGAAATGCAAGATCCAGTCCCTATTGCAATGTGATAAAACAGAGTAAGGGCTAGATACCGCAAATGAACTCCAGGGAAGAATCTTCCCTTATACTTCAATGAATGAGGAGACTCTTTTCCTTTTGAAAATGTGTATAAATATATGGGCAGAACTGTATGAGGCTCATAGCTATTGGCATTGCTTTCTGATTAGATCTCACCACGGATAAGTTGCATAGCATTTCCTAATCAAAAGGCTGAGGGGGAAAAAACTGATGTGGGTACATTTTAGACTTGAGATTTGTCTTTACAGGTTCTAATTCAGTATCATTATAGACTAACAAAAACATGAAGTTTTGTATCTGAATTCAACTCATGTTCAATATAAAGTAAAAAAAATATGCAGCAAGGATTGAATTATGAGACTGTGATAATACTTGCAAAATGTATTACAATAAGCTTTGCAATCATAAGAAGGAAATTAAATTTTCTAATTACACTATACGATAAAATGAATGAAGTAAAATCAAGGTTTTGTCCCTTCTAATCTAGCTCTGCTATCTGACATAAGCACAATCCAATTTTTCTCATGTTTATCATGTAGTTCTGCAGAGAATTCAACTTATTCACTGGTACCTAGAGAGAAACCAGTAAGCCAGAGACTACGGAACAATCTGTTCTTGCTCATAGTCTGTGTTATGGTTTCAGGAGTAGCTGTACCTCTGCCGCCTCTGAGAGCACCCACCTCAGATCTTGGACCTCTGGCCTTTACCGGGCTTGGGATGAAATCACATTATGCTTCCATTCTTAAACCGAGACCTAGCTATACGTACTCTTTGTATATCAGGTCCTAATTACACTGTGGGTCTGACTGGCTTTGGGGCATCTATATTTCCTCAATTTGGGAACCTGTGACTATTAATGTATTGACTAACAGCCATCTTAAAACCAAGAGTTGTTTAGCCCTTGGAACAAAATGTTAGAGAAAAGACGTAAAACAACAAACACCCAGCAAGTATATTGAATCTCATCTAATCTTACATTTAGCTACAAGCTAAGTTAGGTAGGGTTTCCTCTTAAGTTACTAGAACGGAACTAGCTTCAATTATTTTAGGAAGCCAAGGACCTCTTGGGATGCAGCCTAGTCTCTGTCTCCCAGAAACTCTCTCAGGGACTGTATCTAAATTCCCACCTTCCCTGTGCATATATCAGCCCAGTTACCATATTTCTCTATGATGTCTTTGTTACAGGGCCCAGGTGTGAAGTCTTCCTTCTGACTTACATTGGTTTTTCCCAGTGGGCTTGCCAGGCCATCTAGGAGACTGTCCCTGTGATGGTTGCTCCACTGTTCATCAATCAGACCCATTCAACCTTCATGGCTTGCAATCATAGATGTGACTGTATTTCTGTGGGGAAGTACCTAAACCACATTTGGGGATACAAACCATTATGCATTACTGAGCATCCCATATTCATCAGAATATGTCTGTTTTAATCACTGATGATCAGATTCTGCCAGCCTTACTCACAATGAGTAGTACCTCACTCTATGAACAGCTCTGCTGAAATCAGTGGGACCCTTCACAACGTAAATTACCCTCACTCACTCTGAGTGGTATCAGTTGGACCCTCCATTTTTAAAAAAGTGTTCTTTCATTTCTGGGAACAAGGAGGAGAAGCCAGCATCATATGCCAGCTTTCGACAGTTCACCAACAAATACTCCATGTGCCACCAATGTTTTACAGACTATTTGGGAACCACTGCCCTGAATAATGTGTGTCTGCAGTAAACTGAGACTCAGAGAACTGTCATACCTTGCTGTAACCAGGGTCGGTACAAGGATGTTTTGCGACCTAGGCGAAACTTCCATCTTGAGCCTCCCCCCATAACTCTGCCCTGAGCCCCCCACCCCCCAGGGCTGGTAGCTCCCCCTATCTGCCCTGAGGTCCCCCCTCCCCATCCTACACCCAAACTCCCTCCCAAACCCCGCACTCCCTCCTGCATCCCAATCCCCTGCCCCAGCCCCTTCCTGCACCAAACTCTCTCCCAGGAAAAAGACTTGACTACAGGAACCCCACAAAATCTAATAGCCCTGGGCCCACAGGAGATTTAATCCAGCCCTGATCAAGCTTAATGTTTTCCTGATTAAGTTATTTTCTTTATAGAATTATAGCTAGTTTCACATAGCCAGAGATTATGCTCTGCATTTATTGCATCATGTAAACATTTATTACAAGGACATAATCCTAAATTAAAAAATCAACAGAATAATAAAATCGCTAGGCTGTGTACAAGCGTCTGAGACACATGTAGTTAAATTACTCATAACTATGAGTAGAGATTCTGGGGCAGCAGAAATGATTACAGTAGATAATGAAAATGTAAATTTTTTACTTTGAGAAGTCATGAAATGACAGGCAAAGCTGTCTCCCATCTGTCAGTTTTAATAGTCACCCACCCTCCCTCCCTGCAGTCTACAGAATTCCATGTTCATTGGCAGTGCCTGAGATTGCAATAGCTTCTGCTGCTCCAGTGCTCAGCCATTATCCAGTTTAGATTGGGTCAAGTGCCTAAAATAGTTTGGGTTTGGTCAAGATGTTTTAAATTTGTAATTACTAACTGGTTAGCAACCAGCTCTGACAAGGTCAGGTTGCTCTACATTAATTGGTAGCAAGATCCTTTTCTGATAGCCTGCGTTACTTCTTGCTGCTTCTTTGTCTGCAAGAAGACCCTGATTCAGCAGACCACTTAAGTACATCTCTTAGCTCCAACTCTATTCAGAAAAATACTTACACCCATAGTTGGCGCCATGGAGTAGAAGCAGAGGTACTACAGAAAATAATCAGTACCACTCTCTTTCATGGTTATAAGTTCTGTTCTGCTTCAGATACCTGGTGCCTTCTTTTAAAAATGCACATTCAAATCCAGCATTGATCTTTCAAATCCACTCCTCTTGGAGTGTAGGAGGTTGATATTTTCTCTTGACTCAAAAATTCTGAACACTTCACCAAGAGAGAACTGGGCTTGCTGTACATATGGTTTGTCTAGCACTAAAATGAAATGCAGGCAGAAAACCAGTTGTCTACCTATCTATCTTAACAGGCTTTAGATGGAAAGTTCTGTCATCAAACAGACTTTCAGGTCAAACACACTTCTAGCAGTGTATAAATTAAATAAAGAAAAAAGCAAAGATAAATTCCAACACTACAAATAATTTTCAAGAGCAGACAGGCAAAATCTATGTCACTCAATCTAAAAGCACTTCAAAGGCTGGTTTGGTTAAATCTAGCACTGCGCTTTACTTTAAGCATCAGCAAACATATATCTCTACCACATGACAAGCTACTTTTCAGATCCTCAAGATAAAGATGAAAAACACACACTTTAGTCTAAATATAGCAGATGTGTTGTTTTAACCTCTGCAACCTCCAGATTCCTGAAAGAAAAGGATATCAACCAATACCTAATTATGATAAACATATTTGTATACTTCATTTGGGTTTGTCACTTGTGGTTCATACATTTAATCTTTGCTTTGATATTAAATTAGCAACATAGGTCACTGATTACCATATACAGAGAACACGAATTACTGAAATATACATCAATCATAAAGTTTCCTTCTTCAGGCATATTCTGCATTGCATTGCTGCTGCCTGACGTCTAGATGGCTTGCAAACAAGGGTATTCAACTATTTCATTCAAAACTGTCTTATTTAACAGTAAGAAATGTACATAGTTTAAAAGTGCTAATTCAAATGGATTGCATCTGTATCAATGGTTTAGTGGAATGTCTAAAGCTTTGAAAAATGCTTTTACCAAGTGATTCATGGAAACTGGTAAAAATTACCAAACAGTCAATCGGATATAGTGCATTAGCTCTAATTGCTTAAGGTGCATTATACGGTGTAGTTGTAGCTGTGTCAGTCCCAGGATATTAGAGAGACAAGATGGTTGAGGTAATAATACCTTTTATTGGACCACTTTCAAGTTTGGTCCAAGTTTAAGGCCCACAATTTAGATTTTTATTCTAATAGAGGGAGAGGTGATGTCTGTTTTCATGATGCTTTGAAAAAATTAATAGTACACCATTTTATCAAATGTATTTAAACATTTCTCTGTGAAGGTGTGAACATGGGCATACCAGGGTTCTTCTAGATCACAACCAAACAATAAAAATGACTCTCATACCTGCTTAAAAATGGATTTAAAAGTTCACAATTGTTGAACTTTGTCAAAATTTGAAATTTCAATGAGAAACTGTCAACATTATGTATTTAGAAATATTTTGACCAGCCCTATTGGCTAGAAACTGTCAGGGTACAAAAGTTAAATTAACCAGCCTGTTTTTAATTGCCTGATATGACTGAAATGGAAAAGGCAAAAATTATAAATGGTCAAAGGTAAATTAGATTAATAAGTGAAGAATTTTATAAATATAAATTGTTGTTAGTGTAACCTCTTTGTACTGGATTCTGTGTTCCATTTCTAGTAGCATGGGTGGGTTTGTTAAATGCCCATACAAGGAATGGAACACTTCTTTCACTTCACTTCACAACACTGCAACACACCTACCACAATCCATTAATTTGCTGTTAACAAGCTCCAGCCCACAATCTCTTTACATTCTTCTCTCTGTGCTCCACACTTTATGGAGTCATGGTAAACGTATTTGAATTAAAGATCAGAACAAGATTCTCCTGATTCACATCCAGTTTCAATATTGACTTTTGTGAAGAGACCGGCCCTCTTGTTCCCTGACTGCAAATTAGGGCAACACAATCCCCATAGCTCCAGTTTCTTAAGTTTACTCAATTCCCTTTAGAGCTCTTATTGTGTCAGTCTGTCTAAATCAAGAATCCTCCAATTATAGACTCTTCTCTTCATCCCCAAACCAAGGGTTCTTATTTGTATTATGGTAGCATCTTATGCTAAGCACTGAAGAATAAAAGGCAGTTCCTGCCACCAAAGATTTTACAATATAAAAAAGATCAACAAACAGCAAAAAAAGATGCTTTGTACTATCAGGATCCAAATGAGGACACCTGAAGCTGGTGCTATTGAATGATTCCTGAAAAGTGCCTCCAACTTCTTTCTTTCTAGTTCTTTTGGTGAGTTTCCACTGTTTCCTTCTTCAAACTACAAATATTCAGTAATTGATATATTTATGTCTATCTACTTCAGGAGTTTGTATGGAATCTATTATTATACCTAAGCACTTTTAAACAGAAAAAGAGCAAGATAAAGAATGTCACTTTTGAAAATCTTGCCATAGTGAGTTTGGGTGACTGTGTGCCTGGAGCAGCAAGCCGTGGGGGCGCTCTGCTGGTCGCTGCTAGGGCGGCAGGCAGGGTGCCTTTGGCAGCTTGCCTGCGGGCGTTCCTGCGGCTTCGGCGGACCCTCCGTGCTTGGGGCAGCAAAGTGTCTAGAGCCGCCTGTTTGGAATCTTCATTCACAACAGGTGAGGGAAAGAAATGGAAAATAAAGTTTTCCTAGGCTTTCTTTGGCCCAAGATCTAGTTTCTCTACATTGACTGAAGATGTAGTGGCTTGTTATCTCTGGCAAGGGAGGCACTTAAACTATAGTCTGTTTTATATTTAAATTGCCCTGTTGGGTAAATCAGGTCTGATATCTCTCCATTAGAAACCAGGAGCTAGATTCACAAAGGTGCCCAGGCAGCTAACTGCCTCTTTGGCACTCAACATTTAGGGGCCACTGACATTCACAAAAGTGCCACCTAACCCTGTAGGCGCCTAATTCCTGGGCATGTAAATTTCTGCCGGAGAACATGCACAAAGCCATCTAAATCCTGATGACACCCCCACAGCTAACAATTTGGTCCACACTCTGCCAAAGCCCTGGCAGGACTCTCAAGCTAGATGTTCCCATCCTATCTCCCCAGCAGGGGCTGATCCCCTAGATGTGCTCAGAACATGCCTACAGGATCAGGCCCTGCACAAAAGATAGCCAGAGGTCAGCAAGGTTGTGTCTCTGTCCATCCCCATGTTAACAAATAGCCCAGTGGTTAGGGTACTGATATAAGAGACCCAGATTCAAATCCTGCTCTGTCTGATATGGAGTTGCACCTTTTCCTAACCACCAGGCTACTGACTATTTTGGGGTGGGGATCTCCCTCCCAGATCAATGGGAGTTAAGCCCAGATCCTCAAAGGTATTTACATGCCTAAACCCTGACCTTTTCCTCTGCATTTCTCTCCTGGCTAGCTTAGGCAGCTCCCTGCTCAGCTTGCTGCCTTGAGAATCCCTTTCTTAGGCTAGGTCTATACTTGAGGGGGGAGGGTCGACCTAAAATGCACGACTTCAGCTACACAAAGAGCAAAGCTGAAGTTGGCGTATCTTAGGTTGATTTACCTGGCCATGAGGATGGCGGTGAGTCAACTGCTGCCGCTCCCCCATCAACTCCGCTTCCACCTCCCACTGCAGTGGAGTTCCAGAGTCGACAGCAGCGCGATCAGGGATCGATTTTATCATGTTTACACGACATAAATCGATTCTCAATAGATCGATCACTACCTGCCGATCCAGCAGGTACTGTAGACATACCCTTAGGCACCTAACTGTCCCCAAGCCCTGTATGGAGAGCCAAAGTGGCTGATTTAGGGCTAAGAATTCTGCTAGGCAGCAGGGTCCCTAGGAGTTAGGCATTGCCGAGCCCAAGGAGTTTGTTTACACTGTAATGTCAGCTCAGGGTTAGAAGAACACAAGATAGCAGACCCTGGGTTTGTTAACCTAGAGCTTGAGCATCTATACTCATTTGTAACCCCAGTTTAGGAATTGTTGAACCCTGGGTCCCAACCTAGGGCTCCAGCCTCTCCAATGCATTGTGCAGGCTTGAGTCCATCCCACACTTCCTAGTTCCTTCCCAAAATGTGGCCACTCTAGACCTTTGTTGGTGGTGCAGTGTGGTAAAACATGACTGTCCAGAGGACAAAGAGTCAGCCTATAGGATTGTGGGATATTTTTGATGTATATTAGAGCCATACAAGTTCTCAAAGCCCACTTGGAAGACAAGCTCATTATAAGGACCCTTTCAGCATTTTAAGCCTTCAGTTTTCTATGGTTGTTGGTCTTCTGGATTCCCATCTTCTCTTAGAAGCAACAGGACTTTTAGAGACTCTTTTTTCAATTTTTTTAAACACCTTGAACCTACCCTTCCCCTTTATACTGCTTCTGACACTGCCTTATATTTGTTTCTCTGTTTAGTATTACAGAGCTATGACTTTTAAAGGAGGCTTCTGGGAGCCCTACATAACCTGCTGAATGAATGGAAACCCAGACCTGGATTCTATTTTCCAGAATTTTACAGGAGCTAATTGCCAGAGTTCTAATCTGAAGAACTCTGTGTAAAATGCCATAGGCCATGCTTACTCAGAACTGTAGCATTGTTACTCATGTATACACTCCAAATAGTCTTTCAAGTATGATGATGATTTAGCATTGAGCTGTTCCATATTTCCCAAGCTAAACTACCAGGTTCAGCAGTATGTCTCCTATTATTACTGATTTAAGAATATATTCTCTACAAAGGAGGAGGAGTGACTGTTTCTGTTCCCTTCTGATTTCTTTCTTTTGTGCAAATATGCATGTATTAGACACCTGTGACTAGATTATTCATTGTCACATGAATATTTCAAATACATTTACTGAAATGGATTCAGCCTTTCAAAAACTGCTCTAAAGATTTAAGTAACTGTTAGTCTGTGTTATGAACAACTCTTTTGTATACTCTCAATAGTTACCCAAGATCTTATCAAGGCATGTGTACTTTTCATTAATTACTCCTGGGTGCTAATTATCAGTAATTCTACTATCATGCACAAAACAACAGCACAGTGAAATAAATTGCTCTATTCTGTACTCTATTTTTAAAATTAAAATTAATGCTTGCTGTTAACTGAAAAATCAAACTCCCACTTAGCTGACTTTAAAGTAAGGAGTACAGGAGTATCAGTTTGAATCCAAACTCTACATACAGAAGTGTTCATACTTGGTCTTCCAATATGGCCCTGCATATTGATAGGCCCACACGTCTGATTTGACAGTATTGTGGTGATTGAAGGAAAACATGTATTTTTTGTGTCAATATCAAGTTAGGAGTTTTATCAAGCAAAACCATCTTTGAGTTATCCGAATGCTAGTATTTTTGAAGCATGAAATTTCTTTGCAATGGTAACTCAGATCAAAATTAACAGCTTTTCCTCAAACACACATATAAACAGTTCGCCTTTGAGCTGAGAACTAACATGATCAATTTAATCTCAAAAAGGTAACTTTTGAGTAAATTTATAAATATTTGGAGCCAGAAGTCAAGCCTGGCCTCTGAAGCCTTGCCTATAGTTTGGTAATAAATATGGTACACATATCTATACAGGTTTACATTTGGGGTGGAAGCTGTGAGATTCCCGGTACTGTAACTTATTGTGTGGGTGGACCCATCTGCCCAGGCAGAACTCACTGGTGTCAATGGGACTCCATACTCTTGCAAGAGTCCACCCATATGGAACACATGCACAGGATTGAATTTGACACTGAAGGTATATCCAGACTACCCGCCATATCAGCGGGTAGTGATCGATTTATCAGGGATCGATATATTGCGTCTCATCTAGACGCGATATATCAATCCCCAATGCACTCCCGTTGACTCCGGAACTCCACCAGAGTGAGCAGTGGTAGCGGAGTCAACAGGGGAGCTGTGGCTGTCTAGCCCGCACCGTGAGGACGGGAGGTAAGTCAAAATAAGATATGTCGACTCCAGCTACGGTATTCCCGTAGCTGAAGTTGCATATCTTACATCAACCCCACCCCCCCAGTGTAGACCAGGCCTGAGTGAAGCTATATACGCTCTAGAGAGGGAGTTATTAGGACCACTGGCACCTCAGAAACTTGTTTCCTTTTATGCACAAACCAAATCTTAAGCGGCTCCGCAGAAATGTCTTGTTTATAAGACCACGTCTGTGCTACAAACTTTCTTTGACACAAGTTATGTCAGCATACACCTGCCAAAGTTAATATATTGCTCATATGTAAGTATACTTGGCTGCTTGCATCTGTGCTATGTGCACTCACCAGGAGTGCTTGTGTCAATGCAAAGTGTGCATCACAAGTAGGCATTCCAATGTGCCGAGTGCCACCATCAGGCATGATACCTTTTGGGATTTTTTTTTAAACGTGTCATGGGATAGACAAGACTCATTCAGGGATATGTGGGAGCTAGGAGTCAAGTGCCCAGCAAACAGTTTTCTCCATCCCAAAATGTCTCTACATCCCACAATTTTCATGCCTTTCTTTTTAAATCTCACAAACCAGCACAGCACTTTTTGGTGTCCACTATTTTTGACAGAAGCTTGGAGCCCGTAGAGCACTTCACTATTCCTATGAATGTTGCAAATACTGGATGCACAATCCTCCAGTATTTGCAGACCTGAAGAAAGCACCGCAACAGTGAGGAACATGATGATTTATTTGAGGATAGCTTTCTGAGGGACATAGCAAAAAAACAATTCAAGGTTGTTGGTGGCATTCATGGATCAGCTGCAGATGGTGGAGTGCCACTTCTGGGCCTGAGAAATGAGCACCGATTGGTGGGATTGCATCATAATGCAGGTTTAGGATGATGAGCAGTAGCTGCAGAAATTTTGGATGTGCAAGACCACATTTCCAGATCCAGGTGCTGAGTTCACCCCAGCCCTCCAGGACAGGGACCCCAGAATGAGAGCTGGATTGATAGTGGAGAAGTGAGTGGAAGCCTGCCATCTGGACTGGCTCACAAACACAAGTACCAACCTCAGGGCAGCTTGCTACAAACCAAAGCATGAACCCCAAACTGGTTGTGATTTCCATACTTAGATTTCACCAATCAAATATCAAGTGTGAACTCCTGAAGTGCTAGAACAGCTTTAGTGGATACTCCTGTCTATCTTGCCACCCAGACAAACTTGCCTTTGTGATAGATGATCCCTTACACCAAAAATCACAATAATATTCAGGTTACTTCCAGTCTCAAAGTACTAGTCACTTACACCAGGTCGATTGTACCTCCGATCACACACCAAACGCAATGCTTGTAGCCAATCCTATAATAAACTTTCTAAAGATTTATTCACTAAGAAAAGAAAGGAGTTATTTACAAGGTTAAAGCAAGGGAACATACACACACAAATGAGTTAGTCTATCGTTTCAAAAAGTAGTTGCAGTTGCTGTAATGTGCTAGCTCTGTGTGTTCTTTAGAGCTAATCCAAGCCAAATAGCCAGGGGATCCCTTGCTTATGCTTAGAAGTCTTGCCCTCTCCGTGATGTCCAAGAAGCATAAGGATAAACAATTTCTTCTTGTCAGGGATTTTCATCCTCACCCCCCAGAGTTCAAGCTGTGATGAGATGAGTGTTGTCCATTCTCCTCTTTAGGGGTGTGTGGGGAGCAATCAACGAAGTCTTTTGATGAGCCAGTCACAAGGGCTATTAAAAGAGCTCAGAATAGAGCTATATGGCTGAGAGAAGCTTTGAAAGAGCATTTTAATGGGCAGCCACAGTGGTGTTCTCTGGGTCTGGAGCTGTTCCCTGTCATAGCCCTTTGCCTGCATCCCCTGTGCAATTTGTCTGCAGATGTCCACATTTCTATGGCTGGTTCGTAGATGTGCTTGCACAGCGTCTTCTCCTCACAGGCTGAGGCAATCCAGCATCTCCTGTCTCCTCCAGGCAGGAGCACGTCTAGTGCCTGAAGCCAGCACAGTCGGTTGGGCAGTGCACTCAACAAGAGATCACTGATAGATGTGCTTGCCAAGGTGGGTAACCAAGAAAAGGCATTTTAAAAATACGGGGGTGGGACTTAAGATGGGGACAGTTTCTGGTCTCCAGGATCCCAGAACAATGGAATTAACAATTGTTACCCGACTGGTCACTTTCACAGGGAATGGTGCATTGTGAAACAGCCACTGGAGGACTGTTAGGGTAGACCCAGGTTGCACTGTGTCTACGTTCGCACCGTGACCTCAGTAGGTCGATCATGGCTTCACACCATTCGGGGAGGTGGTTTTACTGTTGCCGTTGTGGGGTGCTTACTTTAGATGGAGATAGTTTTCAGTGTAGACACATGCAAAAACAAGTTGTCCCAAGGTGATTTACATCAGCCTAAAACTGTGGTGTAGGTCAGGGCTCAGTTCAGTTTTGAATGATCCTTCAAATATTTATGCACACACTTGGGTAGTCTCATTCAGCTCAATAGGCCTACTCACATGCATTCTGTTAAGCGTGTTAGCTGCTTGTAGCATTGGGGATCTACTGTCTATCTGCCGTCTTCTACTGTTATTGCCTTTTACATCAAGTCCTTTGGGATTTGAGGGTTTGATCTATTTGAGCTCAGTACTTTTAATCGAGGGCATGGGGATAACCAGTCTACTGCTTAAACAAACATTGTATCCTATGTCAGAGAGCAGAAGTCAAATAATGTGGTTAAAGACAGGCTCCCAAAAGGAGGAGGCGTGGGAGGGAAGAACACTGTGGTATGTTAGTAAATGTGTCCAATTAAGAAACAGGCACAAGGGATCGATACCAAGAATAAGCTGGAAAATGGTTTACAAGAGTAAAATGTATCTGTACCTAGGAGCTCCCATGCTCACTGTAAATTGCATATTTCTGGTTACATCTAATTGCTTACTTGGCTGAAAGAAAAAAATAAAGATTTTTAGGCAAATTAAGCCTAAACAGGAGTAGCTACACTAACTGCAGTGGTATAATCCCTTCCCTACACCAGGATTGAAGTTGGCCCCTTTACCATCTAACAAATCAGTTCTAAGGCCCTTTTATTGAACTCCTGCAACAAATAAAGAGGAAGATGTTCTTTGTCTATATAAAATATTATACTCATGTAACTAAATTATTTTTTAAACAGACTCACTTTAAATTGGTGCAACCCCCTTGCATGGGTGCTTTTATTTCAGTTTAAGTGTCTTAAATAGATTTAGCTTAAAATGGTAAGGAATCAATTTAAGCTAACTCAATATAATACAGTCTTAACCCCAAATGAAAGCAAAGGGAGTTGCATTGATTTTACTAAGTATGTATGTTTCTAAAACGATTTACTTAAATCAAATCAATTGTGTAGACAAGGCCATAAAATGAAGGGTGGATTGGTTTTTTTAGCTACATCAATGGGTTTCCATAGTGTATACCTGAAAGGATTGACTTGGACTATTCCTCTAAATGAATATAAGAGTGTAGTGTCTGTACAGCTATCTAATTGAAGATATTTCTGAAGTGCTTGTTGTTGTGGTATCCAAGTGCTGCACAGCAGTTAGAGAACTGAGCATGCCTCAAAGGGCAGTTCTTATGGCAATGTTTTCAGTTTTCTTTTCCCGGTGTGCATACCTTGTGCTGTGGGTTGCTATTGGGTTTGGTGATATATTGCTTTTTCTCTAAACCACCCAAGGAATAAGTGCTTAAACCAATTCACACAACCAGTGATCTGTGCATGGAGCTCTGTTGCTGGGTGTGGGATAACAGCACTCATGACATTTTAGATTAATATCACTCCTGCATGATGGCATCTGGCCTGCTATGTCCTCCTTTCCTTTCTTTTCTGTGGCTTGTTTTTTCTTTCCTCTTTGCTTTGGTTCCTTGTCTCTGAGTTGAAAACTACTATTTTGTTATGATTAATGTGCCTTTATATTGTAGCTGCATTTTTCTCCTTACTATAATTTTTTCATTCATACTGTAAACACATTTAACAAAATCCCTCTCTCTTCTAAGTATTCAGAATAAGGATGCAGGGTTGTTTACTCCTAGTGAAACTGTTGGTAACTGATTAATTATGGCCCAACCCAACAAATGCTGCTATTAGTGTTTGCAGGATTGAGCTTTTTGAATTTTTTATTGTATTTTTTCTCTGTCCTTTGTTCTGCCTTATTTCTTTGCTGCACAATAAATTCTAAGACTAATGTAGGAAATAACTTCTTATGTATCAATCTGAGAACACGCATTCCACTAATGAAGTAAATTATCTCTTCCTCTTTGCCTCACAAACTTAATGCTCTATACACCTTCTCTTTTTGGTATGGTGCTTACAGGAGTGCTTCTCAAAGTATTCAAATCAAAGGACAATATGTGCCTTTTTTTGCTTTATCAGAGGGTTTCCCAGTAGCGGGTAATGATATACAGCCAGAGTGGCCCTGTAACAAAAACAGATTGTGTGGTCAAAGCAGTGCACAATAGTTAACCAACAGATACGTTAGTGTAGCACTTAAGCCACTTTGATGCATTAATTTCTCCACTGTGGTATGGAACTTTGCCAGTTTTGTGGATTGTTCTAGTAAAGGATAAGGTGCTGAAGTGCACAGGTACAGTAGGACTGAATTAGTGCTACTCTAACATCCCCAGGCTCAGCTGTAACACTAGTGTAACTTTTTGTTTTGTCTAATTTCCTCTTGAGTCTTCATTTCATCATTCTCTTTGTTTGTTTCTGTTTTTCATAGAAACAACCGCAGGTCCTTTGGCATTCTTTACATACCTCTAGGTAGCTCTGTGACCCTGCCAGTGCCCCTTAAAGTGAATTGTAAAATGCTAGTGCACAAAGCCTGTGAACAGTGACTAACTACTTTCAAAACTCAGCATGTAGTCTCCAAAAGATTAAATGGTTTATTCTAATATGAAGGCTAGGGATAAATCCTAGCAAACTATTGGAAATTGGTCTAATGGGTCTCCAACTCTGCCACGTACCAAACTCGTGCTAATGGTGACTTACTGTGCATCCATATGCTGGATGTCAGAACAGAAACTTAATACAATTAGTACCTACTCCATTTAGCAATAATATGCATCAGAGGCTGTACACATTGCTAGTTAGAGAGCATATGTCTATTAATATGCAGAACACACACCCAGGTCCAATACCCACATGTCACCTTTAAACAGGGCTTGCTGGGCTTACTTTCTGTAGGTTTAAAGGGGAACGAGAATTGAGATGGCCCTCCTTGCTAGTGTGCTCCAGCAACAGCATGAGAATGTATGGCATTTCTCCAGAATGTGACTAGCTAGCAGTATTTTTCCCTTTATGCCTTTTTTTATTAATGCCATTTTTCTAAATAAAAACACATCAAGCTATCTAAATCACTTTGACATCTGAAAACTCAAATATGTAAACAAAATAATAATCATAGCAAATTTTAAAGTAATAATTTCAGAACCTTCCAAATGGCAACCCCTCTTACCCAGACTGCAGCATGTACGGTGGGCCACATTTTAGTCAATATACTATTGGAGTTCCTGCTGTGAGGAGCAGAGAGCAGCACTGCACCAGAGAGAGGAAATATCCCTCACTGTATCCTGTCTTTAATACTTTCTACAGAGCCCACAGAGAGATGAAAGATTCTCATCCAATATAAACTGAGAATGAATGGGAGGGATTGGAGAAGGGAAGCGTCTGGCACAGACATTTTCAGCAGAGAAAGACATTGCACCCAACAGCAGTGATGTTCTGGGGCTTGGCTTAGTCATCTGAAATATTTAGTCTTGCTGGAGCAACAGGCTCAAATCTGGGCAAGGTTTATTTAGCCCTTCATCCATCCTCAAGGTAGATAAAGCGAATCTTACGTTTACTGTCCAAACATCAGACAAGACATTACAGCTGAAGTCCTGGCTGCAACATGTGAATGTTAAAGCAGTAGGGGGTTGTGATAATATAGCCTCCAGTCCCAAACTTGGACTTTAGCGTCCACAATCTGGACCTGTCCCAAACCTGGACTTTAGCGTCCAAAATCTGGGGGCTTACCTGAAACTCCCCCAAGCTCACTACCAGCTTGGATATTCGCGCTGCCACCAGATCAGGAATTGATGGGGCCTGATCCCCCCTTTCCTCTCTCTGGTGTCCCCAACCCTCCCTTGTGGGACACCCAGATTCAAATCCCTTGGATGCTAAAAGCAGGCGAGAGAAACCCCTTACCCCCCTCCTTCCAGGCTTGCCTCTTGTCTAGCCTAAGTATCAAGAAACCGGTTTCTTTGCATTCCCAAGAGGATAAGGTTCGTCTGCCCTCAGGACAATTGAGATGCAAAAAACCAACAGCTTGGCTTTTGCCTTTCCCGTGCTGCCTTCGTGAGGGAGACATGGTACCTGATACAGAGGTGAATTCTTTTCTCTTTCCCCGTAGCTTGCTCTTTCCCTGAAACAATAGGAAAATAGCCCACAGCCTGCTGTTCCCTTCCCTTTCGCTCCCTAGCGAAAAGAACTTCACAATTTAAAAGAAAAAGTTTATATAAAAAAAATGAGAGAAATAAAACATAATCTTCATTAAGAAACTCAATACAGGCTCTTGCTTATAAGAAAATATGAAGAACAGTCTGATTTAAAAGATAGCCCGATTAACCGAGTCCACAGTCACATACATGTATAAATACAACCCAAAGCTACTCATAGCGCAAGTGCGTTAGGGTTCTGTGTGTAACCACAGCACGCACTGAGTTCATGGAGACACTTGGAGACTAAGATGCGAGTTAGGAGAAGCTGTTAAATACAGGCCGAGAAAAGCAAGCAAAAGATCATAGCCAATCATCAAACTCATATTCGTGACAAAACCAAAGCTCCTCATAGCCGAGTGCTTTGGGGTTCCTTTGTACTCGACAGACTTGTTGGTATAATATTTGAAATAGGAGGAGTTAGGAGGAAACCTGTTTACTCACAGCCGAAGAAAACAAAAAAGGACCCGAGTATTACCAATGCCCGCCCCTGACTTTAAACAATCCAGTTCTCTGATTGGTCCTCTGGTCAGGTGTTTGGTTACCCTTTCCAGGTAAAAGAAACTTAACCCTTACCTTACCTATCTATTTATGACAGGGGTGTCACAGTATAAACTTTGCACTTCTTCTATCCTGTTATGTAGCCCCATGAGTGATGCTTGGCTTCCTTGTTCCACCACAGAAGGCACTGCAGTTCAGTGACGTTGGAGTTATAATATGATTGTGATGATGTAACGTTTTTATATATTGCTTCATAAGTTCATAGACTTGTATGGCACTATCCAAGCAGAATAAAGGCATCATTTCTGTCCCAAGTAATTAATTTAACCCTGCAGACTGACAGAGTATTTCAGCATGTGCCAACCTTTTAAGTACTGGAGTAGTCTCACAGAAGTCAATGGGATTACTGATGTATTTAAGTACTTTGCTGAATCAGGTTGCAAACAGTGTGACATGATGAAGGCAGAGACTACAACAGAGAAGAGAGTGTGAACTCAGTAAATCCTGTTCACATCAGCAGAATAGCTGTTGTCAGTACTGGTTGTGAGTGAGGACAGGTCCAGCGTCAGCAATACAGTGGGTGTTCTGACTAGCAGAAACAGGTCTTGCCATCAGGGGATGGGTCACCTGATAAATTGCCCTGTTCTTTTCATTCCCTGAAGCATCCGGCATAGGCCACTGTCAGAAGACAGGGTACTGGATAGGTCAGGGGTAGGCAACCTGCGGCATGCCAGTTGATTTTCAGTGGCACTCATACTGCCCGGGTCCTGGCCACTGGGCCGGGGGACTCTGCATTTTAATTTAATTTTAAATGAAGCTTCTTAAACATTTTAAAAACCTTATTTACTTTACATATAACAATAGTTTAGCTATATATTATAGGCTTATAGAGAGAGACCTTCTAAAAATGTATTACTGGCATGCGAAACCTTTAATTAGAGTGAATAAATGAAGACTCGGCACAGCACTTCTGAAAGGTTGCCGACCCTGGTCTAGGTGGACCATTGGTCTGATCTAGTATGGCCATTCTAATGTTCTTATGTCAATACAGTTAAAACAAAATAAATGGCTTTGTTTAATACAAAAACATTTTTCATTTGCCATATTGTGAATCTCATCTAAGCTGCTAGAACATGCAAAAAGAAAGTGCTAAACAAGAATGAAGGAGATGAAGAGAGAACATCAAAAGAGGGTACTAATTATAATAATCCAGAATTTAGGTATAGTTTTATGTAGAATCTTACTCAATGAATTTGAGTTTACCTTTTGAGTTTTAAAGTGAGACGCGGGAGTGGTGAGCTTACTTGAACCAATCCCACTTCCCCTCCCTGGTCTCAAACATCAGCAAACTTAAAAAAAAAAAAAATGAGTTTTGCCCAGTTCTTCTCAGGCCAGCCAGTGGGCTGCTGTGTGACACACTAAGATCACATTACTTGTCACCAGAAATATGTGATATTGAAACTTGACACTGCTGATGCTAAGTTAGCACCAAAATAAACTCCTCTTCTGTCTCTCTTTCATGTAAACTACTGTGCTATCTCTTGAATATCAAAGTATTCTAATTTACATCTCTTTGGTGCCAGGCAGGCATTATGCTGTTGGTAATCATACTTATTTCCAAGGGCAAAGGAGGAGTGGCAGAGACAGCATCTTCCTGTTACTGATAGAAACATTAAAGATGTTTCCTCCATGCATGAAGAATTCAGTGAAATCGAGTCACTCCAGAAGTGACCTATATTTAGAAATTTGATTATGACTGAATGTTGTGCATAACAGGGAGGAAAGGAAGAGTAGAAGAAACTGCAAATCCATCAAAAGATCATTTAGGCATTTCAAAATTAGTTGGGGACTAATCAGGTTAGCTTAGATGAAGATCAGAATGGGGATGGTCCCTTGGAGCGTGCCCAATACAAAATACAATTAGACTATCTATTTATAATTTCTCATGTGAATTACACTGGGTGCATCCATGGAGGAAGGAGAAGAGATACACAAGTGATGTGAAATTCCATTTCCTGGGACACTTCACTGAATGACTGTTTTGGTTCAGTTTATACCCTGTTTTAGATTTTGATTGCGTTTTGCCTAATATAGTGGAAGCTGGATTGCATGTGTCCTCTACTTTAAAAAGTATTTGTGTACTTGACCCATCAGTGTGTGGGAACAATGAAGACCCAGGATTTTTAACAAAGTAAAATTAATAATAGCTAAATTAATGTGAATAACAACTTTGCAAACCAACACAGTCTCCAATTCACTTCTGGGGAAAGTTCTTCCCCTTCTTCTGGCATATGCGTAGCATGCCCCTGTAATCTGAATGGGATTGTGCACACTGGCACACAAATGGGTTTGTAGACAGAGACATCTTGTCTTCAGTCAACCAAATGCACATTCCATCATCATCCTGCAACTGTTCAGCATGTAATTAAACCTTCACCTGCCAGGTGCTCTGCAATCAGGGTACAGTTTCATGAGCCAGACCCTGCATAATAAGCAAGTTGTCTTCTTTCTGGTTGACACATCCATGTGTACCTTGTTGGGGGGTGGACAATGGGCACATGTGGGCCACCAATGGTCCTAACACAATTCAGGAACCCCAATCTCTCAAAGCCAACTTTATTTTGAGGACATTAACAAACTTCATCACCTGTGGGTAAACTACAGCAATAATTGCCTCACAAACTTCCAACACCACAGTACCAACAGTTGATTTGCCATCACAAAACTAGTTAGCTACTGACCTGTAGTAATCTGGAGTAGCAAATTTCCACAAGGCAATAGCAACCTGCTTCTGGACTGGTCTGGCCTCCCTCTTCTGTGTGTCCTGGCTTTTGGGTCAGAGGGGGTATATCCCCATCTACATCAAAAACATTCATAGAAACAAGTGATATCCCTCACAGAATGTCTCTCATATGGATGCTGTTAACTTGTGCACAGGCTAGCAGGGATGTAGATTCCACCACCTCCTTAGGTAACCCATTCCAGTGCTTTACCACCCTTCTAGTGAAATAGTGTTTCCTAATATCCAACCTAGACCTCCACCACTGCAACTTGAGACCATTACTCCTTGTTCTGTCATCTGCTACCACTAAGAACAGGCTAGATCCATCCTCTTTGGAACTCCTTTTCAGGTAGTTGAAAGCAGCTATCAACCCCACCCTCATTCTTCTCTTCTGCAGACTAAATAGCCCAGTTCCTTCAGCCTTTCCTATAAGTATGTGCTCCAGCCCCCTAATCATTTTTGTTATCCTCTGCTGGACTCTTTCCAATCTTTCCACATCCTTCTTGTCGTGTGGGGCTCCAAACTGGACACGGTACTCCAGATGAGGTCTCACCAATGTCAAATAGAGGGGAATGATCACGTCCCTCGATCTGCTGACAATGCTCCTACTTCCTTCTGTAGAGGTTTTTAAGGTCAGGCTTGACAAAGCCCTGGCTGGGATGATTTAGTTGGGATTGGTCCTGCTTTGAGCAAGGGGTTAGACTAGATGACCTCCTGAGGTCCCTTCCAATCCTGAGATTCTGTGATTCTATGTTGACTGACACTAGAGGCAGGTGATGAAAGCCTCTTGTCTTATGTGGCCAAGTGAGAGTGCTCGATACAAAACAAAACATGCCCCCCAAGGGTAGAGGGTGGCAGGCTCCAAGAAAAACTCTGCTCACTTCATTTGTGTCTGCAGGAAATGTCATTAGAGACTCTTGAAAAGTTTTATTGTGTATTTTGGAAGAGGTGGCACATTAACCAGTGGTTCTCAGCTAGGGAGTCTGAGGCCCCTGAGGGACCACGAGCAGGTTTAAAGGGCATCTACCGCAATAAACCAGAGAGCAGGGCTGGTGTTGGACTCACTGGGTCCCAGGGCAGAAAACCAAAGCCCAAGCCCAGTCATGTGAGGCTGAAGTCACAGCCTGACCCACAAAGCTTCGCAGGGCCCCCCGGGGCATGGGGCCTGGGCAGTTGCCCTGCTAGCTACTCTGGCTTTTAAGATATTGAATATGTGGGAAAAGTGTTGTGACACATGTGGGCTGAGGAATTGTTATAGCATCTTGGAGGCCTGAGGAAGAGAGAGGTTGAGAACCTCTGCTCTAGATGGTGCTGGGCCTGGGTCAAATACAATAGATCTGATTCTTCTCTCTCTCTGACACTTGTGTAAATCAGGAGCAACAATTTTGTCAAATAAATTAAGTGATTGTGGAGGGAAAAGAGTCATTCTCTGGTGCAGAGTGCACTCAGAGAGGGAAATCAAGTACTTTCCAAGGCCTCAAACTTCATTTCTTCTCAACCTCATTTTTCAAACAGAACATTTCAAGAGGCAGAAGTTTGGCCTGCAAAGAACAGGTCTGCCATGCACTAATCTCACACAAACCTCTCTGGCTCCGATACCTCTTTGGTGATGGTTTTTCTGTTCATTTGTCAGTTTTGTTTTCTTTCCTGAAGAGTTTTGGTGCATAGCTCAGGAGACCAAGACAGCTTTCGTTAAAAATATAATCTCACTTTCCAATGGTAGATAATTAATAATGGAGGGAGAGGACCCATCAGAAGCACCACATCTGGATGATGGGAGCAGTAAATCTAAGACGTTTTTGTCACAAAAAAATGAGCTAGAAGCAGCCATGTTAGTAGAGTACAAGTGGCCCAGAACTCATGTTTGGGCAGAGCAAAACAAAAAACTCAAGCAATCTATGTTTGAAATTCTCCTCTGACTCTGGATCAGATAATCTGAGTGACTCTTAGGTACAGTTACACTAACAGCTGCATTTTAAAGAATTAGGGCAAGCCTGCTAAAATCTGAGCCAACTCAAATCTTTATCCAGAACTTCATCTCAACCTTTACTGGGGTTCCGAGAAGTCTGATTAGTTAGTTTTTCCTGTGGATGACTCTGTAGAAAAAGCATCTTAGCTTAGATAATTCAAAGCTTCTCTTCCAGGAAAGGCCAAAAAAGTTCTTCGCCCCATAGACTCTGAATACACTGTTTGATAACCACAGGTATCCCTGAGGGGAAAAAACTTTCCCTGCTATAAGCTATCTTTATTAGCATTGAGATAGATCTCTCACTATAAATGGTGACAAACATTTTAAGATATGTTCCTTGTTTGAAAGAGTTTATAATCTACACTAGCTAGTGTAAAAGACACTGTACAGCATGTTAGATCTAAATTCTACATAAAGATCCCTGGCTTGATGCCGCATAGCCCTGCTTGGTCAAACTGAGGAGCTCCACAGGCAGCGCCCTTCTCCTGCACTTCCAGCACCAGAGGATGTGAGCGAGAAAGGAAACCAGAAGAAGTTCCTACAAGGCTGTATATCACCAACACAGCATTTTTATGGATTGAGGCAACATCACAGGGGCGGTTTTGTGCATCTTCAAAACCTGGGGAATTAGTTTATGAGCAACTGCATGTTGTCGAGAGGGTGTTGGTTGCAAATATGGAACCTCAATCATGGAACACATGTGGTGGGGGGAGGAGAGGAAAAACTCAAACAAGGCTCATCTTTATTACTGGTATCAAAAGGAATTTATTGGATTTTGCCATAGTAGCACAATTGGTGCCAAAAGCCAGATTAAGAGTCGTTCTGAAGAGGATTAATTCTGTTTTAGTAGAGAAATTGCACATTTCAGGTTACAACACATTAAATTTAACAATAGTTGAAAGCTAGAATTACATTTGTCTATATGGATGGGTAGGGAGAATGACCAAAGTGTTATCAGCAATTCTGTGTTAAAGCAGTAGCCTTGATTGATTTTAGGGGGCTATTTTAATTCCCTTTCATTGGTGACAAAATAAATTGGAGGAATATAGAAATCCTGTGTGATTACTCTTAACTGACACAACAAAGCAGCTGGTACTGCACATATTTTCAGTTTATGGTGTGTGAAATTATAGCCAAATCATCCATATATAGTGGTAAATAGATGAAAAATTAAATAAGATAAATAGCTTACTGATTTTTTCTCCAGCATTTAATACAACCAAAAGTCACAGAGGGTTGTAGCTGTATCTGGCATAGATATAAAAAGGTCTTCACATTAGGATGGTTTGTAATCTTTCTTCCTCCTTCCTGGTCACACTTTATAACCAGAGACTATCAAAGCTAGCTTTCTTATTTACTTTAAAGCCAAATGGCCTATTGCCAACACTTGAGCTGAACAAAATCCAATAAAATTATTTTCGCTTAATATTTCAACATAGGTCTGTTCAAAGTAATGATAAATTATAATTGTGAAGAGTCCATGTGGTCACAAGTTTGAAGAAAAGGTAAAGGTGGAGAAAGAAGAACACACCACTACATTAATATTGCTGTAATGGTGTGCACTCATCCCAGAATGCCCCCTCATGTCAAGATGCAGCATTGCAAGGGTTCTGCCTCTCTAGCACCTTCTAGTGGCTGATTCTGCAGTGGTCTTCCACTTCCAAGGCCTAGCCCGCTGGCCAGGTCCGCTCTCAGTCCAGTTCCTTTCCGGGGTTAACAGAAAACAAATTTAAATCTCAACTCAAAATAGGATCTAAATGTTAAGTTCAAAAATATAAACTCTAGTCCTTCATAGAGATCCAAGTCAATGTTGTCAAGGTTAGACCCCCAACTAGGGCAGGTTACTTGTATTCGGGCAGGGAAAGCAAGCCTTTCTCATAGACTCATAGGTCAGAAAAGGACCAATCTGATCATCTAGTCTGACCTCTGCACAAAGCAGGCCACAGAACCCTACCCATCCACGTCTATAACAAACCCCTAACCTATGTCCGAGTTATTGAAGTTTCAAATTGTGGTTTGAAGACCTCAAGCTGCAGAGAATCCCACCAGCAAGTGACCCATGCCCCACGCTGCCGAGGAAGCGAAAACCTCCAGGGCCTCTGCCAATCTGCCGGAGGAAAACTCCTCCCGACCCCAAATATGGCGATCAGCTAAACCCTGAGCATGTGGGCAAGACTCACCAGCCAGGACTCAGGAAAGAATTCTCTGCAGTAACTCGGATCCATCCCATTCCACATCCCATACACAGACTCATTGGGCAGATTATCTGCTGATAATCAAAGATCAATTGCCAAAATTAAATATCCTATCATACCATCCCTTCCATAAACTTATCAAGCTTCAGTCTTAAAGCCAGATATGTCTTTTGCCCCACTACTCCCTGGAAGGCTGTTCCAGAACTTCACTCTCTAATGGTTAGAAACCTTCGTCTAATTTCAAATCTAAACTTCCTAATGTCCAGTTTTACCCATTTGTTCTTGTGTCTACATTGGTACTAAAGTCAAATAATTCCTCTCCCTCCCTAATGTTAATCCCCCTGATATATTTATAAAGAGCAAGCATATCCCCCCGCAGCCTTCTTTTGGCTAGGCTAAACAAGCCAAGCTCTTTGAGTCTCCTTTCAAAAGGCAGGTTTTCCAGTCCTCGGATCATCGTAGTAGCCCATCTCTGAACCCGTTCCAGTTTGAATTTCCTTTCTAGGCTTCACCTAGGACTAGCTCCTACTAGAAGTAGCCATGCCAGACATTTTTATGTGGCCTGCTGGATTCTGATTGGCCTCTTCCTGCTTCCAGCCCTTCTAGATGCCAGAGGACAAACTCCCAGCCCTTCTAGATGACTGCAGCTGATAATCAGAGGCCTGTCTAGGCAACTCCTGGAGGTCTGAACCAACTGCTCTTCCTTTCCAGCAGGACATCTTTTTAGGATGCTGTGTGGCAAGGCAGCAGGGCCTCTGGCAGGGGGCAGCAAATGTCTGGTACACCCCATCACAATTGCTTTATCCAGTCCTCTGATAATTGTAAAACTGAAGGTATTGGTTCATAGAGTTTAAGGCCAGAATGGACCAACAGATCATCTAGTCTGACCTCCTGCATATCACAGACCACCACCACCCATATACTAAACTCCAAAACTGAAATTAGGTCAAAGTATTACAGCCGACAGGAAAGTAGATCATTATGTGCCTTGGGCAGAGAACAGAAGGCACCAAAGTACACCAATGCCTGAGGCCACAGTGGTGTCAGAGAACTGATTAAGTGAGAGATCCCCAGATATTCCCGGTATGGGACTCACTCTCCATGCTGCAGAGGAAGCCAAACAAAAAAAAATTGCGCAAGATCACTGCCAATCTGACATAGGAGAAATTCTTTCCTAGCCCTATATATAGCAGTCAGCAGATCCTGAATATATGAGCAAGACCCAGCCAGCTAAACACTTGAGAGAGAATGTTTGGTGCTGCCTCAGAACACAGGCCCTCCCCCATCCAGTGTCCCATCTCCAGCTGTGACCACCTCTGAGGCTTCAGAGGAAGGAGGGGGAGAAGACTACACTGGGGAGGGGAGATCCATTCCTGACCCGCATAGGTGACTGGCTGAAGCCTTGAAGAATGAATTTTAGGAATGTAAGACAAACTGGAAGGGACCCTCAAGGTTGCTGAGTCCTGTCCCCTACCATCACAAGCAACCTCATCAAACAATCTCACTCATAAATTTGTCCAACTGTCTCTTAAAACTGTTTAAGGCTTTTGTCCCCACAACTCCTTATGGGACGCTGTTCCAGAAATTCATTCCTCTGATGGTTAGAAATCTTCTAATTTCCAACCTAGATTTGTTCATGGCTAGTTTATACCCATTTGTTCTTGTGTCAGCATTGTCCTTTACCTCTTTATACTCCCTGGTGTTTACCGTCAAATGTATATATAGAAAATAATCAGATCCACTCTGAGCCTTCTTTTTTGCTAGGCAAGCTCTGCCAGTCTCATCTCATAAGATAGGCCCTTGAATATCCCAGTAGCTCTTCTCTGCACCTGTTCCAGTCTGAAGTGATCTTTTTTGGAACATAGGTGACCAGATCTGTTCACAGTATTCCAGATGAGGTCTTACCAGAACCTTGTACAGTGACATTAATACTTGTCTATCTCTACTGGAAATGTCCCATCCTAGGTATCTGCATTTACTCTTTGTAGCTACAGCATATTGCTGGCTCATTATCGTCCTACACTTGACCAGCACACCCAAATCTTCCTCCTTCTCTGTCATTTCCAGTTGAGGAGCCCCCAGCTTGTAGCAGAAATTTTTATTATTAGACCCTAAAGTGATCCCGTGGGAGCTTGAGGGAAGGGGCAAGGGTGGGGTAAGGCCTGGGGCAGAGTGGGGGGAGTTGAGCACCCCCAGGACCCGGAGAAAGCTGGCACCTGTGGTAGGTGGAAGAGTTTGCTTATTCTTGGCCTCACTGAATGTATTCTATAATCTAGCTGTTAAAGTTTCTGAGAACTCTTTGTAAAATGCAACTGGGAACCTGTCTGCACCAGGAGTTTTTCCAAATTTCATTTCTTTTATCGCCTGAGTTAGTTCCATGATGTTTAGAGGAGCATCTAAAAGTTTGTTCCAAGAGTCAGAGATCTATAGCAGAAGCAATCCATTAAAAAAGTTATCTAGGGCATCCTTACCGATTTCTTCTTCAGCTAAATATAATTTAGAATAAAACCGTTGAAATTGTTTTTAATATGTGTTGTATATAATTTATTGCTACAATCATGAAATAGTAGCAATCTTATATCTGTTAGCCTTTTCCTGAATCTGCATTCAACAGCTTGCCAGCTCTTTCATCAGATTTCCAGTGGTTTTCCTTCAAACACTGCCTTTTGGGACAGAATTTTGTTGATTACATAACTTAGACCAATAAGGAGTCTGAGTTTTTCTGGGAGAGGGCAGAAGAATAGTTTACATCCAAGGCCTTGATTTCCTTTGCAAGAGTATCAATTCTATGTTCTCTGAATAGAGCTTGTAGCGCACTCTACATCTAAGTCATGTTGGTCTATAGGGTAGAAGCTGCAAATTTAATTCCAACAGTATCTGTGGCCATCTGTTGTAGCACTGCCATCAGCTGCATTCCATCAGGCTCAGGCATCATTTTGTTTGTAGATGGGATGAGGAAGATCTCCTCGGTTTTTTCAGTGCTTTCAGATTTGGAGAGGAAGTTGCAGAGCTAGATATTATCTTGGGAATTTCTGTGGTCAGGCGCAATATTTCTTGGTGTTGTGTGATGGAGCTTAGGCAGATGATGTATGGGGATTCCCCATGGGCAGAATTCAGGCAGCATTTATCCACTTGGATCCCAGGATCTTCTGGTGTTCTGTACGCAATAACAAGTAAAGGTGGGACACCTCCAGATACGATCCAAATGGGGTATCAGTCTTCCTTGGTTAAACCATATATTTTTCCCACCCTCTCCCTATAATTGTCAAATATTTGGACATGGGGCAGTCATTTGTAAGGGAACAATGAGATGCAGTAAATGTGGAGGAAATCACTCATGTGAGAACTATGTAGAAGGAACTGAACTTAATTGCAGGGGGAAAGCACAATGCAGTACATAAAGGATGTGCAGTTCCAGAACAAGCTAGAGAAATACAAAAAAATAAAATTATTCAAAAAGTATCTCATGTGGAGGCTACCAAAAAGTTACCCACTGCAGACAACAGAAAAAGAAAAATACACAAGTAAGAGAAAAGACATACAGGAGCAGCAGAATACATCTCTCATCAGGGAAGAGAATACAAGAAGAAGTGGAGATGATGTATTGCTTGTAAGTAAAGAGAAGTTTATAGTGTTCATTATAGACGTAATTAACTGCACCTTGAAGAAAGGGAAAAATGAAGATCAAAATCACAGCAAAAGCAGCAGAAAAATATCTAAAGATAAACAACCTCTTGACAAACTGTATTCATGCAACTTTAAATGAAGGCAATAATACATCTTAAATAATATAGTCTTAATGATCCTTCTTTGGCATGTGCATAGTTTAATAATGCATGGACAGGAATTTAAGAACCCCCATCTTTGAAATGGGAAAAAGCATGATGTAATATGTGTGCAAGAAAAATAGCTAAGAAGTAAACTTGTGTTCAGTCTTCTGGGATATGATATACTCCAGAAGGATCAAGAGGCTACCCGGGTATAGGGGGTAATCTGTGTATTTATAAAAGAGGGACTTACATACATCGAAATGGAGGTGCAGAAACTAAGTTTTGGATATAATGCTATTGAGAATCCCTTGCGGAACAAAAGACTTATATATAGAATTATAATGTTTGTAATGCACGTAAAAAAGTACTTATTTTAGAACTAGGAAAAAAAAATGTCAAAACCCATTCAAAGTTTGTGGAGACTTTAATAGTCATAATGACCTACAGGGAAGTAAGAGAACTGATCTAAATGGGAAATGCTTAGAACAATTTATTGATATGCATAACCTGGTAATCTAGATTTAATTTAGTGGATGGATCCTTTTTAGTTTTGGATCTGGGAATTACAACAAACAATATAGATGGTAAATTCAGCTGGGAAATTCATAAAGAGGATGGAATGGAAAGTGATCCATTCTCTACACTTATTGAATACCCAGGCTGAGGAAATGTCAAAAATACAAAAAGTTTCTCTCTGGAATTTTCAAAAAACTGATTGGGCCCTTTTCAAAATTAAATGCGATGAATAGTTATGCAGTAATGGTACAATGCTGGGGCCAGTGGACTGCGGCTGCTCTGCCTGGCCGCCTGGGGACCGATGCCGGGGGCCACGGAAGCAGCGGCTGGTATGGCTGTCCCCAGCACCGCTCCAGCAGCTGACTTGTGTGGCTGTCCTAGGGGCCACCTGAGCAGCTGGCCCTGGAGCCAGCTGCTGGGGCAGCTCTGGGGTGAGCCACACTGGCCCACGCAGCAGTCACAGAGATCACGGAAAGTCATGGAATCCGTTACCTCAGTGACAGACACAGAGCCCTAACTATCAGGGTAAAAAAATGGGAAAAGGAGATATTTTTTAAAAAGAAAAATAGAGAGAACTAAAATTTTTAGTCTTGGGAACTCAAATTACAGCTGGACAGCTATTCCCCTATTTGTGGATTTGAACTGTACGAAAAAACTGAAGGAAGGAAAAGCACACATAATGACCAGTGACATTTCTGAATTCATTTATGAAAAATGGGGGCAGCTTTGGATCAAAAGTTGACAGCATGGGTAGAATGGGAACAGCATTCTGTGTTGTTAGTCTCGGAATACAGAAATCTACAAGGCTATTGAATTATGGGACCATTTTGATGGCTGAACTAATGGGGATAATGTTAGCACTAACCTAGATAAGAGCTGTATGACTAGCTGTAGCTGTAATTTTATCTAATTCCTTGTCAGTCATAATAATAATCAGAACAGAGACTTCAGAAAGCAGAAATGACGTAAGTGAAATAATGTGTCTAACTGCGGAAATAATGTAAGCAGGTATCTGTGTAACAGTATCATGGATTTCAGAGCATATTGGAATTCCTGAAAATGAGATGGCTGGCAAAGCAGCAAAACTTGCTCTTAAAAATGAAGAGGATATTACGTTACCCTTAAGAAGACAAGAATTTAAAAGCATAGTCACAAAGGAGCTTGCGAAGGAATGGTCCGAGCTATGCACTAAGGAAACAAACAGATGAAGGTTCTATGATGTATGCTCAAAAATAATACTATACTCCCCAGTCATGACAGGAAAGTGAAGTAGTCATTTTTACAGTGTTAACAGGTCATTGTTCCTTCAATAATAAATTAAATTTATTAAAAAGACACAAAGATGGGTTGTGTAATGTGTGCAAACCCAAAGAAACTATTGATCATGTCCTATGGCATTGTAGGCAATAATCTATAGAAAGTTTCTTTATGAAAAATTTAGTTGGCTTGGAATCAAAGATTCTTCCCTAAAAGGACTAATGAGAATGTCAGGGAAATGGAACAGTGGAAAAAGAAAAAAGCCTTTCTGCCTTTTCTTACGGATAGTAGGCTGAGTGAAAGGATATAAAAACAATAAAACTTGGCTAAAAATGAAGAAAGTGGCAGTTGTAATCTCATACGATGAGGTTGCTGCACTCAAAGACAAAGATGGGGGCAACCCTGAGAAGGGAACAAGCTGTTAAGCTCCCCAGCCCTGATGAGAGGGCTGACAGCCAGCAGAGCCTCAACCTTCACAGAAGCATGAGGATCCCCTGAGCTGAAAGGGGGAAAAGACTGAGACCCAGCAAACTCTGAAGTGGACTGTGCTACTCCCAGGGTTCTCTGAAGTAAAAGAGGCCCATACCCTCACAGGAGCTGCCTCAAGTTTTGTTTGCTTCCTTTCTTTTCCTTCATACCTCTATTTAACTTTGTTTGTTGACTGTGGGGTGTTCTTCCCTGACAGGATAGAAACATCCAAGAGGCCTTGGCTAGAGGGATGGGTGCTGGCTCACTAGAATGACACATCTCCGTAGCACCCACTGGAATGGGAGTAAGTGAGTCCACCTGTGTGTGCTCTCCACATAACTCCTAAGGGGGCACTCTACCATGATACCCACCTTGCAATTCCTGTACTAATCCCCATCTTCTCTAGTTTAACTAATAATTTCTCATGTGTTACCGTGTCAAATGTTCTACTGAGTCCAAATATATTAGATCTACTTCATTTCTCATATCTAAAATATCAGTTATTTCTTTCAACAAGGAAATGAGGTTAATCTAGAACAGTCTAACCTTGGGAAACCCATGTTTCATTACATCCCCTTTTCCGTTTACCTCCATGAATTTAAATATTCATTCCTTCACAATTTGTTCCAAAGTTTTGCATAATCTTGAAGCTAGATTAACAGGCCTGGAATTGCCAGGACCACTCCTCCCCACCCTACTTTCTTAAGTATAGGTACAATGTTAGCTAGTCTATAGTCATATGGTACTACTTTCAAATAGAGAGATGTATTAACATTCCTTTTTACCAGACTAGCAATCTCATGTGCTAGTTCTTTCAGTGTTCTAGAGTGGAAAATATCCAATCCCCCCAATTTGAGCACATTAAGCTCTTTGAATTTTTATTCCACTTCAGACATGGTAATTTTCATTTTTGATACTTATTCCCATCAGCCATCTTGCCTTCATATCCCTTTTCCATACTATCATGCTTATTGAAAACCTAGGCAAGGTATTCATTTAGTTTTTGGACCATACTTAGATTATCTTTAATCTCTTCCCCGTCCACACCACATAGCAGCCCAACGTCATCCTCTTCTATTTCTTTTTTTACTTAAGTAACTAAAAAAACCTTTTATGTTCATTTCCTTGGCAAGAGCTAATTCAGTTGACTTTTAGCAATTCTCACTTTATTCGTACATTTTCTAACCTCCGAGTTGTAGTTTTCTTTGCTGATCAAATGTTTTTTTCCATTCCCTACAGGTTCTCTTCTTGCTCCTAATAACCCTTTTGAGTTGCTGTAGTCATCCAGAAAAAAGAACAAATACTTGTGGCACCTTAGAGACTAACAAGTCTGGAGCCTTTCCCTGCCAGTTTCCCCCTCTTGCTCGGGATGCAAATTGCACATAGTTTTTGTATAGCTGATTTTAAAAAAATTCTAAGATTCCTCCACATTTAAGTCATTAAACTATTCAGTCCAGTTGACTTCTTTAACTAATTCCCTTCATTTTCCAAAGCCTGCCTTTTTTAAATAAAAACCCATAGCTGACATCAACTATGGTTCTGTTTGCTTTCTTTTCTGATACCTGTGTTCTATATTCTTTCTAAAAGATCTCTCATCTAGAGAGATTAGCAAAGCCACACAGGGACAGACTAATGCCCAAGACAGTCCAGTACATTTATAGAAAAGCTCCAGGAAAAGAATAAAACATTCATAAGTACTATAAAATATTTATGAAGTAATATTTGCCCATGTATGATGCTAAACCCACCACAGGTGCCTTCTCAAGATGAAACTTGGTTGCAAAATTGATCTGAACTTGGCAAGGTATCTAGCAAATAGTCCTGGGGGGGAAAAAATCACTCAGGAATAGCTCAGAAAAAAACCAACATGAAGGTGGAGAGCAGCAAAGACAGAAGAACAAATAAGAGTTGCCTTTTCTTGCTTTCATTACAAATGAACTTTACAAGAGTAAATAAATTAATAATAATAATTTGCTTTTAATTAGAGATTGGTCTGAACTAGGACTGTCAAGCAAGTAAAACAAATGATTGCAATTAATTGCTCTGTTAAACAATAAAAGAATACCATTTATTTAAATATTTTTTGATGTTTTCTACATTTTCAAATATTGATTTCAATTACAACACAGAATACAAAGTGTACAGTGCTCACTTTATTTTTATTACAAATATTTGCTCTGTAAAAAACAAAAGAAATAGTATTTTTCTATTCACCTACTACAAATACTGCAGTGCAATCTCTTTATCATGAAAGTTGAACTTACAAATGTAGAATTATGTACAAAAAAATTCTGCACTCAAAAACAAAACAACTGTAAAACTTTAGAGCCTACAAGTCCAATCAGTTCTACTTCTTATTCAGCCAACTGCTCAGACAAACAAGTTTGTTTATATTTGCAGAAGATAATGCTGCCTGCTTCTTGTTCACAATGTCACATGAAAGTGAGAACAGACATTTGCATGCCACTGTTGTAGCCAGTGTCACAAAATATTTACATGCCAGATGCGCTGAAGATTCATATGTCCCTTGATACTTCAACCACCATTCCAGAGGACATGCGTCCATGCTGATGACAGGTTCTGCTCGATAACGATCAAAAGAAGTGCGGACTGATGCATGTTCATTTTCATCATCTGAATCATGCAGCCAGCAACAGGTTGATTTTTCTTTTTTGGTGGTTTGGGTTCTGCAGTTTCTGCATCAGTGTGTTGCTCTTTTAAGACTTCTGAAAGCATGCTCCGCACCTCATTCTTCTCAGATTTTGGAAGGCACTTCAGATTCTTAAATCTTAGGTTGAGTGCTGTAGCTATCTTTAGAAATCTCACACTGGTACCTTCTTTGCATTTTGTCAAATTTGTAGTGAAAGTGTTCTTAAAACGAACATATGCTGGGTCATCATCCGAGAAGGCTATAACATGAAATATATAACAGAATGCAAGTAAAATAGAGCAGCAGACATACAATTCTCCCTCAAGGAGTTCAGTCACAAATTTAATTAACGCATTATTTTTTTAACGAGTGCCATCATCATGAAAGCATGTCCTCTGGAATGATGGTTGAAGCATGAAGGGACGTATGAATCTTTAGTGCATCTGGCACATAAATATCTTGCAACACCAGCTACAACAGTGCCATGCGCATGCCTGTTCGCACTTTCAGATGACATTGTAATTAGGAAGTGGGCAGCATTATCTCCCGTAAATGTAAACAAACTTGTTTATCTTAACAACTTGTTTATCTGGCTGAACAAGAAGTAGGACTGAGTGGACTTGTAGGCTCTAAAGTTTTACATTGTGTTGTTTTTGAGTGCAGTTATGTAATAAAAAAGCCCAACATTTGTAAGTTGCACTTTCATGATAAAGAGATTGCACTACAGTACTTGTATGAGGAGAACTGAAAAAACTATTTCTTTTATAATTTTTACAGTGCAAATATCTGTAATCAAAAATAATATAAAGTGAGCTCTGTACACTTCGTATTCTGTGTTGTAATTGAAATCAATATATTTGAAAATGTAGAAAAACATCCAAAAATATTTAATAAATTTCAATTGGTATTCTATTGTTCAACAGTGTGATTAATCACGATTAATTTTTTGAGTTAATTGCATGAGTTAACTGTAATTAATCAACAGCCCCAGTCTGAACCTTATCCCACATATAGCTAAGCTCTAGATCCAAATATAGATCCAAAGTAAGGCTTTGTAATCTGCAATACAAAATCACAGACTGAATATTCTGAATGTAGCGGTTTGAAGTCCTAAACTGATTCTGAACTTTTTCTATGTTTGAGGCAATCAGATTTGGCTCATTATAGAGAAATAGTTATTCTTAAAAATGGAACTTGTCTCACGGGGGGGGGGGGAGCTTTGATTTTGGTCCCTCTCTAATGTAGACCCCACCTGCACTGGAGGATCTCTAAGTGCTTTTTCATTATTAATTTATCCTACAACACCTATGAGAGAGGTAGATAATTTTGTTTATCTAACTAATCTATTTCCAAGGCACCCGTCACTGTATAATGTCTAGGCAACATGCATTATTATACCCATTTTACAGAGGCAGAGAGTGAGGTTATCCAGAGAGTCAGTAGCAGAGCTGATGATGAAGTTAAGCAATCCTGAGTCCCTGCTCTAACCACTAGCGAACACTGCCTCTTTGTATCACTGTCAAATTTAGGGTCAAAACTTCACTTTATTTTAAGATGAAAATATATGAGGATAGAAATTCAGGATGAGCAGATCCTTAGCTGGTATAAATTGTCATAGCTTGAGGATCTAGCCCTGACTGTACAATCTGTTTCAGAAGGAATGTCAACACTTTCAGTGTTGCCCATAATTCAGGAGGGCCAACAAATTCTATCATGGAAACTGTCATCTCCTAAAATAATGGTGACTTTTCAAGGACAACAAATTTATTTCAAAGTATTGTGTTGCTAGTGGCATCAGAAAGGTGATGACAGGGAAAAGACCTCTTCCTGGAGTAGATTGCCAGGCAGTATTTGTTCCCCCATAGACAAGCAGTAGTTCTTAGTTTGGTTTTCTTAATGATCTTTTATTATCATATTAGATGACATGGTCATTCGTAAAATTTCTTTAGAAGGCTTCCTCAGAGAATCTCCACCATTTTTAGTCCCTTGGGAATTTTTCCTGGATCAAGATGGGAAGATCAGATAGCCTCTTGCTCGAGGTCCTTCCAGACCTACATGTCTATGATTTCATGATCAGCACTGTTTATTATTTTATGACTACAGCACCTAGCAGCTTTAATTGAGAATATTAAAAAGTTCTTTAAAACAAGGAGATTATCAGACTGAGTACAAAACTATATGAAAACTCATCACTTATAAGGTTGTTTACTTTTTAACTAAACATTGTTCATACGTCAAAACTTTTAAAAACTATTGCAAACAGATATAGGGAACAACTTTGCCTGTACTCCCATACTTCACTGAAGAGATGGTAAATAATTCCTCTGAAAAATCTCCAGTCTTTGAAACAAAGTGTGTGTGAATTTTGTGAGTATCAATCAGGAATAACTCCATTAAATCAAGGGAGTTATATCAGCATTAAAATTTCTTAAAATGAGATTAGAATCAGACCTTTGAATTTCAAATTGGAGGATACTTTGGGCTTAAATTTTTATGATTTTAAACATGTATATGAGTCAGCTTGTACAGTATTTTAGCAATGCAGAAAGACAGCTGCTTGTGCCTAGGAACAAGGGATTGTTTGCAGCTGAATCCACTGGGAAAAGACTACTTGTTCATTATTCATTTACCCATTACCATTTACTTGTCAACACAGTTTGCACAATTACATTTGCCACATTGATTTTGCAGAGAAACTGAAGATGTTGGTCTTCTTGACCTTTGTATAGTCATTTAGACCTGGTAAAGTGCATGTATACACTCATTTTAAGTAAGTAAATCCAGTTATTCATGTCTGAATATTGGTGACATCACATTTTCCATCATCAACTTCAAGCACTCAGCAGGTCAGCTTCCAGTGATCTGCCATACACCATGCAAACATCCCCTTGCTGGTCATCCCCTACTACTTTCTTCCATAATAATCTTCTGAAGGTTATTTCCATCTCTACCCCAATGTGATCAAAGTATATGGTTGTGCATCTGTTTTCTGACATCATGATCTGCTCCTCTCCAATAATATTTCTAACATAGACATGGGGGGAGGTGGGTGGCTCATTCAGGACATACTCAAGAGTCTTTGCCAGCACCACATTTCACAACTTCAATTTTCTTCTTGTCAGCAGCATTTAACTTCCCACAATTCACATCCATAAATCACTATGGAAAAAATTAGGCTTTTCATCAGTCCCACATTCTGTACATTTTGGAATGCCAGAGTTTTTCCACACTTTCTCAAGGGAGGTCCTAGCTGAGTGAGCCATCCTTAACTGTCTTCTGATTTCTGTGGAACAGCCTCCTTGGTTGGATACATATGATCCCAGATAATTAAATTCATCTACTGCCTCAACAGTTTGTCTGTTAATCGTGATGTCTGCTTGCATTTTGCATTTGTTAGCTGTGTCGGTGTACATGCATTTTATTTTCATGGAATTCAGGAATAGTCCTTATTCCTCATTAACTGATTTTACAAATTCCAACATTTTGTTGCATAACGGTGGTGGTTGTCGCAAGAGTATCATCTCATCAGCATAACTGAGTTGGTCCACCAACTCCCCCTCTGTCAAAACCTCCCAAGGCTTGTCTCATAATAAATTCTGCACATATGTTTAACAGGCTTGGGGGAAAATATGATTTTGTCTCAAACTCTGCCCAGGGGAAAGCCACTCACTGTCACCTTCTGCTGTTTGCACCATGGTCTACTGCTGGTGGTGGAGACTTGCAATGAGTTGTGTGAAATGCTTTGGAATTCATGTCTGCCAGTATCCTTCAAAGACAGTACTGTCAGACAGTATTAACTGCTTTTGCACAGGTGTAAATGCCTACACAAAGGGTAAGGCAGTGGAGAACCAGCCCAATTGGTTCTAACACAGCCCAAATAAATGGAGTTTGGCCCACTTACACCAGGGTGAAACTTGGTCCATTCTATGATCCTACTTTGTGTCAATCACTAAGTGTGAGAGGATGACAGTTTTTACATATGCCAGCTTTTTTGTTTTACTTTTCAATAGGTCAAGCAAATGGACAATAAATTAAGCTTGATGCTTTGAATGACCAAAACAACAAACCACACCACTTCTGCCTGTATAGTTCTGTACACCAAGCACCACTAGCATGAATGGGGAAAAAAAGTTCTAGAGTGTTCCGGACTAAAACTCTCACAATGACAGCTACTGATTCAACCTTTAAGAATATGATTTAAAAGCTTTCTGAGTTTCCTTAGCACATGCCCTTTGGCATAACTGAACTCGCACTGCCGCCAATCCAGTTCAATCCCAAGCATGTTAATGAAGTGTCTTGGCCTTTTTATTAATTCTACAAGCAAACAGTCCATTCAGCAGTAACTCTGAGAAAGTTTAATCAAATAATGTCATTATTCCAAACTTATCACCATAAGAAATGGAAAATCAGCTAAAGAAATACAGGATGTAAATATTAGCTTCCCACTAAACAGTCTTCCACTGAGAAGCAATGTTGTCTTGAGGCTCCCATGGAATAGTGATGCTAACCTTTGGCCTGGTGAAGACATGCAGTAAGGCTGGGATATTGTTGACTACAAATGAATGGAGTGGAGAAACTTGAATAGCACCTGCATGTATTATGCTGTGGCAATAATCAGGCAATCAGTCCTTGCTATCACTATAATGACAAACTCATCTATTTTTGAAACATTTAAAAAAAAATCTGTTAAGTGTCTCAAAACCAGCTGAAAAGATCCTGGAGTGGAATAATGTACCACTCGGGTAAATAGCAGTTTTAAAATATACCAGTTCCAGATAAGGAAAGGCTGAACATTTTACAGGAAGAACATACTTGATGTCTTGGAGGAAAAAGTGAGTAAACTGTAGTCTCAGCCAGGTTGGGCAAAATATTTTGATAACTCCTCCTTTCCCCCCCCCAAAAAATTCTTCCTGAACAAGACATTGAAAAGACGTGTCTGCATACTGTGATAGACCCAGGCCAGATGGGTATAGCAGAAGGCAAATATACTGGCCACTGGATTAACAGTTTTCTGTTCCCTGACTGACCAGAGCAGGGGCTGCTCCAGGCTAATGAGAACATCTGACTCTAATTAACCTGCAAAGAGTCAAGTGATGCCATTTAGTTAATGTGACCACCTGACTCTAATTAAGGCCCTGCTGATACTATAAAAAGGGCTCACTCCAGTCAGACAGGGAAGAGCCAGGGGTAAGGAAGTGTGGCTGAAAGCCTGGTGACTGAAGACACCCTCAGACCATTGTTAAAGGAGCCCTAAGGTAAGAGTGAAGAAGGGAGAAGCAGGAAAGCTGTGGGGAAGTGGCCCAGGGAAATTAGCAACTCTGGCAGTGAAAGGTTGGCTGTCAACAACTGCTACCATTGGGGTCCCTGGGAACCCAGAATAGAGGGTGGGCCAGGGTTCCCCCCAACCCACCACTACAGGAACATCTCCTGGGAGGGGAAGTCAGGCCTCTGTCAGGACAGGAGGCTGAACAGGGACTGTGGGAATTCTCTCACCAACTTCCTTGCAGGCCTGTGATGAAAAGGGGTCAGTAGACTGTAACCCTGGCCCTAGAGAGAGAGAGGCTACATGGAGGGTCACAGTGAGCCACTGAGGGAAGCATAAACCGCCTAGAAGCACAGGACCCATGGGAGCCAGGTCAGAGCTCTGCCACAATACCTTATTATAGTGTTCAAAATGCAACTATGGAGATGATACCCATGTGATTAAATTGCAGGGCCATGTAATAACTACAATTATAATGTACTTTTGACCATCTTGTATGTTCTTAGTTCATAAACCCAGTTCCCAGGATTTTTAACATTCCAAACAGCTGAGTAGCCTCAACCTGCTGCCATTGTATCAACCAACCCCTCCCCGCAGCCTAGTAAGTCACTCTCCAAATTTTCCTTTTTCTCTTCAAAAATTACCCCTACTCAAAGACCCACACAGGCATGATTCAGTCCTCAGCCAGCAATGCATTTTCTGTATTTAAAAATGTCACAGCTTTATACTCCTTCACTACTTCATATAGCTGCAAGACTAGAAACAAGGGGAGACTCCCAGCTTCCTGGTGAGACCAGCACCCTCTCAAGATAATTGACTTTGAACATAAAATAGGTGTCATGTTACACAACTCACCAAACACATCAATTTCTTTCCCCACACACACAACCAGCTTCCTTCCAGTTCCCAGCCCTCACCCCTTTCCCCTCAGATTCTCCATGGCTCCTTGTGGGGTTCTCTTCTCAGCACGGTGGACTGAGTAGGCTGCTGCTGTTATGACTCCTCTCTTTCTCTTATCCCTGGTGGCTCAACATACCTCTCAGCCAACAAAGCCCCAAATATGGGATGCTGCATCTGACAATGACCCAAAATGAGCGGGACACATTGATATGGAAAATTTCCATGGCCTCAGGAGCCATTCCTTCCATGTAAATAATTATTTTTGTAACCTCCATTTCATGGTTCTTCCTTCCTAATTATTTTGGAGAGTAAAAATGAGGGGACAGCAAATTGGTGTGGGACAGCAGTGACCTTGGGATTAAAATGAGTTTGCTGCTCAGCATTGTGTATCTTGGGCACCTTCTCTAGTTCCCTTTGGGGCTCTCCCTAGAGGAGAAGGAAGAAACTGAAGGCAAGGAAGCAAAATGAATGGATAGTAGGGGAAGCAGCAGAGGGTGTCTCACCAATCAATCCTGAGAGCCAAAAAACCTGACTGTCAGCAGGGAGGCCAGGGAGCCAGACAAAGGGCTAGCAAGCCCTACTGCAGGGAATGTGATGGACAGGAAGTAGGCTGGGAGGTGGTGAAGTTCCACTTCCAGGCAAAGGTGCTGTTTGTAACTGGAGTATTTTACTACTTTTTGCCATAATCCAAAACCAAAGACAGTTTCCTTTTAGGGAGCACTGGCCTCTTCCAACTGCAGGCTGATCATCAGAGCTGGATCCCTTCTGTGATCTCTTCAGAACAGTTCTAAGCCTTAAAGGGACAGGGCACAGGAAAACATAGTCCTGGCTTTCCATCCAGTTCTTAAACAAACAAGGAATGTTTACATAAAAACACTCTAATATACATATTCTGACTTATGAGTCTTACACAGGAGAGCAGTAGGCAGGAAGGAAAATGTGAGGGGTCAAAGATTGAGGAGAAATGAAACAGATGAATATTGGAGCTAGTTGTTGTTCTGGAGGAGGGGCAGGAGACTGGGCAGGACAGGGAGGGAGCTGGAAGAGGGCAGAAGAGGGATAGGGGAGTGGACTAGAAAAGGAAATGCATTGTTTTGCATGTGTCCTGGCTGAGTGGAATGGGAATGGTGTTTTGTTTTTTATCTATTTATTTTAGGAAGTTTTAACAGATCTACAAATATTGCTGTGTAAATATCAGAGATGATAAAACAGATCATCAGTGCAACAGTGATGTTTGCTCAGAGAAACTTTATACAATAATATTATCATCAGATCTCTCTAGCTCCTAGGAAGCCCCCATCCTACAGATGAAGCCTCTTTATGGTACTCAGGATGTGTCATTTCTGGTGACCTCCCCAGACTGAGTGAAACTTCTGATTACACTTCAATCAAACCAGACAAGTCTATTAAATGTTAGCATTTTTTTAAAAACAGATGTGTGCTATGCATTGCGAGGAAGTCAGAATAGTAAATGAGCTGAATACATATGCTACAACTGTCTTCAGCAAAATGGGATAAATTGGAGATGTCAGTCACTACTTGGATAAGCAGACAGGACTTCACTGAGGTCAACTGAGTTGTTTCTGCTTACACGAGCTGTGAATTTGGCCCCTGGTGTCAGCTCACAATTTCAACCTGAACTTTAAATTTCCACACTTTTGTGGCCATAATAAGTCAGTTGGATAGATATATTTTATGAAAACATTTTGACAGGATAGACTAGAAGAGCTCCAGCTGTGAAATATTTGGGATCAGTAACATAACATATTGCATATGTAAAACAACCTGTCAGACTCTGATACTCTTACTCACATTGACTAGTACCTTAATCACCAAGTGGTTCTCATTGATTTCAATGGAACCACTTATGGCTTTGGTACCACTCAGCATGAGGCCCCAAGTTTGTTTATATGGCAAAACTGTGTAATTTAGCTATATAGCATCTCCACACATCCCTACAGTACTGTCACCCTTTGTGTTGTATTTGCCTGAGTGACACTGTGAGCTCCTTGGGATAGGTACCTTTTCACTTAAGGGTTTCTGTATACCTGCAGTGCTCAGTTAAACAATACAGATAGCTATGACACAAAAGTATTGCCTATTTAAAAGACTCAGTTACAAGGAGACTCATTTAGGATGAATTAGCTTTTTCCCCACCACATTGCAGAGTTTCTAGGTGCGCTTTTATGAACCCACTGAGTGAAACCAAGTTAGATGGCTTGATGCAATAATTTTCAGAGCTATAATTGTTTTAATGTATTGTGATATAACATTACTACCCTTATTGTGGTCATATGTACAGAATGTGCTATGTCAGTCATGCACAATCCTACTTACCCTCTCTCAAGGTATTATTTTTTGATAGGTATAAACTCCTGTCCTAGGGAAATTTTTGTCAAACTAGTGCTGGTGAAAGTGAAAATAATCTTTGTCTGCAACAAGGTATTAGGTTGTCAGTAACACAGCCAATAGGACATATCAGTACACTGCCTGTTAAGATGTGACTGCCTAAGGATCTGTCAGCTGAGCATGTAGTACCCTGATGATAGAAACATCTGTAGATTCTGGCCCAGATCCACAAAAGGACTTAGATATTGCACTTCTCAGGGCTGGTTTACACTGGGAACTTACACTGGCATAGCTCTGTCGCTCAGGGTATGAAAAATCCACACCCTGGAGTGACATAGTTAAGCTGATATAACCCCCAGTGTACGTGCTAAGTTGATGGAAGAATTCTTCGGTCAACTTACCTACCGCCTATCAGGGAGGGGGATTACCTTTGCTGAACTTCTCCCATCGGCGTAGGTAATGTCTACATTGAAGTGGTACACTGGTGCAGCTGTACCACTGTAGCATTTCACCTGTAGACAAGTCTACAGCGTCACAACAGGTAATTTGCAGATGCCTTGAAAATCACTGGGATCCACAAGCCCTTTGTTAAGCACCTTGGCTCGCTATATGAAGAGAGATAGGTGGCTGAGAATGTGATCCACAAAAGTAAGTACACTATGCAGGGAGTTGCCTAAGCTAGCTAATCAGAGATGCTGAGGAGACAAGTGTGTCCTAAGGCCTAATCCTCTCAGGATGTTAGGTACTTAAGTCTAGGCTGCAGGGGGGCACCAATCTGTCTGGCCCAGTCTTATTTTCTTATTTATCTATACAAAGTGCACCAGTGTCAACGAGAGAGAGAGAAACACTCTCATCAGAATATCTTATAGTCCAAGCTGTCCTGCAGTGGCTCAAGAGAATGAGCACCAACTTCAGAGCAGACTGTTAAGAAACAGGACACAACCCTCAAATTGGCTGTGAGTTTCATATATAGATTTCACCAACCAATTACCAAGCGTAAACTCCTTGGGCACTATAACAGCCTTAACACGGAGTCAGACAGTTCCCCTGGGCACTTGGATCCGTCTTACCACCCAGGTGAGCCTACCTTTGTGATAGATGGTCCCTTACACCATGAATTACACCAATATTCAGGTGACTGCCAGTCCCAAAAGGACCAGTCACCCCAGGTAAATTGCACCTTAGATCTCACATCAAAGACAACACTTGTAGTGAATCCTATAATAAATAATATGCAGATTTATTAATAAGAAAAGAAATAAGTTGTTTACAAGGTATACAAATGAGTTTGAATCATAAATTAAAAAAGTAATAGACACTGCTATAATAAGCAAACTCTATGTCATGTAGGCTAATCCAGGCCAAACACTGGGGATCTTTTGCTTATGCCTAGTAATCTTTGCCCCCACCCTTACCCCCAGAGTCCAAGCAGCATAAAGGTACACTTCCTCCTTGTTAGGGCTTTTTATTCCCTTCTCCCACTTCTACTTTGAGCTTCAAACTCAGCCTATGGGAGAAATTCACTTGCAAGATTCATGTTTGGGAAGGGGACAGGGGGAAAAGTGGGAGTTGGTGGAAAGTAAACAGCAAAGTCTTTTGTCCTCTTTGATGTTCCAGTCTAGTATGTCTGGTGTCTGGGTCTTCCTTGTCAGTCAGAACATAACACCTCCTGTTGGAGACCAGCATTTCACACTAATGTCTTCCCCCTTCTGTCTGGTGATTTACACCATTAGAAAGTCTTACAATGCAAATGCCCAAATATTACCTTAAGATACAGAGTTCACTTCTGGGTCTAGTTCTGTTTAATATCTTCATCAGTGATTTAGATAATGGCATAGAGAGTACACTTAAAGTTTGCAGATGATACCAAGCTGGGAAGGGTTGCAAGTTCTTTGGAGGATAGGATTAAAATTCAAAATGATTTGGACAAACTGGAGACATGGTATGAAGTAAATAGGATGAAATTCAATAAGGACAAATGCAAAGTGCTCCATTTAGGAAGGAACCATCAGTTATACACATACAAAATGGGAAAGGATTGCCTAGGAAGGAGTACTGTGGAAAGTGATCTGGGGGTCATAGTGGACCACAAGCTAAATGAGAATCAATGGTGTAACACTGTTGCAAAAAAAGCGAACATCCTTCTGTGATGTATTAGCAGGAGTGTTGTAAGCAAGACACGAGAAGTAATTCTTTTGCTCTACTCTGCACTGATTAGTGGCCTCAACTGGAGTATTATGTCCAGTTCTGGGCACCACATTTCAGGAAAGATGTGGACAAACTGGAGAAAATCCAAAGAAGAGAAACAAAAATTATTACAGTTCTAGAAAACATGATCTATGAGGGAAGATCGAAGAAAATTGGGTTTGTTTAATCTGGAGAAGAGAAGACTGAGAGGTGGCGTGATAACAGTTTTCAAATAAAAGGTTGTTACAAGGAGGAGGGAGAAATTTTTTTCTCCTTAACCTCTGAGGATAGAACAAGAAGCAATGGGCTTAAACTGTAGCAAGGGCGGTTTAGGTTGAACATTAGGAAAAATTTCCTGTCAGAGTGGTTAAGAACTGGAATAAATTGCCTAGGGAAGTTGTGTAATCTTCATCACTGGACATTTTTAAGAGCAGGTTAGACAAACATCTGTCAGGGATGGTCTAGATACCACTTAGTCTTGCCATGAGTGCAGGGGACTGGACTAGATGACCTCTGGAGGTCCTTTCCAGTCCTATGATTCTGTGAATGTGAGATACTATAATCTCACTTATAACATCTGAATACTTGTAGGTTGCTGCATGCATTAAACACATTCTTAGTATTCTAGTATCTATTTTAACAATACTAACACACAGGTGAGCCAGACTGATTTCAGCTATGTATTTGTTAGTATTCAGTTGAGGCATGGGGACCTTGGCATGACCTGGCACCTGGTCTGTCAGCATTACATATGCATTAGGGCCCTCATCTTAGAGGGAGGATTTGCACAGGGATTTCCTTTCTTCTCATTAGGTGTGGGGCAGGGGGAAAGAGGGGAAATTTGATCTGCAGTGTCCCACATCTCAGATGAGTGCTCTAACCACTTGACTAGAGATTATTAGGGAGGCCCTCTTCTCCCTCACCACCTTCTGTGCAGCTAGGCATGCTTTGAGCATATTTAGTGGACTGGACACCATAGGGGAGATAGATGGGGTAATGCCAATCTCCACCAGGTATGAGGATCCTGTTGGGACTTAGGCATGAGACAGGCATCCAGGGGCCTACCAAAACAGCAGTGCGCATGCCCAGAGGTTGTCACTCATGCACCAAGAGGATTTTTAAAGCAAAACGGTAGGCACCATGTGAGTTTAGGCACCTAAAGATTTATGTGGCAGCTGAGCAGAGGTTTTGTGGATTACAGTAGCACCTAAGTCCCTTTGTAGATATGGACTACTGAACAGAATACCCTGTGCTCTGTTACAGCAAGTATTACCTATTCCTTTGTGCTAAGACATTTTGTGAATACAGCTGTCTTTCACAATACAGTAAAGCTCAACTATACACAGTGTTTGGGGTTATTCATATTCTGCACACTCTTGTGAGACATTCTGCAAAGAGATGTTTACACAGGTGTAAGCTCTCTCATGGATTACTGCAGCAAAACTCTGGTGCCACAACAGCCCCACCAGATGTCCTAATTAACATGCCAGCTGACACACTGTGGCAAATCTTACTTGAGATGCTTATGTCAGTAAAATAAATCAGATTTTGCCTCCTGTCTCTCAAAGTAGCATGTTCTATAATACTATATTGTGAGTTTCTCTGCCTTACTATAATATTGTATAATTGTTGCTTGTTGTGGGATAGTGTTATTAATATTGCAACATCTCTCAAATGTTGAAAAATCATGAGGTTTTTTAAATAACTGGTTTTGGTCCTCTTTCTTTGCCTTATAGGGTGCAAGGAGGATCCCATTTTCATGCTTTCCCCTGCAACCATGAGGACAGAAAACATACCTCTTTTTTTAATGAAAGCTAAAACTCTTTTGTATCCACATGAATCCAGCAGCTGGAGCTTTAAGAAAAACATCAGTTATTGTAAGACTCACAATAAAATCATAAGTTCACAATTGATGTTTCCTTTTACTGTAGTTTTGACATTTTAACTTTACTTACGTCCACAGAGCCCTTTTAACTGCGCCCCCTAGTATACTTGACCAAAGGAAAAAGGAAGTTCATCTTTCTATGAATGACTGTTGTAACGGGTTGTCAGTACTATCACCCAAGGATCCAGTGTCACACGTTGCTGTGTGCCGCTTATAGTGTTACATTCATTTGTGTAGTTTCATTTACACTAGTTTCTTGCTGTAGTATGAAAAAGAAGAGGAGGAAAATAATCCCCTATCAGCAGGTTTGAGTGCAAGGAACAGTTCTGGTTTATCTCTAAATTGACACGTAGCCCATGTGGCCCCATCTCCTTTGTACCACGCTGGTGGCACAGAGGATGGAAAGTTGTCCTAAATAGGGCAGATGGGCAGAATCCCAGTGAAACAGATGGCTTTATGCCTCCCCACTTCTGGTGTCAAACTAGGTCTCACGTTGAGTGAAACTTGGCTGGAACCAGGGAACTGAACCTACATTACATTATTTTTAATATACATTGCTGCATTTCTGTAGAGTTTAAAACTCTCATTCAGACACTTCAGGATACTACAGACATGAGAATTCCTTCATGGTGAATTCCCACCCTCACCTTCCACACACAGCCCAGGCACCTAAGCTCTGTGTAGGGAACTATGCTGGGTTTGGGAAGGAAGTAATCCCAACCCAACTCCATTTATAGCTATTGTTCCAGATGCTACTCTGGACTAGGGGATGAGACCCCTAGATGCAGTTTACATGAAGCCAATGATCTATGTAATTACAGATTCAGTGGGCATCTTCTTGACACTGTCCCAGCCATCCTTAAATTCATCTTGCACTGTGGTTTATGTTTACCTTGCAAGGAACCCAGCTTTGTTGCACACACGGCTGAGTTTTCCTGCACAGCTCCTACCCATCTCTGTATAACAGGACCACAATTCTGCTATATTGGAGGGTTTCACCCTGAGTTCCCAAGCAACAGTTGCTTTCATTTTAGCATACTGCAATTCAAAATAATGATTGTGTATGCAATAAATAAAATATTTTCAATACATGCATTCAATACAATACACAGTTCAGATATTTAGTTTAGCTTTTGTCTGATTTTTTTTTTTTGTTTTTATTCTAGATCAAGCGACAATGATTCTTTAACACTATGCAGGGCAAGTAGTTTTATTTAACTGATGTCTAGTAACTTTGCAATTAAATGCCTAAGTGCTCTAAAATATATCAAATTGAAGAGGAAAGGGGGAAAGATTTCCCCCCGGTCCTTCTACTAAGATTCTTCTATCCAAAAAAAAAAAAAGCTATGCTTCCAGCTATGTTCCTACTTTCAGATTGTCAGATGTTGTCATAATAAATAATGCTTGCAGATTTTAATCCAATTTTTAATTGTGTATATGTACACAATGAAACAATATAGAGGCATTAAGGCACTCTAGACAATCGTTCCCTATGCTACTATAGGTCCTGATTCAGCAAAATATTTAACCACATGCCTAAAATGAGCAGTCAGTGGAGCTACTCACAGACTTAGATACCTTGCTGAATTGGTAATGGTCCTAGAAAAGATCCAGACTTGTAGTCTCTTTTCAGGCAAAGTCATTAGGAAGTCAACAGGAGTTTTTCTGGGCTAAGGGCTGCAAGATTGGGCCCAAAGTCTTTGCAGCGTTAACACAGATGTTTAGATAGGATTTTCAAAATGTACCCAACACTGGGCTAACTTTGCTCTCATTGACATCAGTGGGTGCAGAATTAGACCAACGCTGAGTGTTTCTGAAAATCCCACCTATAATTTTTGGTTACATGATATATTATGCTGGGTTAATGAGTGCTTAAAACATTTTAATCAATGGTTATAAAGGCAAACATCTCAATAGGCTGGCTATAAGTGTGGCTTATAACTACCTACTGATATGTTCATAATCATCTATAAAATATTCTAATTATGTCTGTAACATGCTTAAAACATATACTAATCACTTACTAACCCTTTATAAATCTTTGTAAACGGAACCTTAACAAAGTGTTACTGTTCCTTTTTCTTTCAATAATGCTGTTGTCCTTCTTTGTTCCAGTAGTCTCAATGCTCTGAAAATGTATTTATTTGTATGGCACTAGCAACTAAAGGTCCCAGCCCCACTGCACTATGCACTGTTCAAACACATACCAAAAAGCCAGTCCCAACTACCCCAAATAGTTTGTGTTCTTGTGATTAAATCATGACTCTAGAAACTTGGAGAACCGGACTCAAATCTCAACTCTGCTGCAGCCCAGCTGTGTCACCGTGGGCAATGATCTTAAATTCTCAGTCCCAAAACGTGCCTAAATGAAATCAATGGGCGTTAGCATACCAGGATCTGAGCCTCTATTTACTATTCCTCAATTTCTACAAAGGCAAAACGTGGATAATTCCTACCTACCCCACAAAAGTGGTTGGGTTTAATCACGATTGTTGTTGGGAAAGTGCTTTGAGATCCTGGGATGGAAGATGCTGGAGAAGTGCCAAGTGTCATCCAGCCAACCTGTGGTTTTTAGGAAACTCTCCGAAAATCCACTATCCAGGTTTAGTTACCTCCCGAGCTTCCAAAGTCAGCCAGGCTGAAGCCCAGGGTAAATCCCCACCAGGTCCCTACGCTTGACGGGAGCAGCACTACGTCTCTGAGGGTTACCTTCAGTCCCGCAAAGCAACCCCCCTACAGTGCCGAGTGGCCGCTAGGGTCGGTACCGGACCACGTTGCAAGCCTGCCGATTTGGAGGCGCGTTGGGAACAGGGCGCCCCTGAACCTACCCCCCTGGGCGTTTGACGTCACCGTTGTCCAGTCCCTGCATTTGCCCAGCGCCGGGGTGCAGCGGGGCCCCTCCCGCCGCAGCAGAGCTCTGGACACCCGTCAACGCTGAGGAGCCGCCCCGGCGCTGCCGGGCCCCCCGAGTCGGAAGCAAGCGGGACGGGCAGGGGCGGCGAGGGAGGGAAAGTCGGGAACTGGGCTGCGGGGCTCCCCCTGCCGGCGGGAGCGCGGGAAAGCAGAGCCCAGGGAGGTGGGGGGCGCGAGAGCGGGCGCGGAGCCCTTCCCTCCACCCACTACCACACGCTTCGCTGCAGCCGCAGCCAGCAGGCAGCACCTGGCCTCCGCTGGGGACCGGAGACGCACCTGCTGCAGGAGCAGCAGCAGCAGCAATCTGGGCACTTCACTCCCCTCTTCGCGAGCGGCCGGTGCAAGCCCTGGGAGCTGCTCTGCAGCACCTGCGGACCCGGCATCTGCCCCCTTCTTCTTCTTTGTCCGATCGGCCGGTGACAGCCCCTGGCTGCACCTTTTCCTGAAGTCTGGGAGCCCCCACTCCACCCCTGCTCTTCCCTATGGGGATCCGAGAGTTTCCCAACGGCACGGCGAGGGGCAAGACCATCACAATGTGAGTATCGCCCCCGGGGCGGCGCGGACAGGGCGCTCCCTTGTTTTGCACCGGGGAGGGGAACAGGTACCTGCAGCGGCAGGAGGCGCCCGGCTGTGCTGCCCACTAGCCCACGCTGGGGTTCCCGGGGTGGGGGGGATCTGCGGGTCAATCCCAATGCGAGGGGGTGGTGTCCCAGTCTTGTGGGGGGGCAACACGCGAAGTTCCCAGTACTCCTGCCTCCATCCCCCTGGGAGGCCGGGAGCCAAACGCCCCAGGCTGCGCTCTTGGGGAAGGGAGTTCTTGTTGGGGTGCTTCACACAACGCTAAACTTGCTCTGGAGGGAGCCTTATGGTTTGCGGGAGGATCAGCTATTTGTAGGGTCCGCGCTCAGCAGCTCTGCCCCTTTCTCAATAGGCAGCGCGCGGGGGGTGCCGGAGTGGCTGGCAAAGGGGCGCTTCCCCTCGCACGGGCAGTGCCCTGCCCCTCCTGGCCCCTGTACACTTATTGGGGAGTGAAAGAGGAGCTCCTGCCCCTTTCTTCGCCAGGTCAGCGCTCGGCACCTCCCAGCACCTCAGCTGTTACTGGGCTGTGCTCATGTCCCTTTCCTGCCTTGCCAGTGGCATGAGGAGATCTCCAGATGTCAGTCCCAGGAGGCTGTCAGACATCAGCCCGCAGCTCCGGCAGCTCAAATTCCTGGTGGTGGATGAGGCGATCAAAGAGGATTTGAAATGGTCCCGATCCGTGGAGGATCTCACCAGTGCTTCCGTGGGGCTCACTTCCATCGAGGAAAGGATTCTGCGGATTACCGGGTATTATGGCTATCAGCCCTGGGCTGCCAGCTACAAAAGTAAGTCCCTTGTTTATCCCTTCTCTTCTCGCCAGCGCTGGCAACATTCCTCCCCTCCCCCCTCAATTTTGTCTGCTGCTGCTGCAGCTTCTCAAGCTGCCTGCAGGGTGTGAGGCAGGGCTTGCATTGCACTCGGGATTTAACCCCATCTCCCCTTTTCTGTGGCAACCCCTCACATTGCTACTTCAATGTCCCAGCAGTTTGGAGTGATGGAAATTAACTGCCTAATTTTATTTACTATCCTCTTTTTTCCTGAACTGGATCATACCATCTTTGTCTACCAGTTTTGTAGTTTCCTCTAAAATATTTCGTTTCCCTCAGTTGGAAGGTTTAATTATATTTACTTTATGAACAGCTGCTTTGCCTGTTGACGTTTGTGTCTGATGAGATTGATAGCTAATTCATTGCTGAACAGTAGAAAAAGTTGCTCACACTCTGGGACTGTGATGTTGCACTAGGTGGTGGCATCGTGATCAATTCAATACAGATTAGTGTGAGATTTAATCATTTGAACTTTCTCCTTATTAGGAAAAATGCTGGTGATTATAGAAAACATGCTAGCTTTTGTAATGGGGGAAAAGGGATTTCAGTTTAGTGCTGGAACTCAAGACAAATATGACCGGTACAAACGGTTACTGTGACATAACATTGTTAAGTAAATCATTACATTACATGTAGGTTAAAGTTTGTATCTTTTATACTGAAAATGATAGTTTTTCACTTTATTAAAATTTCTAAGTTGAAAGATTTAAAGATATGCTTTCATTCTCTGCTAAAGGATTTAGCACATGATATTCATTTTTTGTGTAAAATCAGGCTCTGAGTGATTTGGTGTTAATCATATTAAATTCAGTATTAAAAACATTGCGCTCTGTATTGCTGATGCCATAAGTGAAGTATAATGATCAGCTTATTTGTGACAATTGCTTTGGTGCTTTTTAAACCTGTATTAGTTTTTGAAAGTAATACATTATTCCATATCCTCTCCCTACTATCTTGAAGGATCATCGTATTTTCACAGGAATTAAACTTTTCCCTGAATGAAAATATCTTTACCCTTTCCATCACAGCCTCCTGTTTGCATGTTCATAAACATTGGCGAGAAACTTATTCTAGTGTATAGGGGTGTAAAGCTTGTGATAATATCTTGAAAGCTTTAATAAACAAGTTGGAAATATTCATACGTCTATAACATGTATTTGTATAACTAGTGTAACGTTGATCTTCCATTGTTCATCATTACCAAAGATGACTGCATGTAGTAACAGTTTTTAAGAATTCATTTGCTCTTGTGCAGAAGTCATAATACTGTTTGTATCATGATAATACTGTTCATAACATCACAGTTTTCTGTTGTAAAAATATTATACTAGGGGATCGTGATTTTGATGGAAAACTGGTTTTGACAAAAGAAGTCTTTGTTATAATTATTAATTGTATGCATTTCTAATGCATTCACCCTTGGATTATCTGATTGCCAATGCACTTAATAATAAAGGGGAAAGATACAAAAAAATGTTATACTGTATTTTTCTGTTTTTCATGAGCCATCAGCAACTCATTAAAACATTATTGTAGGATATTAGAATATGAATTAGCAAATAAGGTCATAATAGTTTTTGAGCAAAACCAGTTTATTGTATTTTTTCTATGGTTATTACTATTCTACGAGTCTGATTTTGCTGTCCTTACTCAAAGGGAGTTTTAACTTTCTTAAAGAGTAGTCCCACAGATCAGTCATCTATGCAAAGTTATTGGATCCTGTGATCAGACCATGTATGGGTGCCAACTTCTGAGTTGGATATTAATGTTCCTATCTGACACCATGACTAATAGGTCAATTGAATTCATGGTGAGATATTGCAGATGATCCTTCTAAAATAGTAAAAGTCCATTTTCAGCTGCTCAATTATAATCTATTGAGATTTATAACTTCACCATAAAAATTAATTATGAGCCAAAACTTGGCCTTCGAGGTGTGTTCTCTATAGCAATTTAAAAAAAAATTACAGATGACATCTTAGAATTATAATGGTGGGAAATAGGTATACAATTTTTCTGAGGATTTTTAAAAAAAATCTATCTCAGAATAATTTTACCTATGATTGAACCCATTTCACAAACTAAAAAGATAACAACAACCATATTTTATAAACTGTGTTGATAGAAATGTAGAAAAGATTATTTACATCTCTAGCTAGTGTTATTTGGCATGACTCCAATGGAACTACTTTGATTTACATCAGCAGAGGATGTGGTGGAATGCATGTAAGTTAGATAAATCAGCAAAAGTAGAAGGCTGGGTTTATAACAACACTCTGAAAACATTTTTAAAAACTCCTTTATTTTGGCTCATGGACGTGTTGATGAGATAAGGAGCCTTTTACATTTTAAGCGGCCAGGTTTAATCAGACTAGGTCAGTGGTTCTCAAACTTTTGACTTGGTGATGCCTTTTTCATAGCAAGCCTCTGAGTGCAACTCCCCACCCTTTATAAATTAAAAACACTTATTTATATATGTTTAACACCATTATAAATGCTGATGGCAAAGCAGGATTTGGGGTGGAGGCTGACAGTTCACCTCCCCCATGTAATAATCCCATGACCCCCTGAGGGGTCCCGAACCCCAGTTTGAGAACCCCTGGACTAGGTACGATGAACAGAAATAATTTACAATAAATTTAAATTGTAAGCTCTTTGGGTAGGAATCTTGTCTTCTAATTATATATGTCTGTAAAAAGTCTAGATACTGTTTGCACTGTATAAATAATAATGAGGTGCTCTCTAGGAAACTAATTGGTGATCTAGTTCTTAGCTTATGAATGTATAAATCAGATTTCATTTCCCCTCACCCCCTTTTAAGCCACCTCCGCCAGTGACATTTTAGTTACTGAAAGTCTAGCATCTAGTGAGCAATTCCACATATTATTATTTAGACTCATATAGATTATCTAATTTATTTAGACTTTCAGAAATCCTTTGACAGGGTCCCTCACAAGAGGCTACTAAAGAAATTAAGGAATCATGAGGTTAAAGGCAAAGTATCGTCATGAATCAAAAACTGTCTAGAAGGGTGGCTTTTGCCATAATGAAAATTGACCTAATCAAGCTACATGAAGAAGCAAACTCATGGTAAATTAATGTTATAAAGGTGAAGCAATGCACACTGGAGAGGGAGGACATTTAAATTACTGATACACCTTACAAAGTTCTATGCTAACAGTAACCATATCAATTAGGAAAGGGACCTGAATGTCACTGTAGACTGCTCAGTGAAGACTCCTGCTTAAAAAAAGTGCCGCTGCTGTCAAAAAAGCAAACAAGCTTAGGGTGCATAAGGAACGAGATGGAATAATTCAAAGAACAATACAGAGACAGTGTTCTCTATTAGGATACTGATCCTTGTTAATCAAAAATTAAGAAATGATTTCAATTATTTGCTGCCATAGCAACATTGTAATAATTGTGTTTAGTTCTGGCTGACTACCATTTTTGAGTAGACTCTGAATAGACATTTTTATCTTGTGTCTTTCAATTTCAGGGAAAGAAAAGAATTAAATTTTCCTCATTGGAATGGTCATTGATTTCTAACAAACAAATCAATTGCTTTACAAATTTCTTCATGCAGCTTTAATTAAATCTAATATCTTCTGTAGTGTGCTATTTATATATGTGGAGATTCTGGGCAGAACTGTGGCCCATAAGAGAGGCTGTTCAAGCTGTTGTAACTTCAGCAGGTCCTCAGGGCTGTCTCTTTATGCTGGTGACTGTAGACCAGCCCAGAATCGAAAGAGCACAGAGATGATTCAAAACTACTTTAGCCACCACCCCCATCCCATACTGCTGGCTGCAAGTTTTGTATACATTTCTTGGAGGCACACTACAGAGTCTCATCCTAAATTCTGTTTCGTTGGAGGTCTTTGCATATGTTTGGAAGGCCTGAATAGTGATGCCATAGGAGGCTAAAACCTGAGTTGCAGCTCTTCTAAATTCAGGCTGTATGGGGAAGAAATGCAGAATCCAAGCCTTAGGTACTTAACAAAATAATTAATCAGAAATGTCAATTCATGCATACATTAGTTCTTTTGAAATAATCATCATCTTCCTGTTGCTGAGGCAGGAGCACAGAACAAAAGACATAAAAATGTTGTTTCAAATATTACAATGTATTTAGGAATTTACTTTTTAATATCTGCAATTACTTTAATTCTGCATTTTCCAAAATTTGTAGAAACATAGTTCAACTATGTTATTCTAAATATATACTAACTTATTTGCCACATTGGGAAGGGTGTACATTCTGGTGATTACTGAATTTTTGTAGGCACCAGTGCTTCTCTAAATAGAAATAAAAATGGGGCATAAAGCATGATAACATGAAATAATATATATTTTCTGCACAAAACTGCTTATAACAGAACTAGGTTTTGAATTTTGTGTGATGGCAACACTTCTTAACCTTCTGTGGTATGTGTACCAGAAATTAAATTTCAATGGAAATAATTCCAGCAAATACTGTAGGGATTTTGTACTTACTCCTGGAAATCTCTGGATGTGGAGAGGACTTTACATAATATTTTCTAGAGGAAGATTTGATATTGCTTTATAATTACTTTTGTGTACCAGACAGTTTTATTCTTTTCTGCATTTCAGATTCTTTTACATCATCATTTAACACTTTACAAGAAAATGTAATATGCATTTCTCTGTATAAGAGAAATGCAGCAGAAATGCAATCTCTAAACAATGTAAAGTCAGTGTTTTATGACTCGCTAAGCACTTTTCCTCTCTTGATGAAATTATTGCACAAGGGAAAATGGAAGCCCCCCTTACTCCCTTCATTCTTTAATAGAGCATTTCTCGCTCAAAAAGTTGTTAAAATATTCCTTTCTATTACACCCTCATACAAAGGACAATGTTGCAAATAAATATAGGAGTTGAAAAGTCTTTGGGTGAAATCCTCGCTCCCCGGAAATCCATGGGAGTTTTGGCCTTAACTTCAGTAGAACCAGGATTTCGCCCTGCAGGTTTAGGTCTTTGAATTTGCCTGCTATGCACACTCATTCTCAGAACTATGCACTGAACACCTGTTCCTAAGGCAACTGCATCCAATTACACCTACCCATTTTTTTAAAAGATCCTGAACCCTATTGAAGAACTCTATTTAAAAGGTAGAATAATTTACTATTAACAAATGTGCAATTTTAATATTCTTTCATCCTGCACTTGCTATTTAATTACTACTACGTATTTTGTCCTGAGATGGGTGAGGAGCATCTACAACAATGGGAAAGAGGAATATTTCTCCTTCCCTCTCCCCAGGAAGTTAAATACACTGGGCTCTGTATATAAGTGGGAGCGGGGGAGAAATATGTATACTCATATGTACATACACACTCTCTCTTTCTCACTTATTAACTCTCTCTCTCTCTAATCTGAGACCAAGAATGAAATCTGCTAATTGGCACATCCAAGATAACAATCAGTAATACATTGAAAAGTACATTGCTCAAAACATAGCACCTCCTCAAGTGTATATAGCATTGCATTTTAAATGGAGGAAACAAGCTACATTAATTGGTGAACCAAAGCATTAAATATTAAAGACATTAATGATAAACAGGCTTGACCTTTTCACAGTCTATTGTGGGGTAGGATGGTATAAAAGATGGAATTCTTTGCAGATAGAAACACAGATGATGATGGTGGGTGGTGGGGGTGCATTAAAATGTTCTGGAAGAAATTCAAAAGGGCACTAAAGAGAAGACAAAGTTTAAATATGATTTTATGTAACTTGTTGGATTTTGGTTTTCTTAAATCTACCTACCACAAAAAAGTATAAATAATACACAGGATGTGTATTAGAGGAATGTCTAATTCAAGTTTAAAGTCTGTCTACTGAAGACTAGTTGGCTTCAGATTAATGCATTAACCTCTGACCTTTCAGATTTTATCTTAAAGTCACAATCTTGCAGTCTTTACTCAAGTGAAATTCTCATTGAAGTTGATGGGAGTTTTTCTTGAACAAAGGTTAAACGATTGAGCCTCCAGTGTACTTAGGTCCTAAATGGATATTACTGACCACCACACAGTTTGCTAGGGAAGCATTCACAAACCTTCACACTTGCCCAAGAATGGAGTAGATGTTGTTCAGGAGTGTGGTGACTTGGCAGCATTGTGGAGAGAATACTGTACAGTGCCTGCTTGTACTATGTTTGGTTTCAGTTGGAGCTTTTTACTGTCTTCATAAGTACCGGGTACTACTGTAAGGCCAGATTCTTGCCCCCTGTTCTTTGTGGCTTTGTGCCCCTCAGGCAGTGCAAAGTGGCAGGAATCTGATCCCAGCTGGCCACTTGAGAATTCCTGTAATTGTGCTCAGCTAATGTAAACTAGGGTAGCCGGCTTCCTTGTCAGCTGCCTGGTGCAGAGAAACGGAACATTGTGTGGTTGTTCTCCTGTAATCCTTGACGGGCCTGTGGTCCATTAAGGACCATAACTATTCAATGTAAATTATGGGAGCCTAGTGGCCACTTTAACTCTTGCTGGGCTGAAGCAGCTTGAGACTATAACTGACTCTCAGACTAGCCCCACCCCCACCTTCTCTGAACGGGTCTTGGGGCAGGAGAGAGTTGGCGCCGTGTTTAGTTTTTGGGGAAGAGGATGATACTTACATTATTACTAGTCAGAATTTTGCCTTTATATCAAACCGTGCACATACTGACTTCTGTGGGAATTATGTGAGTGTGAGGTTAGCATAAAGCAGGGGTGGCCAAACTATGGCTCGTGAGCCATGTGCAGCTTTTTTATAGTTAAAGTGCTGCTCACAGAACCCTCATACACACTCCATCTACCAGATGCGGGGGAGGAGCTTGGGGCTTCTGCCCTGTGGCAGGGTGGTGAGCTAGGGGCTTCAGCTGGAGCAGGGCTGAAACCCCAAGACCCCCCTCTCTCCAGGAAAGAAGCCCCAGCTCCACCACTCCATCACAGGGCAGAAGCTCTGCTCCAGCTGGTGAGCCCCAGCTCTCGAACTTCTGAAAATTGTCGTATGTGGCTTGGAGGGTCAGTAAGTTTGGCCACCCCTGGTATAAATCAAAAAGGGCTGGGAAACATAGCACAATGGGAGGAATTTAGCCTGAGGAACTTATCCCAGACCTTGAATGGGTGTAGGAGGCATCTTTAAGTCTTACGTATCTCCCCAGGACAGGACACAGTAGCTCCTCCAACTGAATTGCTATGCACTGTGTAGTAACTGTGGGGTACGAAATGACATTGGATTCCATGATAGCTTCTTTCACTTCACATCTGTCTTTTTTAAACAATGCAAGGTTGAACCAGTTGTGCTGCCAACCAGCTATTCTCAGTAGATTTCACTGTAACACTCCAGTGGCAGCCAAGTTTAAAAAAAAAAAAAAGAACTACATAGGATTGAATTTAATGGGGATCTAGGGTATTTCTCTGACAATAACCAACATTGGAACTTTAGTCTTTCTTCTTCTTTTTTTATAGACGATAATTCTGCGATCTTATTAGAAAGATTTTAATAGGTAACTTCTTTATGGGAGAAATTTAGAACCTTAATCAGGACATTTCTTTTTACCTGCTATTGATTTAAATATGTTTTCCTATAACTTTGTATTCATAAATTCTTGGGATTAACTAGTGAGCACAGTTTAAACTTTATATTGTTTTCACTTCCCACTTCTTTTATCATTTTCATTATATTTCTGTTGTAGTCATGAAACAATGGGGATACTCTTCAGTGTCCAAAATAATACCTGTAAATTCTCCGGGCTGGAAATCCTAGGTGATATTTCCCTAGTGCATGATGTGTCTGCTTTATGTTTTAAAGGAGTTTGACTAAATTTATCCTTGATGTAACTTCATTTTGTTCACTGGAGTTATGCCACTGAGGAGTTTAGAATTCAGAGTTCGTAAGAAATACTTCTATATTTAAAATAATATTTTCAGCACGTAGGTCTCAATCGTACAAAAATGCATGTTAGCAACTTTACTCATAGACTGTTGGTGTGCATAAAGTTATTCAAATATGTAAATTTGGATGTTTGAAGCTTTTATCATATGTATTGTCCTGACATAATTTGCCTTTAACAAGTGTTAATATGACATTTTTGCTGAAGATTCAAAAATACTATTCTCCACTAACTTAAAATGCCATTAAATTTGTCATAATAGTTATCTATATCTAGATGATTATTACTAAGTATCACTATTATACCGTCCATTGTCAGTTCATTTGTATATGAAGAAAAAATATTTTTCTATGCAAACAGAAGTGTTTCCATTCAGTTTCATAAATACATGGATTCCCTGGGTAGTTAGGTCATTTTAGCTACGCAGTTTCCTATAACATTGGTTGATTTTATTTGTGCTTTCATTAAAGTTTCTATTTACTTTTTCCATCAGTTTCTTTTCTAGAATCATAATATAATCCAAAACATTGCACCTGGGTTAAACAGCCAAATTAGTTTGTGTCTAAAGAAAGGATATCTACAGTTTTGTGGATGTTCCTGAGGGTTTTTGCTGGGTGGCGGGGGCATTGCTGTTTATCTTATGCAAGTTATACTAATTTTGACATAAAAAAATTTGTTTGGTTTATTTTTCTCAAATCAACCAAATATCCATTTTGATTGGTAGTCATTTTTTTGTGCTGTGAATTGAACATTGCAGCAGGACATTCACTGTTTGATACTTTCCTTGTCAGAAGTCGCTTTCCTTAAGGATAAAACACATTTCAGACTAAGTGAATTGTTTGTGCTGTTATTGATTTAGTGAGATTTCTTGTGAAGGAAAGTACTACTCAACCTGAGCAAGGTTTACAGATTCAGGCCCATAATGAATAGTCTATAGAAGGCCAAATAAGACACATGATGGACCAAATGTTAGAGCTGGAGGGAAACAGAGAGGCTTTGAGTTTTCTAATGATGGTTAGGAAAAAATTATTTAAGGCTAATAGGATAACCTGGATCTCAAATATAATTGTCCAAAAAAAAATATGGTTCTTCAGTCTCTCTGTGACCAAAATAAGCAGGACAGGTTTTTGTCTTTATTTTTAATTTATGTTTCATGTTGCTGTCAGTCATGGAACTGTCATCATAAAGCAAACAAATATTAGCTACCCCTTTGTTCAAGTGATCCTACAGGACAGTGAACATGACACCATCTTAGTGAGAGAAAGAACTCCTCAGGCCCAGCTACTGGGGAATGTGGCAGAGTGTGAACTGGGCTGGTACAAAGCTATGATATTGCTTTCTATCCCACCCTCCTGCTCAGATCTTAGGCTGCTCATCTCCATCTGGGAGCTGAAGAGCAGCAGAAGGGTATGTGATGAAGGGCAATAACAAGGTGAGATGATGGGTTGACCTGAGCAGCAGGGGTGGGAGCTGAAAACACAAGCTCAAAACAGCTGACAGTCCTCTGCATTTTTGTTTTTTTTTTCAATGTGTCACTTCCCTTCCCTAAGGACAAGTCTCTTACCTGATCTGACAAGCACTGAAAGCTCCTGGGTACCTTGACTGACTGGCACATCCAATCTGAGGCGAAAATGAAACTTGGCCTTCCACCACATTTGCTCTGTAAATATTACTGAATTAACCCTGTACGGTCTTCTGAAAGTGGACTAGAGCCAAAGGAAGGAGTTGGGAATGTGTTAAATAAACCGTCTTTGTAGTTTGCTGGCAAGTGTGAGGAAACTGAGTCAGGATGCCAGTTTTCATTTTTATACTGTACTTAGATCAAACATACCCGTCAGTGAGTGCATTAAACAGTAAGTGCAGATCAGCAGCAGTCTGGACCTAATTAAGCTTCACTTCCCTCACCTAGTTTTCAGGTTGTCCAAGGTGACTGGGCAGTAGGATTTTTCCTACCCTGTTTGTATTAATTTTTCTTGCTGGGAGAGTGTGTCCTTCAGCTATGTGTTGGGATCTTTGATTGCATTCACTTTTCTCTTTTAGATACTATGGCAGCTTCTTGGCTTGGACCTGCATTTGGTCCCTAGTTCTCTTCCTCATTCTTCTGTGCCAGTCTCTCCCTCTCTTTCCCCTCCTTTGTCTAACAGTCCTTTACCCTTCGTCTCTCAGCTGCCAATACATTTTTTTCCTTCTTGTATTTGGGTTTTGCATCTATCACTGTGAAACCCTCTCTCCCTAGGTAGCCAGCTGCACAGCACAGTTATAGTAATAGAAGGCAATACACAGGAAGAGGAACTGTGTGTCTCCATACAGGGTAGAGAACAGATAGCCAGCAGAGGCAGCACAGAGGGGTGGGAATAATCAGCCAGCAGCCCACAATGACAGGTGAAGTGGGTGATACATCCCCTCTCTTCCAAGACTGTGAATTCTGAGCATAAAGCCACAGAGGGTAAAGTAGAAAATCCTTACATCATTCTCTGTTGCAAAGCATAGAAAAAACAAGAGAGGTAACCTTCATTTCTCTTTAGCCTGTAGGTATATCACTTTTTAAAAGGGATCAAGGAAAGAACAGGGAAGCATAGCTCTTGCAGATAATTTATTCAAGTCCATCCCAGTGCAACAGTATGAATTGCCTGCTGAACCAAGCCTTACAGGACTGCATGAACAATCACTGTAACCCACTGGTCACTGTGGGTTAGGTGTCCCTCTCTGCGTGTGATTTACAGAGGACCAGCTACAGAGGACCTCGTCTGTTACGAGGACCAGCTACAGAATCTGGCTTCGTAGTTCAAGCTGTAGAAACTCATGTTTTTAGCTCTGGCAGGCCCTGGCTCCGTACCCAGTGTTAGCCAAGATAGTGTTCATCACGTAAGTTTAGCATGGATTATTTAGAATGAAAAAAACTCCATTGAATATAAAAAATAATTTGCATAGTGCCAGTTTGGAGACTGGAAGTAAATGGTTAAAAATCAGACAGATGGAAAACGATGTCTTACTAGACACAAATGGCCTACAGGAAAGAATACAGAGCAAGTTGTGGAACTTTTTTGAGGAAACACAATGAGGAGGCCTAGTTGATCCCCAAAAAGGCTACTCCAAAAGCACAGGAAGAAATGGGGAATTTGTGGCTTATGCAAATTAGCCTGAGGTGTAACTTAATGAGAATAGGGTTGAAAATGATAAATAGGTGTTGTTTCTCAGTGGCAACAAGGTAGAAGTCCTGATTTATTTTTATTATTTATTACAAGTTCTAGAGAGGCTCTAGGAAATAAGACAAAAAATTACAAAATGCAAACAAAAACAGAGACTTAGAACAAAAGACTGTATTGTGCAGTAAATGCAGTTGCCTATTTAACATTTAAGAATAAAACATAAATCATAGAAGTGTAGGGCTGGAAGACAGTCAAGAGCTCATCTAGTCTAGCCATTGATGCAGGATTAAATATACCTAGACTGTCTCTGACTGGTGTTTGTCCAATGTGTTCTTAAGACACTCCAGTGAGGGGGATTCCACAGTCTCCCTTGGAAGCCTATTCCAGAATTTAACAATCTTTATATTTACAAAGTTTGTCTTAATATCTAACCTAGATCTCTCTTGCTGCAGATTAAGCCCATTACTTCTTGTCCTATGTTCACTGGACATGGAGAACAATTAATCACTGTTCTCCTTATAATAGCCCTTAACATATTTGAAGATGATCAGCTCCCCCTTCGGTCTTCTTTTCTCAAAACTAAACATGCCAAGTTTTTTAATCTTTCCTCACAGGTCAGGATTTTTAAACATTTTTATCATTTTTGTTGCTCTCCTCTGGACTCTTGCCAATTTGTCCACTTCTGTCTTGACGAGTGACACTCAGAACTGAACAGCTGAGGTCTCTCAGCAGTGCTGAGTGGAGCAGGACAATTACCTCCCATGTCTTTTCTTACAAAAGTCCTGTTAATGCACCCAGATTGTTAGCCTTTCTCACAACTGCATTCATGTTGTTGGCTTATATTTAATTTGTGATTCACTATAACACCTGGTCCTTTTCGGCAGCACTACAGACGATCCAGTTATTCAGTGTTTTATATTTGTACATTTTGATTTTTTCCTTCCTAAGTGTGGTACGTTTTACTATTCCAGACCAGTTCTCCAATTTGTCAAGGTCATTTTGAATTCTAATCCTGCCTTCCAAAGTGCTTGCAACCCCTCCCATCTTGGTGTCATCTGCAGATTTTATAAGCATACTCTCTACTCCATTATCCAAGTCACTAATGAACACGTTGAAAAGTAGCAGACCCACGGCAGTCCCCTGCTGAACCTCACTAGCTGTAAGTCCTCCCTGTTGGACAGTGAACTATTGATGATTACTCTTTGAGTGGTCTTTCAACCAGTTGTGCCCCCAGTTTACAGTAATTTCATCTAAATGACATTTCCGTAGTTGGCTTATGAAAATATCATAGTGGACTGTGTCAGAAGACTTACTAAAATCAAGTTATATCATGTTTACTGCTTCCCCCCATTCACTAGGCTGTTAACACTGTCAAAAAGGGAAATGAGGTTGGTTTGAAATGATTCATTCTTGACAAATCCATGTTGCCAATTCCTTATCACCCTCTTATACTCTATGTGCTTACAAATTGATTGTTTAATAATTTGTTCCAGCATTTTTCCAGAGATTGAAGGCTGACTAGTCTATAACTCGGTGCTCCTCTTTGTTCACCTATTTAAAGATAGGTACTACTTTTTCCCTTCTTCAGTCCTCTAGGACCTCACCTGTCCTCTGTGACTTCTCAGAGGTAATCACAAACTCATCTAAGATTCATTCAGCTGGTTTCTTAAATACTGTAGGGTGAATTTTGTCAGGCCCTGATGACTTGAATACACCTAACTTATCTGTGTATTCTTTAAACTATTCTTTCTCTATTCTGGCTTGTGTTCCTTCCCCATTTTTGTTAATATTAATTTGATTAAGCATCTGGTCACAATTTACTAAAAAAATGTTAACCCTAAAGCAAAACTGGCATTAAATCCTCAGCCTTCTTGGTGTGAACCCTTATTAGTTCTCCTCCAATGCTTAGTAGTAGGCCTTTGCCTTTGGTTTGCTCCTAATGTATTTAAAGGACCTTTTCTTATTGCCTTTTATGTCCCTTGCTAGGTGTAACTCAATTTATGCCTTAGCCTTTCTGATTTTGTCCTATGTGCTCGTGGTATGCTTTTGTACTCATCCTTAGTAATTTGTCCATGTTTCCTCTTTTTGTAGGATTCCTTTTTGATTTTCAGGTCATGAAAGAGCTCCTGAGGGAACTCTGTTGGTCTCTTATTATTCTTTCTATCTTTCCTTTGCATCAAGTTAGTTTGCAGTTGTGTCTTAATATTGTCTCTGAAAATGCCAGCTCTCAACTCCTTTTCCCCTAGATTTTCTTGTGATGGGACCTTAGATACCAGATCTCTGAGTTTGTTAGTCTGCTTTTTTGAAGTCCATTGTCCTTATTCTTCTGCTTTCACACCTTTCTTGCCTTCGAAACATGAAATCTATCATTTCATGATCACTCTCACCCAAATTGCCTTCAATCTTCAGATTCACAGCCAGTTCCTCCCTGTTAGTCAGAATCCAGTCTAAAATGACAGTGTGCTTGGTTACTTCCTCTACCATCTAAAACAAGAAGTTGTCCCCAGCACATTCCAAGATCTTATTGGCCATTTTGTGTTTTTGTGTATTAATTTTTCCAACAGATATCTGGGTAATTGAAGTCCTTCATTACTACACAGTTTTGTGTTTTGTTTATTTTGTTGTTTGTTTTATAAATGCTGTATCCACCACCTGCTCCTGATTTGATGGTCTATAGTAGACCCCTACCATGACATCGCCTCTTCACCCAGAGACTTTCAACTGGCCTGTGTCTCCCCTCTTTCTGGACTTAAGAACAAGTGTATACATTTTTATGTATATAGCCACACTTCCTTTCTTTTTACCCTGTCTCTCCTTCCTAAACAAGCTATACCCCCATACCAATATTCTAGTTATGAGATTTATCCACCAAATCTTAGTGATACCAATTAAGTGATGATTTAGCTTAGTTCCAGTTCTTTCTTTTTATTCCCCATACTCTTTGAATTTGTGTATAGACATCTAAGATGTTGAGCAGATTCCCCCACAGTTTTCCCTCTTGTTGCTCCTATGACCTTACTGTAATGTTTCCCTTCCCACCCCCAAAATCTAGCCTTCAGTTAAGATCACCTTTTTTTTTTTTTATACATAGTGGTGGGCTGTTGTCACCTACCCCCTTTGAATCTCACATTCCACTACCCCATATTTTCCTCAGGCAAGATATCCTGCAACCAGCCCAAGCCTCTTTATATTAGGGGGCTTTTTGGTTGTGTGCCTCCATATTGTGCTATAACACACTCATGTATGATCTTTTAGATAGCCAGTTAGAAAAAAGTATCTAGGGATTGTACATTACAGACAGATAAAATATGGGGACTTAAAAACCTCAGTTCAGTGTCTGGTGAAGTTAGTAAGGCACATAACTCTCTGGAAGTGTCCATGAGAAATAAAAGATAAAACAGAAGAGATCATTTGGTGTGTCTAAGAAAATGTTCAAAGTGCTACAGAGGGAACATTGGACACAATGGGACAAATTCATCCTTGATACAAATGTAGTGAAGACAAGGGTCTTGGGTACATGAGGGTATCTTTTGGTGGAAGAGAAGTTATGCAGTAGCTGGTTTGTACAATATTTTTAATGGCAATGCTGTTTAACTATATGTGGTGATAATATCATTCTTCTCAATAGGCCTGCAAACAAATCCCATTTAAAACCCCCAGTGTTAGGCTTATTACCTTTAATATGAACAGAAATTGAGTTACATTCTGCCCTTACCATCTCTTCCCTAAATCACACACTTTTCCAAGCCATGAATGCTGTCTGGGCTATCCTAATACTGCTGGGTCTTTTCACAGTCAAATAAACAAGTTTAAATTAAAACAGTGCAGCTATTGCTTTTGAGAGCGTCCATGGGGGAAAATAAAGCAACATTTTAGAGTCAAAAGGACCTTATCTGAAAAAATCAAATCAGAAACCATGTCACCTAGTCACAGGAGAAATTAACTGTGCCCAAAGTCTTGCAAATGTTAAAGAGAATGATACGAAAATTCCCTAGAATGAAACGTCTCCACTGCTGCATAGTAAATCTGAAACATACAGAATATACAAAAAAACAGTTGCCAGATTCCTGAGCCTTCCTAAATCCCTAGAAGAAAGGGACCTAAATCACCTCAAGGTATCACCTGAGGATCCTCCTAATTTAGGAGAATCCTTGGCTAGCAAACCCAAGCCTCTCCTGGTGCTCTCCCACACATAATCCTGTCCTAGTGGGTGTACGGGGCAGTCTGAAGGGGGAGTTTATAAGAAAGGGCTGGAGCACAATCCACAATGACTAGGCTTGACAGACTTGGGGAGGGATAGCTCAGTGATTTGAGCATTGGCCTGCTAAACCCAGGGTTGTGAGTTCAATCCTTGAGGGTGCCATTTAAGGATCTGGGGCAAAAATCTGTTTGGGGATTGGCCCTGCTTTGAGCAGGGGGTTTGACTAGATGACCTCCTGAGCTCCCTTCCAACCCTGTTGTTCTATGAATTAAATTTGTATTTTTATTTTTTATCATTTTGACCAATTAGTATCAATATTTATTTTTAAGCATTTTTAAATTTTTTTTATCTATTTTAAATTTTCACAGCAGCATAAAATTGTGAAGCAGCAGGTGAATCAATTATTTAGTGATAGCAGACATTGAGATTCAAAAAGGTAAACTTTATAAACCATTACAACTCAAATTATCAACATCACATATAGAAATATACGAAGTAAATATCCTCTATCAACAAATCAGACCTGTTTTTACTGTTCATTCGCTGGTCCATTTGTAACAAGCCTAATTCAAAAGGCTAAATCACTGGAAATTGGCTCCAATTAGTTCATAGGCAATATTTTTCTTTGTGTCTATGTGTGAACTTTGATTATTATCGATGAAAATACTTTTTCGTGTGTGTGTGTGTACAGTGAAATTGACATTTACTGACATTTGATGTACCAGTAAAAATTAAATCCTTCCAAGCCTAGTTATGAATGTAGTAGCCTCCAGGATTACAGATGGGCGCCTGCACTTCCAAGTGCACTTAGTGATGGGAATCTGGCCCCTATGAAGGCACATGTTATATTTTACAATGTACTGTTATTCCAAATAATATAGTGAAGGAACCCAGTGTAATGGGGGGAGGGAAGTCTAGTAATTACTACTTTTTGTGGTAGATTTAGACCTCTTCTTTCCAGGTATTTTACAGTAACCTTAAATTAGCCATTTCTGTAGTCTCAGCAGTGAATGCTGTATAGTTTGACAGCCAGTTATTTCAAAATACGTACAGCCTTTATAGTCCTAATTGCAGTTTCTAGCAAAAAGGGAAAACTAATAAGGAGGTGTGATGGAAAAGTCAATGTACTGTGCTTTTTACCTTTCCTCTTTCCCCCAGGTTAACCTGTCTGGAGGGAAGGAAGCAAAAAAGAAATTCTTGTTACTTTCCCTGAATAAACCACACTGGAAGGAGGAAAGTTTCCTGTAGCTGTTGTACTAATAAGTATGTGAGCATCCATAATATACTTAAAGGCTTGAAAAGATCATTTGCTTGGATGCTCAGTAGTATTTGGTGGAAGATTTCTTACACAGGAATCAGAGTATGCATTGAATGATAATTTCAAAATACCTGCAAGAATCTAATAATGAGCAGTAGATATATATACACAATGTAATTCAGTGTAATATGTCAATACTAATGTTAGCCTCACTGTGCCGATAAATAGGAAGCACCATAGTGCTTTTCTGGTTTCCTCCAGAACCAGAAAATGTCTTGCCTTCCTTGTTTCTCTGCCTCCAAGGAGGCAGAGTGGGCTCTGTATATACACTAGTTGTGAGAAAGGCCATGGATGTTTTAGGTTTATATATGACTATTCATCTTGAAGATCCCAAAAAAGGGTGTAAAGCTACCAAAAATATATTATCTGAATGGATTTAGATGTTCATTAAGGATGCTTACAGCAGCCAAAGTCAGCCTTACCTACTTAGGGATGGTGCTCATCCCACTTGAACTGGACCTTCCAAGACTGAGAGAGGTATCTCTTCTCTAGTTAAGGTTGTTACTATGGTGATATTAATTCTTGGTGGGAAGATAGGAATTGCCATAATGGATAAGACTAGTGGTCCATCTAGTCCAGTGTCCTGCACCCAGATGCTTCAGGAAAAGGTTCAATGCCGCTCTTCCTACCCATGGTAAGCAAGTTTCTTGTTGACTGCCATAAGGTAGTTGTGAAGCATAAGAATTTATAAATTAAACTTTGAAAGGGCAGAACATAGGGGAAACATTAATATTCTGGCAATTGGTGCATTATAGGTTCAGACATTCAAACACTACCTTACAATACATTCATTGAAGCTTTTGAATTATTTAAGTACAATACGTTTTAAAAAGTACTAAATAAGTTAGTTGTAATATGTATTGGATCATATAGCTCTCATTCTGTTGGGCTGTAAAGATCAGAACCAGTATTAGTGATAAATCTATGACTATTAAAGTTAGTTCAGCATTCTGAAATGGCTAACAGTAGAACCTCAGAGTTACAAACATCTCAGGGATGGAGGTTGTTCGTAACTCAAAACCATTCATAACTGAGCAAAACATTATGGTTGTTCTTTCAAAAGTTTACAACAGAACTCTGACTTAATACAGCTTTGAAACTTTACTATGCAGAAGAAAAATGCTCCTTTTGCCATCTTAATTTAAATGAAACAAGCACAGAAAAAATGTCCTTAGGTTGTCAAGTTTTTGTTTTTGTAATCTTTATCTTTATTTTTTTTAGTAGTGTACATTTAGCACAGTACTGTACTGTATTTGCGTAGGTTTTTTGGTCTCTGCTGCTGCCTGATTGTGTGCTTTTGGTTCCAAATGAGGCATGTGATTGACTGGCCAGTTTGTAACTCTGGTGTTTGTAACTCTGAGGTGCTACTATATAAATATATTTATATAATACTAATTTATTAATATTATATCATTATTAATATAATTATTAAATATTAATATAATTATTAATATTAATTTATATATTTATGTAAATACTGGCAGCAGGCTAATGTTAAAATAGATATATATATTGCTAAGCAGTAAACAAAGCTTAATTGCCAAAGTAAACAGTAAAGAATAAATAGTTTAAAATTTCTAGCAGTAAATTTAGAGGGTTTAACTGCAAAATAAAAAGAAGGAAAATTCTGCAGGAACTTCTAAGAAATTTATCCCTGATACCCTGTTATTTCAGGAAACACACCCGCAAGATGGGATAAGAATCAGTGATTCAGGGAAACTTGTTTAACCAAGCATATTTCTCTTTGTACCACTTGAAAAGGAAAAACATGATTGTATTGATAGCTAGACCTCATTTTAAATGAAGGACTGAAAGATTTAAAAACTAGAGTTCTATTACTTAAAGAAATGTTATTTGAAGGGAAAATTACTTTGGTCTCTGTATATGCATCATATCAAGTGACATTTTTATGAAATACTGTAGTTTCCCAAGAACTGCAAGGCCTCCAGTGAAGGAGATTTTTCTAACTCAGGTAAGGGGCATGAGAGGAGTGAGATTTTTACAGTGTAGTAAACCCCAAACTGGATAGGTCAGGTAGAAGAGTCATAAATGATAGAGATGCTAGTAAGAAGAAAAATGAGCATTTAAATAATCTGCCATTGAGAGATGTATGGAATCTGTAAATGCGAACAATAAGGAAAATTCATTTACTTCAGCCATGGAATCACAGAAATATAGATCTGGAAGGAGCCAGCCTCCTGCACTGAGACAGGACTAAATATTATCTAGACGATCCCTCACAAGTGTTTGTCTATCCTGTTCTTTAAAACCTCCAATGACAGAGATTCCACAGTCTCCCTAGGCAATTTATTCCAGTGCTTAATCACCATGCCAGGAACTTTTTCCTAATATCTAACCTAAATCTCTCTCTTGTTGCTATTTAAGCCCTTTACTTCTTGTCCTGTTCTCAATGGATAAGGAGAACAGTGTATCACCCCCTTCTTTATAACAACTATTTATGTACGTGCAGACTGTAGTTATGTCCCTTTCAGTCTTCTCTTCTCCAGACGAAACAAACTCAGTTTTTTCAATCTTCCCTCATAGATCATTTTTTCTAGGCCTTTAATTAACCTTTATTGCTCTCCTCTGAACTTTCTCCAATTTGTCCATGTCTTTCCTGAGGTGTGGTGGAGATAACTAGACACAGTACTCCAGGTGAGGCCTTATAAGTACTGAGTAGAGCTAAAGAATTACTTCTTGTGTCTTGCTTACAACACTCCTGCTACTACATCCCAGAATGATGATCATTTTTTGTAGTATTACATTGTTGACTCATATTTAGTTTGTGATCCATTATAATACCCAGCTCCTTTTCTGCTGTACTTCTTCTTAGGCAGTCATTTCTCATTTTGTATTTCAACAGTTGATTATTCCTTCCTCAGTAATTCTAAATGTAGTACTTTGCATTTGTCCTTACTGAATTTCATCCTATTTATGTCAGGCCACTTCTCCAGTTTGTAAAGATAATTTTGAATTCTAATCCTGTCCGCCAAAGCTCTTGCATCTCCTGCCATCTTGGTATCATCCACAAACTTTATAAGTGTGTTCTCTATCCTATTATCCAAATCATCTCTGAAGATATTGAATAGGACCAGACCCAGGACAGAACACTTCAGGACCCCACCTGATATACCCTTCCAACTTGATTGTGAACCATTGATAATTACTCTGAGTATGGTTTTCCAACCAGTTGTGCATCCACCTTATAGTAGGTTTGTCTAGGCTATATTTCCCTAGTTTGCTTATGAGAAGGTCCTGTGAGACAGTATCAAAAGCCTTACAAAAATCAAAATATATCATATCTGCTATTTCTCCCCATCCATAAGGCTTGTTACCCTGTCAAAGAAGGATATGAGGTTGGTGTGACATGGATTGATTCTTGACAAATTCATGTTGACTCTTATTCATCACCATATTATCTTCTAGGTGCTTACAATTATCCTTACCAGCTTGACTCTAGATATCCATAATGAAGTTTAGAACAATCTCACTTCATTTCTATCATCATTATCATCTTTTATAGCATTGAGCTTATCCCAGATGATGGGAGACATTATTTTGGGGAATTTAAAGAATGAGGTGTGGTTGGTATTAGGTGAATGAACCAGGTATTTTTGGAGTGAAGCATTCATGGCTTATGGTGAAATCAAGTCTAGTATAATAGTCCCTCTTGAATTTTATCAATATTTGCAATTATGCAATCCATTTAGGCAGAACTAATACAATAAATAGACCTCTTACCTGGTTTGAGACAACCAAACAGAGAAATAAGTAAGCATTCATTTCTAACATATACAGATTATTAGTTGAGATTGACATGAAACTGTATACAAATATTATGAATAGGTGGAATAAAAGTATTAATAGAAAAGTTCCACTTAATGAGTAGATCAAAATATAGAAAACAGACCACTTCTGTTTATAATACCACTATGGAAAATTACTTCAAAATTCTTTATTGCTGGTATTTGATTTCAGTAAAATTTAAGCACATTTTCAAAGCAGAATCAGATCAATTCAGGAGGAGAAATAAATTTTATCCATGTACAATAGATATGCCTTATTATCAATAGCTACTGGTCCAAAATTAGAGCACATTTGAGGCTAATTATTAAATATAACATTCCAATTGATCCAATCAGTGTTATTATCAGGTTTTCTTATGAAGAGTATATATCACAACAGTAGCTTGATAACGTACAGCAAGGTGGATCTTGATTCAGGACATCCATCTACTATTTAACATGAACTTGCCATGGATTTCCCAGTCTTGGAAGAATTCACTCATCATATTGAGATAATGCAAGGAAGATAAATAATTAGACACGTGGAAGGCCTTTTATTACATATTAAGTGAAAGTAAAATCAGTGCAAAACTTCAATCTGTGCTGACTTCTTTTGATTACTGAGGACAGTCTCAGAGGGCTAAATGATTACACATACCCACTGACCCCTGACTTACACAATCGTTCAGTTCCGGAAAGCCTCGAATAACTCGAATTTTACGTAAGTCAGAAATGTATACCTGTATGTTATGCAAAAATTTCTGCAACTCAAAAATCCTATTTTTGGTTTATAGAACTTTTTCCGTAAGTGAGAATTTGCGTCAGTCAGGTCTTGCGTAACCCAGGGAGCATCTGTATGGTTGTTATTACTATTAATTGTATTACCTCTAGTGCCTAGGAGCCAGTCATGGACCAGGACCCCGCTGTGCTAGGCACTGTATACATACACAACAAAATCATGGTACTCACTCCAAGGATCTTACCATCTAAATATAAGACAAGAGACAACAGATGGAGACAGACGGATGGAGAGTGCAAGGAAACAATGAGGCATTATTGGTGATAGGTAGTGAGGTGAAATCGTGGGCCCATTGAAGTCAATGAGAGTTTTTGCCTATGATTTCAATAGGGCCAGGATTTTCACCTCTGTTTTCTTAAATGAAGCATAAATTGAAAAACGTATGTGGGGAAAGGGGCTATTTTATCTTATTTTAAAAACAAAAAGGATGGAGGAGAAAGATTTGATTATATTACTGTCAAATATATTAACTCTTTAAAGCCTAGTGTGCCTGGTTGTGTGCAGATTTGACCATATAAATATACACAATGTAAACAACAACCATTTTTTACTTGTCTGTACTGTTGCAAAGAAATGCCTCAAAAATATGTACCAATTCTATGTCATGGACAAAATTAAAATAAATTGAAAAAAACCCCAACCCTTTATTTTTACTAATTTTAATGTGCTAGGATTTAGTGCCATTAAAATCTAGCTTTATGTTGGAAACAATGTTATCACAAACACCTTAAGTCAGGATATATTGTAATGTAAAGGGTAGCTTTAAGTAGATTAAATGAAGTAGTCTAAATAAAAACCTTTAGCTCAAAATATTTCCCATAGCAGAGAGAGTTGAGAAGCTGTATGACTGAAAGGACAAAGAAGGGTTTAATTATTTCAACACTAACTGGGCTATGTGGCGTGTTTACATTATTAGGGGCTTTATAAATGGCCTAAAAATGTTCACTTCAGGCTGTACCAAGGCATGACCTAAGGGCAAGTACTTTTGAAAATGGCATTTAAGAAAAAAATCTGGTTTGCACTTTAAGTTACATAGTATAAAGCAATTTAGCAGTTTATTGCTTCTAAGTGTGTTTGTGCACTGCTGATCTTTTTTTGAGGATTTTTTCTAAAATGGAAATGTGTTGCTTAAATTCTTTTGGCAACAGTACAATACAAACAGTAACTCTTTACATATTGTACTTATATCCATTCTCCCAGGCCAGTCCTAACACTTACTTATGGGAAAAGCTTCTAGTGAAAATCCATACAGGGACTACTGTGTTTTCCTACAAGCCCTCATAACTCACCTCTTCCATATTGCATACAGGATACTGCAATCTGATAACACAGATGAGTTTTGATTACTGCTCCCAACTTGGCTAAGAATTGGGTACATCTTGTTGTTTTGTTTCCCTGTCTCCTCCAACTCCCACTCCAGCTCATGTGTTTGTCCTGTGTACCTGTTATGTTGTTTAGGTTGTACATTCTGTGGGGCAGGGAATGTAATATGGTGTATGTTTGTACAGTGCCTAGCAGAATGCACCAACTTAGTTGGCATCTAGGTGTCACTGTAATATAAATATTAAATACTAATCAATACATAATAATGAAATTGCAATGACTCCATATCATGAATACATTTCTGAGGTATTAGGTTATAGATCAAATAACAATTCAGAAGGAATTGTGTTAATTACTACAAAGATCTTCTTTAAAATGCATATAAAAAGTGATTTATATGGTACAGTAAAAGTGCTTTTAAAATTGCTTAAATATAAATTTACATAATAAACCAAAATGACTGTGTATCAATCAACTCAATATTCTAAATCTCTTTTTTTAAAAGTCCTTAAACCAAGCCTGTACCTAAGCAGGAATATATTTCAACAAGAAGCTTTCTGTTTAGCCAAGGAAAAGGACAAACTGCTAGTAAAATGAGCTCTAGATAGCCTAAAATATTATTCTTTGGACAGAAAATTGTATTGATCAGAGAGCTTTTCAGTTATTAAGCCAAAAGCAGGACTAACTCTATCAATTTACCTGATAACTTGTCGTATAATCCATTCTCTATGCGATCAAGCACAAGCAATTCAAGCTGAAGATAAAAACTGTAATTCTTTCCCACATTTTAGTAGTTGTGCATGATTGGAAAACTGTGTTTATTGAATGTGCTCAAGCCTACCTATATCAGGTAAGGTCAGTAACCTGATGAGCTGTAACAACTCTTGTGTCCTTAACTCACCCTATCATGTATAAGAATTCCAGGGGGTCTCCCAACAATATTTATACGGTGCAATACTGCTAGGCTCCCACAGTGGAGTAAGCTAAGGATCTAGTTTCAGCCCTACCTCTGAATCATCTGATTTTCTGGATCTAAGCTGTACTTTTAATGGCATTAGAATATGGAGAGGGAGGTTATCTGTGGGGTTTAACAGTCCATGAACACTAACTTAAAGTATCATATAAAGCATTATGGACTGTGCTGCCTTTGCTAGAAAAGAGGCATCTATAATGGTTGCATAAACTTTTTTTTTAAACTACTAAAGGTTTATTTAAAAAAAAGGGAAATAGACACTACAGGAGAAACTTTCCTGTTTATAATATTCAATAAATATTAGATGGGATGTTATGGTGTGCCCAGTAAAAGCTTGTTACATCATTATTTGTAATGGAAAGCTATTCTGTTTTTATCAATTTATTGCTAGGTGGTAGTGAAGTATTGGTGATAGTAGCAGAGGAGATGTTGTAATGGAGATGTTGTTTTTCCACATGAAGAGAGTCAATACACTATTTAGGTTAAACAGAAAGAAAAATAATCTACACCAGTGGGAAGCTTACATGGGGGG
>NC_133771.1:138830680-138873955 GCF_003597395.2 Chelonoidis abingdonii
ATGATCATCCTTCAGGATAGGTTGTAGATCCCTGATGATGCGCTAGAGAGGTTTTAGTTGGGGGCTGTTGGTGACGGCTAGTGGTGTTCTGTTACTTTCTTTGTTGGGCCTGTCTTGTAGTAGGTAACTTCTGGGTGCCCATCTAGCTCTGTGAATCTATTTTTTCACTTCAGCAGTGGGTATTGTAGTTTTAAGAATGCTTGACAGAGATCCTGTAGGTGTTTGTCTGAGGGATCAGAACAAATGCGATTGTATCTTAGAGCTTGTCTGTAGATGATGGATCATGTGATGTGGTCTGGCTGAAAGCTGAAGGCACGTATGTAAGTATAGCGGTCAGTAGGTTTCCATTATAGGGTGGGGTTTATGTTACCATTGTTTATTAGCACTGTAGTGTCTAGGAATTAGACCTCTTGTGTGGACTGGTCCAGGCTGAGCTTGATGGTGGGGTGGAAATTGTTGAAATCTTGGTGGAATTCCCCAAGGGCCTCCTTCCCATGGGTCTAGATGATGAAGACGTCATCAATGTAGTGCAAGTAGAGTAGTGGTGTAAGGGGACCCTTGGTATCCTGCTGTCAATTGAATTGTCTCGTTAGGCTGACCTCACACTTGGTAAGAGAATTCACATTTTTTCATATATTTATACCTGCTCCTGTATTTTCCACTCCATGCATCTGATGAAGTGGGTTCTAGCCTATGAGTGCTTATCCCCAAATAAATTTGTTAGTCTCTAAGGTGCTACAAAGACTCCTCATTGTTTTTGCTGATACAGACTAACATGGCTACCACTCTGAAACTAAATAAAATGTTTACCAATGTACTTTCAAAGCCAAAGTGTAAGCATACTTCCTTCATGTATTAAATGAGCATGTTCTGGCAATGTTGGCACATGTCAATGCTTGTTATATGTAAGACTCTGTTCGTACATAACATTTTTTAAAAAAGAAAAGGAAAATAACTAATTCAAACATGCATTGCTCATAGACTCATAGACTTTTAAGTTCAGAAGGGACCATTATGATCATCTAGTCTGACCTCCTGCACAATGCAAGCCACAGAATCTCACCCACCCACTCCTGTAACAAACCCCTAACCTATGTCTGAGTTATTGAAGTCCTCAAATCGTGGTTTAAAGGCCTCAAGGTGCAGAGACTCCTCCAGCAAGTGTCCCATGCCCCATGCTGCAGAGGAAGGCGATATGGTCTGTCTCCCTCAAACTCTTACAGATAGGTCTGGCAGCATCCATAAATATTCACCATCATACCTAACTGATGGAGACACTATATTTTTTTGTATCTTGCTGGGATTCGAGTACCTTTCCACAAAGTGGTCTGTTTGGGAAGCATGAGACCGCACTAGCTAACCAGTAGTGTGGGCCATATGTTCCTTTCCAGGAAATAAATTTGCAGAGGAACAAATTAATTCAGATAATTTTGCGGAGCTGCCATATTCTCCTTCCTGAACTGTGAAATATGAAGCAGCTGCGGAAGGGGCAGGGCAATAATTAGTTTTTACAAACAGAATTAATTAATCCCTCTTTTTGACATGGAACTTAGTTCAAGGAGGAGGGGAAATATGTCCCGTGATTATTCCCTGGCTTTTCCACTCTCTGGCTACATTTTCTTTTACCGTGTGAGCTGGAGCTAGTTGTGGAGGAAACAGAAGCAACTAAACAGGGAAGGTAAATAACTTGAATAGCTGCCTCTTTCCTCTGAGTGATCCTATGGATGTAGCTCTTCCCACTGTTTTGTTCCTCTGTGCACCACGCAGTGTAGGGAGAGCATGGGGTCAAGGACGTATCTCCCAGGAGTAATCTCTTGGTGCAGGTGCACCTGGAATATGATGGCATCCAAGTGGAAAGCCCCTATATATTTAGTGGAAGGCTTAAATAGCCACCCTGTCTTACGGTTGAAAGAGATTACAATTGTGACACCATCAGGTATTCCATGAGATCAGTTTTTGTAGGTACAGGCCTGATGAGATAATTAAAATGTATACAAGTGTTTTGGGATGATGGAGTCTAACATCCTTAGCTCTTATCTGGGGAATTCTGCTGGTCTTGGTCCAGTTAATGAGATTCCTTCACATCCTGGCCAACTATACTGTACAATAAGCCCCCACCCTTCTAGCTTTGACTATTTAACATTATTATTATTATTTATTTTTTTACAAGACTGTCACAAAAAGAATGTGGATATCTGATATTTGCTGAATTAGATAGCAGCAGCATTCATGAGACTGTGTTTTGAGAACTATAATGAGGGGTGCTAGTGCTCCCATATTAAAATCACATTATTCCCCTTTTATAACCAAGTGGAGATTTTTAAAGGCACAGGGACAAAGTGAGGTACCTAGTTCCCACTGAAAAGCAATGGGAGCTGGGCCCCTCAATCCCCTTTATGCCTTTGAAAATCTTCCCCCGTTAGAGAATCACAGAAATGTAGGGCTGGAAGGGACCTCAAGAGGTCATCTAATCAGTTCCTTGTGTTGAGGCAGGTGTAAGTATACTCTTGCTGGTGGTTGTGCTGACTATTTTTCCTAAATTACTTAATTAACTTTAGGAAAAACAAATAAATATGCACACATATCCAAATCATTATTTATTTATGTAGGGTTTTTTTCAGACTCAATAATAAAAATAATTTACAGTTGTCTCTATTCTTTATTGCACCTAAACAGAATAGAAAGACCAATAGGGAGCTTTGCATGTTTTTGTCTTTTTGTTGTTTCTTTTGATTTTTTGGTTGTTTTTTTTTTCTTCTAAGGCTTGCTAGCTGGTAAGTCTTCTGTGAAAAGTGATATTTGTATGTTTGTTAATATCACTTTTCACAGCAGACTTACTCAGCCCCAGCAAGCCCTGGGACAAATTTAAATCCTGCATAGGGAGGTGGGCAGGGAGGCAGCAGGGCCCTGGAACTAGAGCCTGCCGCCATGTGTATGGAGCCTGAAGTCCTGTTGCTGAAGCCAGTCTCCCCTACCCCTGGGAAAGTGGGGAATTCATCAGTTGCCTGCACTTCCAGAGTTTTTCTCTCTGGAGGGGGGCAGGGCCCAACCGCTTTGCCACTGCTTTGCATCCCCCCCATCACAGCCCGGATGGGGCTGTGGCTGTAAGGAAAGGCCTGGTGGCCACATTTGAGAAACACTGACCTAGACCATCCATGACAGGTCTTTGTTTAACCTGTTGTTAAAAACCTCCAGTGACAGGGATTCCACAAGTTCCCTTGGAAACCTATTTCAGTAGTTAACTATCCTTATAGCTAGCAAGATGTTCCTAAACTTTCTGCTAAAGTTGAATTGTCCCTTAGCTCTAAATTTGTAATATTGTAAGTTCTTTACAAAATCTTAGAGCTGTCAATAGTGAGTGACTACTTTATTGGCATAATTGTTTAGCTGATGTTTCATTTCTGCTTCGTGATTTGAATTCCTGGATTTGATATTCAAACGTGAGAGGCAAAAGAAAGCTTTTGCTTTTTCTCTTTCCAATTTCTTTACTCCTTCCCAATGTGTAATGACTGTCTCAAGTTTCTTTTAAAAAATGCTTTTTGTTTTTGTCTTCTCTTTAGAAATATCAGGAATATCAAATTTTGACTTCCCTCTTTTTTGCTGGAGAACTCTCCAGAGTTCTGGAAAGTTAGTTCACAACATGAGTGTAAGACCAACTGTTTGTTGGGAGTTTGTGTAAAACAGATTTGAACAAAAATGAACAACAAAAAAGCAGTTTAAACAGCCTCACTCAACATCCTCTTCCCCTTCAACTAGAAACTGCTGAAGTTGGAAGATGCAGCTAAAGTTTTATTCTATTCTACTGTCCTAATCCCAAAAATTCTCCAGCAAGTCAGCAACAAACTGAAAGTTTAACTTTAGACCTGTTATTCTGAATGTCAGAAACAAGCATAAACTCTCCCTCCTACCTTCCTCCTTATTTTTTATTTGAGTAACATCTTTTTCAAGACATTCTGTGTTCATCATAAAGAAGAAACGAAGAGCACAAACACTTTGTTTTTGCTTTGCTGTTCACCTTTCTAATGGTTCTTTTTTGTCAGTATCAGAAGAGGCTGTTCCTTTAGGCCCCAATCTTGTGTGTAACTTTCTGTGCATGACTAGTCCCATGAGTCATATGTGTAAGTGCTTGCGGGAATTGAACCTCTGTTTCCGAATCAGTTTAAGATAAGATAAGGGGGGATAGCTTGGTGGTTTGAGCATTGGTCTGCTAAACCCAGGGTTGTGAGTTCAATCCTTGAGGGGGCGATCTAGGGCAATAAATAAATAAATAGGGGACTGGTCGTGCTTTGAGTAGGAGGTTGGACTAGATGACCTCCTAAGGTTCCTTCTAACTCTGATATTTTATGATTTTATCTAGACATGGTTCTTTTTGGAACTTGAATTGCTTAGCCTGCTTTATCTATTGCTTAAGGCAGGAGGAAAACCAAATGTGACCAAGATCTGTGTACTTTTCAGCAGACCACTATAAACTATGAGGATAATTTGGTCCTTATTAAAAAAAGTTTTACATCTTGTATATAATTTTATAGTCATATCTTCCATTGATTGTTTGACTTGCTTTTATGAGGTCACGTTCTTTCATTTTTTCTGTGCTGATCCAAGGTATTCATTTGTGATGTTTGTGATATTAATTTTTCTAGTAAGGATGGAGAGATTTAATGGAATTGTATATCCAGTTACCTGCCATCCTCTCTAAATTCTTTTTCTTTGGTTGTCTTGGTTACTACAGTTACACTGACTACAGGTACTTGTTTCTCCATTTATCTCCTTTCCTTTTGATGCTTTTGCTTTATTGCTGGGTTTTTTCTCCTTTTTTCAACTTGTATCTTCTCGCTATTATACCATGTTGCCTTTTTATGTGTAATATTTGTAATTTAGTTGTATTACGTTCACAACTGCCTTAGGACATGAGATATCTTGTAAATGAATAATACTATTGTTAACAAATCTTTGGTTTCTGGGTTTTCTCCGTCAGAGTTTTCAGGGGAAAAAGTGATTAAAAAAAAAAAGTAATAATTTAGACTCTTGTATGAAAGCTGTTACTCTGTTTGCTTCTATTTCTCTCAAAATTGCTTCAATGCATTCTTTCTCATATTCTGCCATTTCTTCAAGATCATGGCCTTTTCATCTAGGAATTGGAATGTGTTATGGCAGGCACTCACCCCTGGAGTTCACCCTTGCCTCAAAGCTGATATCTCCCTACGACACCACCCCTGGCAGCCTGGTGCAGAATCACAGCTATGTCCCGCCTCAGTTTCTCCTACTGGGCTTTCAGTGAGGCTTTTATGTAGTGCACAGTGCCCCGTCAGGGATCTAATTTCTATAACTAAAGGCTAAATGTGATACACAAACAAGCCTTCACCCTTGCATCCTGGGGAGGGGTGTTTGTTAGACTCACGTGGGGAGACAGGATAACGTTATCTGCTTCCTCCATCCAGGCTTCTTACTAGTGACACCTCTCAACCTACATTCCCCTTTGGAATCAGGCCTCTTCCATCACCTGGAGAAGGTTCCTTCTCTGGGCTCCGGTCCTGCAAAGATCAACCACTGCAACTCTTCTTATCGTGGCATATAATTTCTTCTGTGGTCTGGAGCTCCTGCTGCTGTTCGGTAAAGTCTTCTACAGGGACTAACTTTCTCTATGGCAATTACAGTTATTCCTAGGCGGAAACTCTTTCTTCTAGGAACACCCTGTGATGGGTGGATCACAGAAACCACTTTGGGACTGCCACCTGATGTCTGAGACTACCTCTGAGCCTGTTTTCCCTGCAGCTTGGGGACTTCAGTGCCCTGCCTGGTTGTGCCAGACATGCTAGCCTGCTACAAACACAGACCCTGGTCTGAACCATGTCCCCCAAAAGCTGCAGGCTTAACTGAAAACAGCTTAAGAAGTATTCTTGTCTCCAGCACTCAGGCACCCAACTCCCAATGGGGTCCAAACCCCAAATAAATCCATTTTACTCTGTATAAAGCTTATTTAGGGTAAACTCATAAATTGTTCATCCTCTATAACACTGATAGAAAGATATGCACAGCTATCATCCCCCTCCCATATTAATGCATACTCTGGGTTAATTAATAAGTAAAAAGTGATTGTATTAAATGCAAAAAGTAGGATTTAAGTGGTTCCAAGTAATAACAAAGTGAATTAGCAGGCAAAATAAAATAAAACACTCAAGTCTAAGCCTAATACAGTACGAAAGTGATTACAGATAAAATCTCACCCTCAGAGATGTTTCAGTAAGCTTCTATCACAGACTGGACGCCTTCCTAGTCTGGGCCCAGTCATTTCCCCTGATACAGTCCTTGTTCCAGCTCAGGTGCTAGCTAGGGGATTTCTCATGATTGCAGCCCCCTTTGTTCGTTCCACTCCCTTTTATAGCTTTGGCACAAGGCAGGAATCCTTTGTCTCTCTCTGGGTTCCCTCCCCTCCTTCTAAATGGAAAAGCACCAGGTTAAAGATGGATTCCAGTTCAGCTGACATGATCACGTCACTGTAAGACTTCATTACCCATTTGCCAGCACACAGGTATACATGAAGATTTAAACAGAGCCATCTACAGTCAATTATCCTGATTAATGGGAGCCATCAAGATTCCATATTTTTAGTTTCAGGTACAAGAGTGATACATTTATACACATAGGATGACCACACTCAGTAGATTATAAGCTTTGTAATGATACCTTACAAGAGACCTTTTGTAGGAAGCATCTTCCAGTTACATTATATTCACACTCATTAGCATATTTTCATAAAATCATATAGAGTACAGTGTCACAAACCCTTCCTAGGTTCCATTTCCTGGTGAGCTCCTTAATTAGTTCCCCTGAGAAGTCCCTCTCTTCAGGAGCTTCTACCCAGATCTACAAAGAGGCTTAGGTGCCTTTTAGGTACCTAGGAAATCACAGGAACACCCTTCAGTTCAAAAAGCATGGGTTAGGTGCCTAGACTCCTACAGCATGAAGGGGGAGAAATCGGCATCTTAGAATGCAATCCACTAAAGCCAGCACATTAGGCAGAGATGGAGCTGCCCAAACTAGCCAATGGGAGATGCTGGTGACAGGGGTATGTGCTAAACCCTGCTGCTTTCTCAGAGATAGATGCCTAAATCTGGCCTGTAGGAAAATGCCAGTCTCTGCTCTGTGATCCACAAATGGAAACCTGTTGCCAGGAGTGAGGCAGCTTAGGCATTTAAGGCATTTTCTGTGGGAGGTAGTTAGGCACCTGCCTTGCTCCACACAAAATGGCTGGAGGAGGTGGTGATGCCCATTTTATAACTTTTAGTCCAGTGGTTAGAGCCCTCACTTGGGATGTGGGAAATCCAGGTTCATCTCCCCCATCTCACTGTTCCACTGTGGATAAATATTTAGGTACTCATTGGGTCAGAGAGAGAATGAGAATGACTTTGTATCAAGTGGTTTGGGCACCCAACTGGGAGGTGGGAGACACAGGATCCAGTGCCCCGTTTCCAATCACTCTTTCATTATTTATTCACAGTAAAACAGCTTCAACAGGAGAGACTAAGGGAGTCCCATATCAGACTGTCCCATAGCTCAGTGGTTAGCGCATGCTAGCAGAGAGGAGGGAATTGAACCTGCATCTCCCACAGCCCAGGCAAGTTCTCTAGTCACTGGACTAAAAGTTATTAGGTCAGAGGCATCATCTCATCCATTTTCAACAGCGATGTTGGCGGGGGAAGATATTGAATGGGATTCAATATGATAGGCAGTCTCTGAGCATGCCTACTAGATCACACCCCTCATGTGACTTAGACAGCCACCTTCCCTCGATTTGTGAATCACCCTGGGGCTTACGCGGGAGGTAGGCATCCAGATGCCTACTGGGAGGCAGCAGTGCGCATGCCTAAAGGCAGAAATTTAGGTGCTGACGAAATTTTATCCTGTAAATTTAGGGACTGAATGAGTTTAGGTTCCTCCTTAATTTGGTGGGAGTTTTGGGCCTTGCAGTAGGGCCAAAACTTGGACTTAGGTGCAGATTTAGGCCCCTAAGTCTGGGGTTTAAGTGCCTAAGTAGCTTTGTGGATCTAGGCCATCATGTCTTCTGAAATCTCCTGATTGAGCCTTCATAACACTTGGTTAAGCCCTTGTGTTCCTGAGGTAATTAATTGTCACCCAGCCATCTATGCAATTAACTACACACAAGTGGATCTGGTGTAACCCTTCTGCCCCTCTGAGTTGGCAGCAACAAGGGCCAGATTCAGTATCCAGGGGTTCCGTTTCAATAACACAAGGCATAACTGGCTCGAGCCCCCACCCAGTGACCTGGGACACTTAACATACCATACCCTCCTGGGTCGGCCTCTAGGAGGCAATACTTCGCCTCTCGCAAGCACGGAGTCTGAGTGTAGAGAAATCTTTTTAATAAAGGAAGGAATGCAATGTGGCATCCCATTGGAGAAACACCACAACAGAGTTATAACACAAACCATAACCACCCCCCAAAGTACATTTGGCAATGTCCTTTCTCCTTAAGGGTCTTAAGTCCAATCACTCCAAAGTCCAACAACCCAAAAGTCTCTGGTCAATGCACCCAGAATCAAGAGTCATCTGTAGAGGTCCCTCCCCAGCCTGGTGAAAGGGCACCTTACGTGATCCAGGGCCAACTGCTCTGCCTCTCGTGGGTTCTGCTTCCGCCTTCTCCACGAAACTGCTCCGCCTTACCAGCCGCTCCACTCTGCTCCTCCGGCCGTCTTTCACAAACTGCTCCGCTCCCCAGCTGCCTCGTGAGCTGCTACCAGTTGCCTCCAGAAACTCTTGGCTCTGCTCGCTCTGTGAGCTGCTCCACACGACCCAACAAGCTACTTCGCTCTGCAGCCGCTCCACTCCACCACTGTCCTGTGGTCCACTCACAGCCTCCCCCTAAACTGCTCCACTCCGCAGCTGCCTCTGCTTCCACAGTATAGCTTCAGGCTCCCCACTAGTTTGCACAGTACTCAGTGCTCCCAGCTCAGTAATTTCAGTCTTTTGTGATTTCAGCTCTTAGTGACTCTCAGCACATAGTAGGGAGCCAGTGCTAGTGCACATTAGCCCAAAGTGAGTTCAGCTCTGCAACCTCTATCTAGAGTCTTAAGGGAAAAAAAAAATCAACTCTGACATTCACAACTGGAGGAGGGGTGGGGGGTGCAACTGGTGCTTCTAGCTCCACAAAGAGCCTGCACCACCAGGCACAAATACCTGTCCCCACCCTCTCTCTATTCACAGGGTTTGGAACTCATGTCCCTTGTCTAGCAAGTACCACCCAACTGAGTTGAGTCATTCTGTCACAAAGCGGTCCCACAGCTCGCAGTACTGGATGTTGGTAGGCGTGCCTATGCAAATATTTGAGATTTCGCATTCCAGACATTCTTTCCACACTTCCCATACTTCACCACCAGATGTCAGGATACAGCTCATCCTGACTCTGCTTACACTGGTTTGGCTCGTGCTCCTTAGAGGAGCCTGTCACAGGCAGGCTGGATGCCTGACCCCCTCAGATGGCCAGCTACCCTGTGACAGGGTGCTTTTCTGAATTGACATCGTAGTGATTTTTTCAATGGCTATTATAATTGCTTTTTGCAGGTCTCCTTGTTTCTCCTTTTTTCCATCTGCAGTCTCTTCAGAACTGTGCAGCTCACTTGATTTTATTGTTGTTGTTCTTAAGTCACATTACTTCTTTACTGTTCATGCAATCAACCCTTAATGTAGAGTATTGGATTTAAAATTCTTCCTTTGCTGTTTAAGACTCTTCATACCTCTGTGCCTTCATGTCTACATTATTTATGGTTAAGCTCCTCCCAATTTATTCTTAAATTCTGATTTGAATATGGTGCCTCTAGTTTTATCATTTGCCACAACAAAATACTGAATACTTTGTAATCATTGTCCAATCTGGCGAAATTATTTTCCTGTATAAAAAAAAATCATTTACTTTTTTTATTATTCACCTAGTTTTAAAATATTTTTCTTTTCCAGCTTCGTTGGAAGAGTGTGGTGTTGTCAAATTTGCTCTGTTGCCACATTGGTGTTGTGGCATTTTGATTATTTATTTATTTTATCCTGTTATGCAGCATGTTGACAGTTGAAAAAGGTGTCATCTCAATTACTCAACAAAAACACATAAGCTGTAACATAACTTCAAGTCTTTTAAAAAGGCACATTTCTTCATAAGTGCTTTAATTGCTCTCTGGCTTACAGGGCATCATAAGGTAAAAAATGCTGGCTGAAAATGAATGGTATCTTCTCAACACAATGAGTTTAGCATAGTATTTCTGAATAATTGGGGAGAAGAATCATTGGAGCAAGTAATATATTGCTGGTACAGTTCTATATTTAACACTAATTCTACAGAACATCAGTAAGAGCAATGAAGTAATACAAAGAGACCTAGAGCTTTTAGGAATATGGGCAGAAAATAAAATGAAAATCAGCTTGGAAAAATACAAGCAAAGAGCCTAATCCTTGAGAGGTTTTTGCCTCATAACTCTGGAGAAAAATAATCTGCAACACAGATATTCAATGGGAGGAGCATGAAACAGCTTCAATACGAGGAGAGATTAAAAAGACTGGGACTATTCAGTTTAGAAAAGAGATGACTAAGGTGGGATACACTAAAGGTCTATACAACCATGAATGGTGTGGAGAAAGTGAATAAAGTGTTATTTACCCCTTCACATAACAGAAGATCTAGAGGTCATCCAATGAAATTAATAGGCAGCAGGTTTAAAACAAATATAAGGAAATACTTCTCCACACAAAGCAGCAGAGAATCCTGTGGCACCTTATAGACTAACAGACGTTTTGGACAGGATTCTCTGCTGCTTTTACAGATTCAGACTAACATGGCTACCCCTCTGATACTTCTCCACACAGCACACAGTCAGCCTGTGGAATTCATTGCCATGGAATGCTGTGAAGGTCAAAGTATAACTGGTTTAAAATAAAAAGTCGAATAAGTTCATGGAGAGTAGGTCCATCAATGGCCATTAGCTAAGATGGTCAGGGATGCAACCCCATGCTCCGGGTGTCCCAGAACCTGTACTGGCACTGGAATTAGAGGGGATGGATCACTTGATAATTACCCCTGTTCTGTTCATTCCCTCTGAAGCATCTGACATTGGCCACAGTCAGAAGACAGGATACTGGGCTACATAGACCATTGGTCTGACCCAGCATGGCCGTTCTTATGTTCTTCAACTGGGAAATTGCAATGCTGAAGAGATCTAAGACTGATAGTGGACAAAAGGATTTAGACATGAATTTGCAATGTGATATGACAGCAAAATAGGCCCAGGGAGTTTTGGGCTGTGTACGCAAAGTCATCACAACATGGAACAAATATTCTCTACGGCTCTAGTGAGAGTCACTGAACTGGGAATACTTAGTTCAATTTTGGGCACCCTATTACCAGAAAATCTGTACAAATTTAGAGAAGAGAAATAAATATGTTAGGTGGCTAAAAGAGATTAGCTTGTGAGAAAAGATTAAATGAACTAAATATATTTAGTATCAGAGGGGTAGCCGTGTTAGTCTGGATCTGTAAAAGCAGCAGAGAATCCTGTGGCACCTTATAGACTAACCGACGTTTTGGAGCATGAGCTTTCGTGGGTGAATACTCACTTCGTCGATGAAGTGGGTATTCACCCACGAAAGCTCATGCTCCAAAACGTTGGTTAGTCTATAAGGTGCCACAGGAGTCTCTGCTGCTTTTAAATATATTTATCTTGACTAAGAGCTGACCAAGGAGATGACACTCCCTGTGCCCCCTACGTTAGCGATAGCTTTCCCAGAGGTAGGTATGGGGCTATGAAATGGCCTTGCACAGGAGGAGCATACTCTGTGCCTAGTAGAAGTGTTGTACATTAACTGTGCTCACCCTGTATTCCTGGAAGCATTGTACTTATCTGAGGCAGGTGTTTCAGGGGTTCTTGCTGCAGCTGTGTATCTCTGTGCTTTGCTGCCACATTATTTGTGATGCAGCCTTTTGCATCACAAGTAATGTGAACCCTGTGCATTCTTCTGAACCCTATGCATTCTAGGAAACAGTCCTTCTCTTTAGAAGGGCCCGAGGATAGCTCAGCTATTGCATGTTTATATGCAGGGCCCTTTAAGAGAGTGATCCTGCATGGCTTGCACAAATATGTTGTGTCTTTTGTGCAGGGTCTCACAGGTTATTGAAACAGAGTGTAAGGGACAAAAGCTTGAAAAGATTCATATCCAGATAGCATGAGGCAGGATAAAACAAACACATCAAGGGCACTGAAGGCTCTAGCAACTCAGCCATTCAATGAGGAAATGTCCCTAGACATTAGCTGCAAATACCTTAGCCTCGTTTTGTTTTCCAGGCCATTTAATTTAATGAATAATGACTTTTTATCATTAATCATGACTGCTGGTATCTTAGTATCCTGTGTTGTGCATCTGAGACCTGTAGAGCCGTTACTCTTACTGCAACCTTGCAAAAGCTCCTTGATGTTACCTCTGCTTGTTTTCTGACTAATAATGGCAACAGTCAGGTTACTTTGGCAGTAACTCGGGTTTGCATATGTTGCAGCCTAAGGTGCCACGTTCTCTGTGCACCGAGGAGATAGAAATGAGCCCCAATGCCTAAGCAGTGTGGGGAATTGGTGTGCGGGACTCCCCAGCAGGCTTAGAAATGGTGTAACTGGCTCCTTTGCTGCCTTCCAAACAGCCCCCAGTGCAGAGGCCAGGGAGGGATAAGTGAGTGAGGAAGAGGGCCAGGAAGGTGGCATGGTATGGCAGTACATTATGCTCTGGCTATGCTTGGCTGGAAGATTGTCCCTTAAGGATAACTGCCAGCTTGTGCGTATTAGGGCAGCTTCCTGATCAGGATATCTATCCTAATATTACATGGAAGGGAGGCTTCCTGAATGACCTTCTCCTCTGCCAAGTGCAGCTGAGGATCCAGCCCAAAATGCTGAATGTCAGATTCCCACATAGTACCATGGGGGGGCGGGGAGGGAGTTAGGGAAGGATGGCACTGCAGCATCATCTTCCATTTGATTCTTTGAAAAGCAGTTTATATGGGCATAACAGGCCACATTCACCAAGGGAGGGTATCTCTGTGACTCAGATCAATTTCTAGGTCTCAAATTTAATAAGCAGATACGACATTACAAATAACAATACAAAAAAGTCTAGTGTTATCATGAAAAAACCATGGAAACTTGACCAGACTTTGTGCGTGCTGGTGCACCCTTCTCTCTTCCGTTTTCTCTAGCCTCTCTGTCAGGGATGGAATTAAGTGAATAGAAGATGAAGACCCTAAGGATTCTTCTTTTGCTTCATGCAGCCTTTTTTTTCAGATCTTTCTGATTCCACTTCTGTGCCACTTGCACAAAATTACAAAGACCAGAGGATTCCTTTGAAAGACTCCAGTCTCCCCTCTCCCAGCTTTGCTGTGCTGAGAAAGTGTGCATGGTAATGCCATTGGTTTGACTGCTTTCGGGAGTTGTGAGAAAGCTTAGAGTAAGGAGAAGGATCTTACATTTTATTCAGAATGTGGTAAGATCATTCTAGTATCATATGGAAATAGCTGGGCTACTGCTGGGAAAGCTTGTGAGTTTCACTCTGGCTTAAAACTAGAGTTGGTCAAATATTTTGGCTGAAAACTTTTCTCAATGAAATATGAGATTTTGTGGAAATGACCCTTTTTTGTGGAAAGTCTATATCAACTAAACTTTCCTACTTTTTTACCAGGAACATTCAAAACAAAACCTTCAGTTTTGAATTGAGATTTCAAATTGACAACATTTAGTTTTTAACTGACATTTCAAAACAAAAAGTTATAGTTTTTCATTTCTGAATGCTAATGTTTTTGCACTTTTTGTCCTGTGAAAATTTTTCATATTTTTATTTTTCATACCTTTTTGGGATGAAAACAAATGTCAAAATATCAGAATTTCCTGCACAATGGAAATTCTGGTTTTCAAATAGCTTTAAACGTAATACATCATTGATGAAATCCTGGCTCGATTCAAACCAGTTGCAAACCTCCCATTGATTTCCATGAGACCGGGATTTCAGCCCAAATACCTATTTTTAATGTGACTGTATTTCTTAGATTTGTTCTTTTAAAAATCTATTTTGGGGACCATTTTAAGGAACATCATTATTGTTTTCCTTTTTTCCCACTTGATGGACATCCTTTTGTTCTTTTGAGGCCCAAAGCACAGCTCTCCATTTAGCTTGTTTAATAATTGTTATAGCTTATGCATCTTGTAAGTTAATAAGGCCACATTCTGAGGTCGTCTTAAATAATCAGCTTTTCTCCCCAGGTGGAATGTTTTGAAACCGTTTTTGTTCACCTTGTTTTTCAAACATGGCAAGAATCAACTTTTTAATGGTGTGCAAATGGGGGGATGGAAAGTTTAATAGAAAAGTTTAATAAAAGTACTGCTGTAAAAAAGTTAATCAGCTGCCCTAAGACCTTCTAACTAATGTCACAGTAAATATGCCAAGAGGTTTGGAGTTCCAGCATCTTATGGAAAGTTTCAAAATGACAGGAAGAATAATATTAATCAGGGCTTATTATAATAATTGGCCTAACTCTGCTCACATAGAAGTCTAAGGTAAAACTCCCATTAACTTCAATGGGAGCAGAGTTAGCCAACACTGAGTATTTTTGAAAATCTCATCCTAAATGTTCAAAGTATTGTACAAACATTAACTAATCAGTTAGAGATCAGTTACCTTTGAGGAAAATGGGGATGTTTTAGGGATGTTTGTTTGTGTTTTACCTCCCAAAACGGTGGCCGTTTGTTCTAACTTTACAAAACTCAGAACAGCTAAAAGTTCTGGTGGAGCTGGATTAGTTGCCATAGAACTGGCGAGGTGGTTTTAGGTATATAATAATGCAATTTATTACATGGCTGTCACCACACAGGTTGTGTGGATATGTATCTGTGTGTGTGTGTGGGGGGGGGCATATTGCTAAGCCCTGGTGACCCTGTTGATTTGTGGTCAGATCTAGCAAGGGACATCCAGTGATGTTCATGAGCATTTAATTAATGACTGGCATCATTGCAAATAAAATATTTTGTGACAGTAATATCAATCATATGTGCCTTATCAATTTCATCTTAACCTCCCTACCCTGAAATCTTGTCAATACAAGTATGCCTTCTGATAAATATCCTATAGCTACAATTATTCCTGCTCTTCAGTTTTGTGAAGTGGCATTGTGATGTGCATCTGTACTGCATGGTGATGAAGACTGAAGCAGTGTGTCATTCCCCTTCCACATAGTACTCAACCTGTGGTTTTGCTTCTGTTGCCTCATCTACTACAATTTCAGCCTAATGACAACTTCAAGATTTTATACTTCAGTGTGATCCTTAATTACACCCATCTCAACTAAAAGTGTAGATGAATCAGCCCTTCAACATACTGAATATTAAAATGACTCAAACGAAAACATTTTCTACATTTACACATTTAAAAGATCTTTCAGTTGCCTGGCAACTATAGGGAAAAATGCAAACATAATTCTGCTTTTCCGTGATGATAAGGGAAGAGAATGTTTAATTGTTGCAGTGGTGCTTGGAAATGTTCAAAGTTCCACATTAGACAATTTTTGTTAATTTAGGTCTCTGTCTAGATGAAAATGTGCCCTTTCTGAGCTGTGCCAGCCCCTGAAGATCACAGCTCGTGACTCCACAGGAGGCAAGCTTATTTATCTGAAAGATCAGTCAGTTACAGAAGCCACTCGGTGGATTGCAAGTTGTGGAGCAGCCTTTATAAGCAGAACATATGGAAGGGAGTCTTCTTTCGATAAAACGTGGGGTTTTGAAACCTGTCAGTGCCTATACCTGTACAGGTCAGGGTGATGAATGGTGTCTGCACACTGTTCTTCACTGATAGTCCATAATGGTGTGGCAGATTCTAGAACCATGCTTACAAATACAGCAGTATTTTGGCTGAGTCACAGTAGCAAGTGGATCTTATCGATTCCAACCAAAAGCTTAGCAGGGTTTGAGTATCACTCTGGGGCACAGGAGCTAGAGCTGAGATAGAGAAAGTCCTGCAGGGAGACAGCAAGAACAGTCTAGCTTCAGGAGAACGCTTAGGCTGAGGTTTATATTTTGGTATTATTTGAGTTGCCAATAAAGCCAAACCCCAGAAAAGAAATAAGTTTGGACTATTCGCAGGGCATCATTGTGTATGGAGCAGGGTAGAAACTGCTTCTGCTGATATGGATGAGACATGACTCTACCTCTGTATATGACATTGGTGAGACCAGTGCTGGAACCATCTGTGCAGGTCTGGTGTCCACATTTTAAAAAAAAATGATGAAAATGAGAAGATGCAGAAAAGAGCAATAAAAAATTACTTGAGGAGAAATGCCTCACAAGGAGAGACTTAGCACTCAATCTCTTTATCTTATCAAAAAGATGAAGATCCTCTGTTTAGCCTAACAGATAGTGGAACAGCAGAACAGTCCTGCTGGTGAATGCTCTGAGTGGATGGTTGGGCAGCTAATATCTTTACATTCTTGGTAGTACCTGGTTTTTTTTTTAATTATTCCATAGACTGAAGTGGAAACTTTTCACCTAACTAATGTCATAGGTAACAAAACATGCACTGATATGACTTCAGGGTTGGAAATCAAGAATTGCAAAGTCAGAAACTTTCAGACGTTAAGGCTAGATGTTTAACCTTAATTCTGCCATTGTGCATATATCCATCTATGCAATGTGTTCCCTCTTGATAGCTTTACTTACAGTTTTTCAAATAGTGCATATCTAATAATCTGCAAAATCTTATACACCCTTGTACACCGTATAGTTTCTAATACATTGCTATCTAACTCATCTTTAGCATCTGAAAAGCAGATGTTAGTTTTATACCTCCTTCATGTTGTTTGTTGGTTGGGTGTGTAGCAATGTCTATAGTTAATGTTGCACAAGTATTTCCATTCTTAGAGGGTCATTTTCAGCTGCTTATAACTTTTACACATTTTTTAGCTTTCAGACTGAAATTAGGCAACCCTCTTCTCAGGATATAATTTTTTTGGAAAATCTGAGCGAAATCAGTTTATCTTGTTTTCAGAATGAAGGGATTGTCTGGCTATGCCAAAAGAAGGACAGGAGACATTTGACATGGTTTTAATCATGCTGCAGCTTTATTATTGGATGTCTGGGACTACTCAGCAGATGACAATGTACTATGCAGGTAACCCCATGTTTACTCCATAATTACCTGGGGGACTTTTACCAGCTCCCCCTCTTTTTCCATCCAGGTCCCTTCAGAAGATCCATCCAGGTCCCTCCAGAAGATCCACCATGGCCTCATATTTGGGTTAAGGTGGGTTATAAGAATGGGGGTTGGGTCACTGCCGTACCAATCATAGGAGTCCCCAACTGCCTCCCGTTCATTCCTTTAATGAACGCCTCTTTTTAAGTCCTTTTCTAAGCCATTTATCTGATCACTGTATATCTTTCCTATGGAGTACTTGCACTGGACATCCACCCTACACTTTAATAATGGATTGTGACATATGGCCTCCTGCCCATCATGCCATGCATGAACAGAGCCCACCTGAACCCACTCTGGGGAAGGTGAAAAAACCCCAACTGCACCCAAGCCAATATGGTGGTAAGGGAAAAATTCCTTCCCAGCTCCCACCCCCCAGACAAGGGGCAGCTAGTGTAATGCCCACAGCAGGTGTTGACCAAAGCTGATATTTTACTGTTTAAAAGGGGAGGGAGGGTGGGCAGCCTTGGTCCGTGTAAAAAGGAAGGCTCCAGGCACCCCCCTACCCCTTTTCAAATCCTGTATTCCCTTGGGATGACTCGGTGACCACTCTGCCCCTTTTGCAGCAGTTTTCATCTCTTCTCTCACCCCCACCTCCCCCCAGCCATAAAGCACTGTTCCCTTCACTTGGCCAGGCCAGCCAGGCCCCACATCCTGCTGCTTAAAAGTGCAGGGTGGTCAATGAAAAGCAAACCAAAAAAACTCACTAAATTTACATTATAATAAAAATTTGCATAGCCATTTCACCTCAATACTTTGAGTATGGCAGGGACGTAGTCTGTTGGTCACAGATATGCTTTCTGGTAGTCTGGTAAGAATTGGTTAAAATTTGTGAAAGTTATAATGATTTTTAAAAATATTTTGCACACATTCACTTAATTTTGCAGTATGATTTCTTAAACATTCTTACAACTGTCTTATTTCTATTCATGTATGTATAGCTTAGGAAAATTCGTAGGGACTTAAGAGTCCTGCCTCTTTCCATATGATAAATGAAGACTTCATGGAAGAGGGCAGATCTCTGAAGAAGTCCTGTCTTCTTCCATATTGTATAGAAAGCTGGACATGGAAAGCAGCAAGGACTCAGTAATTGCACGTATTACATAGTACAGTTTCTTCATCTTTCTTTTTTTAAAAACCCCGTAGGAAATTCCATTAATAAACTACATTTAAAGAATGCTCAAATTGCAAACTGGAGTATTCAAAAGTCAGGAAATGGCAAAGTTGTTCAACATGGTCTCTGCCCACATATGTGTAGGCATTGCAATATAGTCTTTTGTATGTGAGAACATTCTCTTTTCTTTTTCTCTGCAGAACTTCTGCCTCATTCAGTGCACATACTGGACAAAGAATGAGGTAGAATTGTGTAGTGAATTGATCTAGGGTCTCCTGCATCATTCACTTCATTTGTTGTATGTCGAATGAGGCTGGTACTTGTGGGATCTCTGCCTTGTTCTTGAAGTTGTATAGTTTATACTAAACGAGGCCAGGGTCATGCAGAAAAAATAGCATATGAGCATGTAACAAAGGAGTATTGTAATGAATATGTAAGGGAGGCAAAGATAAGGCTGTGCAGCACTGATTCAGATGAGGAGGTCTGCCGGGGCCCTCTCAATCTTGGCTGTAGGTGACAGCTCTGATCAAGAATAGTGAAAAGTATTTTAGATATTTTAAATGATTCACTTTTAATAATATAAAGTGTAATTTGTAACTGATAAGTAAACGTTTTTGAAACAAATCTGTCTGAGTCAGACCCAATTGTCGAGATTGCCTGCAGGCCTTTGTCTGCATTGATGTCTCGAGCCACTATAACCTGTGCCGATGCTACCAACAACTTTTACTGAGTTACTTTAAAAAAATTACTTTTACTTATTACTTTTTTCCTCTGAAAGTCAGGTGAGGGGGGAAATGTATGTTATCTTTTTTCATTGGATTTCTTTTCTTTCTTAAGAGAGCTTTACATGTAGCATTTGAGAAAGGGAAATTTGTAAATATAGTCTAACTATTACATCTGGCTGATTGGAAATAGTTTATAAACCAATCTATCTATGTCTGTCCTTATATAATTCTTCTATTTAATATCTCTCACATCTCTATTTTATCATCAGCCTGGCCTGTATTCTTCTCTTACCGTTCCAATATCTTTGTTTTTCAGGTGGATAAAATCATGATTTAAAAACAAAAATAAAAAAGACCCCAAAATAAGTTTAAAATAATTTAAATAATATTTTTAAAATTTACACATTACTGATTCTTCATTTTCTTCCCATTTTGTAGTCTGAAATTGGCAGAGTGGACATTTTGTACTTGTTTCTTGAATGTGGTTCCTGTTTCTCTAGAATTTCAGATTTTAGAGAGTTTTTTTTCTCCTAAAAGATTTCACCCTTTAAATGCTGATCTGTGCTGAAAAATACAAGTCCAGGGCCTCATTAACATCCTTTCTATGAGAACAACACAGACAAAACATTGAGAAGCAAATTGTTTTTGCTATATTTCCAACCAACACCACTATTGGATATATTGAACTTCTACAAGTCAAGAAAGCTACAATACTTAGACCAGGTTTATACTTTTCCATTAGGGTTTGCAGCTAAAAGCCAGGAAGGCTTGTGTTCTAAATCACTTACATGTTTTTGAAAATCCCTACTTAAGATGCCTGAACATGGGTTCAGAAGCCTAACATTAGATGCCTATTTTTTTTAAAATTGGCCTGTGTGTATGAAAATATTCACAGTAACTTTATTAATACTTTGGAAATCGAAATAACTTTTCATTGTTAACACTGAAACTAAGAGAAAAGTGTTTATATAATATAATTTTAGCCCCTGATTCTGCAAACACTTACATACATGCTTAATTTTAAGCACAAGAATAGGCCCATTATAGTAAATGGAATGTTCAGGTGAGTAATGTTATGTGCCTGCTTAAATATTTGCAGGATCAGGGCCTTAATGTTCGGCATTTTGTGTTTTGCTCACAGCAATTTTGTAAAATTAAATAAGTTACCCTGGAAATAGTGAAATGTAAAAAATACCAGAATTTATAACTTAGTTCTTTATCAATTTTAATCTAAAGTTGCAACAGCACAATTTTTCAGATTAGTCGACAAAGCCTTAACTTGGTAACCTCATTTAAATCAAAGATTTTTTTAAAAAAGTCAAGCAATTTAAAGCAATGATTTAAACTGACATGAATTACATTTTCTAGTCCCTGATTTTTCAGCCATTTTCTATTCCACTCTCTCTAGCAGTTTTTCAGCCTTCTCCCTCCCTATCCCTTTCTCACTTGCTATATCCATTCCTGTCTCTTCTTATCTTGGTTTTACTGTTCCATCCCCAGCTAATGCAGTTTTACAGCTCCTCTTACAGCTCAAGTGGCTTGAACTTCACAAGACTAATCTTTCTGCTGTAGCTTTGATTTGAAAGTGGCATCAAAAGCATGGAACCTGTCCTTAGTTCCAAAATCCTTCATCAGCAGCAGCAATGGCAAGTGTTTTTAGGAAAAATGTAGTGCCCAACAGCTGCTGCAAATTCTCTCTTATGAGTGGGCAGCAGGATTTTCACCCAGACTTCAATCATAAACTCCTTTATAAAGAAGAATCGGACGTCTGCTGTCTTTAAGGTGATACAGACATAAGCAAACCAATAGATCATGTTGATGAGACATAACCTATTAAAAGCCATCTGTAAATCTTGTAGTTTTAATAGCAACTGTGATTAATTTTCTTAGTCCCAGCCAGTGAGCATATACAGTAGAAACATTCTAAGAGAAAATCAGATCAGTTCATACATCATTTCAGTGCAGACTCACTCAAGCTATTTTTTTTTCAGTGTGTTTTTAAGTCAGTTCAGTTTCCCATCCATAATTTTAACAAATTTGCCTCAAATCTCTTGGGAGGCACAGAGGGGAGCACAGGGGAGTAAAATGGGTGAAACAGCCCTGACAGGAGCAGTGGCTCCACGGCATGCTTCCACCTTCCTATGGGCCACAGAAACCCCACGGTGCCAACTCTGTGGGGTCAATGTTCTGTGGCTCTGATGGTGGGGCAGGCGATCTAAAGGAAGGTTCAGGGATGGGGAGCAGCCTATTGACATGACATGATCTGCTCCAAACTGGGCAGAATGACCCTTTGCTTTCTAAGTGGTACAGGTGGCCAGTGGCAACAAAGATTTTGAGGGAGCTGGGCTGCTGGCAGGAGGGTAGACCAGAGAGCAATGCAGATGCACAACATTGCTGTTTACTTTTGGTGAGATTTGGCTCTGTAACCCCTGTCTCCTCCATGGACCAAAGTAGTCAAAAGAAAATATGAGGTGAACCCTAAGGAGTATCCTGTATCCTCTTGCACCATTCCCTCCCACCCCATGCCCAAGTTTTACTGGGGAGATGGAATGATAAGGCCATACATTTTAAGTACTGTAGTAGCCAAATAATAAATAATTTACATACTGACAAGAAATATTTATTCAGATTTATCCTACTATGTCTTTTGGCTTAGGATTTAATGTTAATGCTGACATTAACAGTGAAAATGTTTACATTAGGGTACACACACTGAGAGACTCGCAATATCCTGCAGTATCCTGAATGAACTTTATTGGATTAAGTTAAACCTTATTGACTTAGTTTTAATACCTTTGGGATCTTTTGTATTAAAATTGCAATTGTGTATATGTTATTGTGGAATGGTATATATGTTCCATCTCTAGGAGGCTGACAAATGCAGTCTCTGGAAGGTATTAGGAACTTCAGAGGGCTTTTTGGAACCATACCTGTGAAGTGGATTTCCTAGGAAGTATCTGGGGATAAGAGGATAATGCAAATGACTCACGTCCAATCCATCCTTTTGAAGTTACACCCTGTGGAGGAAAACCCATTGTCTGCTAATTACGTGCCCTTGGAAATGTCAGATCAAAGACCCTGAAATGTATAAAGAGTGGACTAAACATGTTAGGAGGATGCTTGTTCTGAGCTGAAACTGTGATGAACTTGTGACCACACAGGAAATCCCTTGGGTGTAATGATGAAGAACTGCTTCTGACAGAGCCCATGTTAGAGCTGGGATGATGTCTGGTAAACCTATTAGCATGTGTGTGCGTTCTTCTGTTGTTTTAAATACATTTTCTCTGTAGTGCTTTTACCTTGAGAATAAAATAGGCTTGCTTACAAAGAACTGTGTGGAACTTGTAACTGTTGACAATCACTCTATCAGTCTCTGAACAGAAAGCAAGCAAATGTGCTTGGGCAGCCTCTCTCTGCTGGGAATAACACTGAAGGCAGGGAACTGTGCAGCCTGGAAATACTCTGGTCAGAAGGGAGTGAGATGTGGATCTCCACACAAGAGACAATGGCTGGGGAGGTGGAAGCCTGGGAGTGGATGCCCTTGTTGGACCAATGAGGGGAAATTCAGGTGCAGTTGCCCTGAACTGGGACAGACACAATGGGCCTCAGTGATTAGAGTTTTTTAATTTAATGTAATCGATCAGACAATTATAAGGGTAAGGATAGTGCTCATCAGATAAGATGAGATAACTTTAGTTGGACACTGCTTTGTATGGGAAATCTATATTAATCTGTGTACTTGAGTATATAGATGACTGTAAAGTGGCACTGTGTGCCTAAAAATGACTATAGTATGAAGCACAGAGTAGGGTTTGAATTACACCTAAATACAAATAAATCCAGTAAGAGAGGGAAGCTAGTGGGGATTTTATGGTCAAAAAGCAAATTAAAGCTTTACAGAGCTTAGAGAAGAGATTTAAGTTTAAAGTCTGCATGAAGAACTTGCCAAAGAAGTAAAAGGCAACAGTTTGCAGAAGCAAATTCCTTCATCCTAAATTAAGTCTCTAATCTCAGGTTTCACTAAGTGTAATCTGAATCTACAACTGAAACTGGAAATTTATTGGGAAAGGAAAAGGTTGAGGTGAGAAAAGTACTAGCTATATGAGAAATGGAATACAGCCTACCAAAAAGAAGAAAGCCATCATAATTTTTGCACAGCAGTATAGTAAAAGATTAAATGGTGGGACTGAGTGGTTTCACTGGGGGAAACTTTCCTGCTACATTCAGAATGAGATGCTAATGTAAACCCTGTTAAGGTTTTGCATGTTTGAGAACAACTGTTTCATGAGTGAAATCAGTCTGGATGGGTGGAAGACTTGTGAGCCCAGATTTCATAGTCCTAGTACTTGCAAGGGCTTAATTTAGACTTTCCTCCTTTACTTAAGTGGAAGAACCTGGGCACCATTATGAACTTTCTCATGACTTTTAAAGGTCTAGATTGTCAGTATGCAATCTAACCCCTAGCAAGGCCTAGCACATTGCGTGCTGCTCCAGGAGCATTCTAGGAGGGAGATTGTGACTATTAGGGTCACAGTCTTTCTCTTGGTTGCCCTGCTGCTCTGGGGAGTGAACTGAGGTTTATACTCATTGCTGCATACCCTGATGAGCAAATATAACTAGGTGACCAGATCACAACAGTAAAATATCAGGACACATTGGGGTGCTGTCAGCCCTGCCCTCAATCCACCCCAGCTCCTCCCAGGCTCCACCCACATTCTGCCCCAGGTTCCGCCCCCCCCCTCCTCAGTCCCCCACCCACGCTCGTTCTTGTGCCTCTCCCTCCTCCCGCTCACTCGCTTGCCACTCACCTTTTCACAGACACACCACGCCACTTGCTCCTATGGCACCAACTTCCCCTCTGTCCAGTGGGTGCTAACCCACCCCCCTGCCTCTTCCTGTCCCTGCACCCCACCTCCTTTCCCCCAAGTCCCCGCTCCTGCCCTGCCTCTTTTCCACCTCCTCCCCTGAGCAGGCCACGTCCCTGCTCCTCTCCCCTCCCTCTGGGAAAAGTCCTAAGTGCCACCAAACAGCTGTTAGGCAGCACGAAGCGCTGGGAGGAATGGAGAGGAGCGAGGACGCGCCATGCGGGGGCGGGGAAAAGGAGATGAGGAGGCAGGAGCTTGGCCGCCAGTGGGTGAGGAGCACCCGCTAATTTTTCCCTGAGGGTACTCCAGCCCTGGGGCACCCATGGAGTTGGCGCCTCCTTTCCACGTGCTTCCTTACCTGAATATCAGGACAAATGAGGTCTCAATCATACACTGTTCGGGATGCAGGACAAAGGGTTAAATATTGGGACAGTCCCGATTTTATCAGGACATCTGGTCACCGTAAGTGTAACTATGTTACTGGGTACATTGGGGAGGTGGAGTTAAAGCTCTACCCACTCTCCACCCCCTCCAGTACCTTCCACCCACCATCCTGAGAAGTGGGAGATGTAGCAGCTCTGAGGAACCTGCTTCCACCCTCTATTAAAGCAATTGGTATGTGATGATTTTGAAGAAAACCTCTTTATAAGGAACACAATTCCAATATGGAAGGAACAGCCAAGTACTCTACGTGACCATGTCAGGCTGTTTGTTTGTTTTTAAAATGGAGCTGCGAAGTCAAAGTCAGGAAACATGCATGTAAATCAAATTTCCGAATTTGAAAATGTTCATTGGATGGTACTTTAAACCAATGTCTCTTTTGCCTTGTAATCATCCAGGTGGTAAATGTTCCTAAAAGAATAATGGATAACTCTGATGTTGTGGCCAATTTTTTCTTTCTAAAATGTATGACTGTCATTGAAGAATGAATTCATAATGGCATACATTTGCATACAAAATCTCTGCACTACTTTCTTACTGTATATTGAAGTATTATTTGGCCCAATGGTAGAATATAAATAAGAATAAGAAATTGTAAGGGATGTGTTGCACTGGTGTAACCTTTTCTATTCACGTTACAGAAAAAATTGATAGTTTTTCTTTTTATAAAGTTTAAATATTAATAGCTGAAAGAAAGATGAAAAGACATAATATAGAAATTGAAGAAATATGTATTTTAACTGTACAACTATTTTATATCTTATTGCAGAGATAGAATAGCATAGATATCCCCATAATGGAATTTGCAGAGCATCCTAAAGTGGGAGGAGTTGCAGACATCATTAGGAATTGTGAATTATGAAGAGACGTGTAGCAAATAGAAATGGGAAAACTAGAATATGAGTCATCTTGGAAAAATGCAGGTTAACATGACAAGGAAAGTATAGACTGATAATGAATGGAATGAAGAAATCTAGATAGCAATAATACCAAAAAGTCTTGGGAATTATTGTAATGAACAGCAAATCCAATATAAATTTATGAAATATGGGATCAGAAATGGTCAATACATTGTTCTACAGCCTATCCAGGAAGGTGATAGCGACTATCTAGAAAATTAAACATTCTTTTTTTAGTAACCTGAACAGATTTTTCCCCATTTTTGTATAGAGTTACTTTTCAGTATCTATTGTGTAAGTATGAGGATTTCTCAGATCTAATCAGTCATTAGAGATGCTGTAGAGACGGTTCCATAAAACACACAGAGTATACTAAGCTGTATGGGGATGGACTGGGTGTCCAGCCAACCCTGTTGTCTCTGACTGCAATATTTGCTTGCTGTCTGGGAGCTCATTTTATTTATTGACTGCTACTATATTTTTAATTATTCTTTCATTCAAAATGTAGGGCTTCCCTGGAGAGACAGAGAAGCTAAGTACATTATGCAAACACGCTTTAAATTATTGAACAACTTCCTGTCAGCCTATACTTGACCCTTGTACTATAGCCCTTTCATTGCAGTTCCAGGGCAATGTGGTATACTGTTCTTTAGTGTTTTTTCTCCCTTACTGGTTTCCACAATTTGATACCTTACAGATTCTGAAGCAAATTCCCTGAGAAGTCTTGTCACTCCTGTCAGAATCAGTCATAACTGGCTTAAATGAACGTTGTTTGTGACAAACATAAAGGCTTTCTGACCATCAGGGAATCAAGTAAGGGTGCACCATTTAAAGTGTTGTAGATATCATAGTGACTTGTAATAGCAATGCCAAGGAAAGCAAACATTAGCATCCATGGAGACAGGTGATCAGATGTCAATTCATTGTAGATAGCCATAGAAGAAATAATCTTTCTTCTGAATTGACTCTAAAAGGGAGATTCCAAGAGCAGCTGGAGAGGAAAGTGATTTTAAAGAAACATTGTCAGTATTTAAAACATAACATTTTACTTATCTTTAATGTGTTTAACTATAGAGGTTTTATTTCAAAACTATTTGGATGCTTCTACTTCAGGGGTAGGCAACCTATGGCACGTGTGCCAAAGGCGGCATGCGAGCTGATTTTCAGTGGCACTCACACTGCCTGGGTCATGGTCCCTGGTCCGGGGAGCTCTGCATTTTAATTTAATTTTAAATGAAACTTCTTAAACATTTAAAAAACCTTATTTACTTTACATACAACAATAGTTAAGTTACATATTATAGACTTATAGAAAGAGACCTTCTAAAAATATTCAAGGCATTTTGGGTCTGAGTTTCAAAAAGTCAAGGGGATAATTGCATGGCATGATGTTTTGCCCATTCTGCAGTATTTACCCAGTGACCTAAAAGTGCAAAATATGTAATGCCATTATGTGGCAAATTTGCATGCAGGAATTTTACTAGCCCTGAGGGGAAGTGGTTATTTCCTGATTTCAGGGCAGATTAAGATGATGTTTCCAAAGACACAAGCGCAGAGGTTTGAAACTGACAATGCAGGTACCTTGACCACTGAGGGAGAAGAAATGTGTGCCCTGCCAGGGTTTCCAGTGTATGGATTCTGAGGAATTCCTGGAGGTTGCAGAAATTTGGGAGAGGAAGGAGTGCATCATGACATGGCGATTGATGACTACAGACTGATTTAGGTGGAGAGGGGTGGCTTGCCTTGGCATCATGTTTTGCCTACTTTACAGTGTCTTATCACTGTACATTGTGGTGATTCATGTGGGTGAAGTGATCTGGGCCTCATTCTTGGTATGAACCTCATACAGTGTATGAGAGCAGATTTGAACTGCATACTGTACTGTACTCTCCACAGTTGTATCATGTGCCACTATGTAGGCCAAGTAGTGAGAAGATGCCAAAGGAGAAGAATGACCATTTACTTTATGGATCTACTGGCAGTCAGAGTGGATACTATTCCAGCTGAAAGGCTGCAGGAACAATGATGTGTTAGCCTCTCTACCACTGATGGAATATTCTGTGTCTCCCTCCTCTCCCACCTCATCCTCCCCCCATGTCCATATCCTGGAGAGATCACTGGAACCAATTTTGTGTTGAGGGTTTGACATGGGGACCAGATTTACCTATAAACTATCAAGAGACTGTAGAATCGTAAAATAATTATCATAGAATCATAGAATCGTTGGACTGGAAGAGAGCTCGAGATGTCATCTAGTCCAGTCCCCTGCACTCAAGGCAGGACTAAATATTATCTAGACCATCCCTGACAGGTGTTTGTTTAACCTGCTCTTTAAAATCCCAGTGACGGAGATTCTACAGCTTCCCTAGGCAATTTATTCCAGTGCTTAACCACCCTGATAGGAAAATTTTCCTAATGTCCAACCTAAACCTCCATTGTTGCAATTTAAGCCCATTGCTTCCTGTTCTATCCTCAGAGGTTAAAGAGAACATTATTTCTCCCTCCTTCTTGTAACAACCTTTTGTGTACTTAAAAACTGTTATCATATGTCTCCCCCATCAGTCTTTTCTCCAGACTAAACAAACCCAATTTTTTCAATCTTCCCTTATAGATCACGTTTTCTAGACTTTTAACCCTTTTTGTCGCTCTTCTCTGGATTATCTCCAATTTGTCCACATCCTTCCTGAAATGTGGTGCCCAGAACTGAACACAATACTCCAGTTGAGGCCTAATCAGAGCGGAGTAGAGTGGAGGAATGACTTCTTGTGTCTAGCTTACAACATTCCAGCTAATACATCCCAGAATGATGTTTGCTTTTTTTGGAACAGTGTTACACTGTTGACTCATATTTAGCTTGTGATCCTCTATGACACCCAGATCTCTTTCCGCAGGACTCCTTCCTAAGTAGTCATTTTCCATTTTGTGTGTGTGCAACTGATTGTTCCTTCCTAAGTGAAGTACTTTGAAGGACATTCTGTGAGGAATTGTCACAGACTGAAGTGTCATTAGAGGAGGTTTTGGAATTAATTGATAAACTTAACAGTAACAAGTCACCGAGCCAGATGGCATTCACCCAAGAGTTCTGAAAGAACTCAAATATGAAATTGCGGAACTTTTAACTATGGTTTGTAACCTGTCCTTTAAATCAGCTTCTGTACCCAATGACTGGAAGATAGCTAATGTAACACCAATATTTAAAAAGGGCTCTACAGGTGATCCCACCAATTACAGACTGGTAAGTCTAATGTCAGTATCGGGCAAATTAGTTGAAACAATAGTAAAGAATAAAATTGTCAGACACGTAGAAGAACATAAATTGTTGGGCATGTCAACATAGTTTCTGTAAAGGGAGACCATGTCTTACTAATCTATTAGAGTTCTTTGAAGGGGTCAACAAACATGTGGACAAGGGGGATCCAGTGGACGTAGTGTACTTAGATTTCCAGAAAGCCTTTGACAAGGTCCCGCACCAAAGGCTCTTATGTAAATTAAGCACTCTTATAGTAAATTAAGGTGTCATGGGATGAATGTTAGCCAGTTAGTGTGCTCGATTAGTCCTTGCTAAGTTGACAATGGTGCCTTATTGGAATGACCCAGGGAACGAAAGCGTGTAGCGGGAATCAACCTAACATGGATGAAGATACCTGCTCAGAATAGAGAGGGGTAACTCGTGGTGTTCCCACAAAGGTCGCCCTAGGACGATAAAAGCCAGTTCCTATTCAACTTAATTTCATAAATGATCTGGAGAAAGGGGTAATACAGTGAGGTGGCAAAGTTTGCAAGGATTGATGACTAAACTTGCTCAAGATAGTTAAGATCCAAAGCAGACTGTTGGATAATTGTCAAAAAGTATCTAGATAAAACGTAACGTGAGTTGGGGCATACAAAATGGCAATAATGAATTTATATGTGGATAAATTTTTGTAAAGTATATTTGCAGCATTGGAAAAAATAACGTCAACTATACATATTACATTACGTATACGTGAGGGCTAATTTTAGCTCAACTAATCTAGGAAGAGAGATCTGGGAGTCATCATGGATAGCTGTCTCTGAAAGATGTCCACACCAGGTGTGTCAGCGCAAGCAAAAAAGCAAATCAGGAGCATGTTGGGATCATAACAAAGGGGATAGAAATAAGACGGTGAATGTCTTAGATTGGCCCTTATAAAATCGCGATCATATGCCCCTACATCTTGAATACTGCGTCCTAGATGTGGCCTCCTTCATCTCTAAAAGATTAACTGACATTAGAAATGGTTCAAGATGAAATGGCAGATCTAAGAATGATTAGGGAGTTTTGAAACAGGGTCTCTCGTGTGAAGGAGAGATTGAAAGAGGCTAGGACTTTTCTCATCTTGTATAAAGAGGAGACTAAGAGGGAGTAATATGGATAGAGGGTATATAAAATCATGAGTATTGTGTGAGAAGTGGAATCAGGAAAAGTTAATTTACCTTGTTCCCATATATACAACGAACTAGGGGCACATAAATGATTTGTTTAATTAATATGGCATTGCAGGTTTAAAACAAGTAGAAAGGAAGTTCTCTTCACGACATGCTGCACAGTCACTTTTCTGTGAAACGCCTTAACTGAGGAGGTTGGGGAAGGCTAGGACTATAACAGTGTTTAAATAGAGAGCTAGATAAATTTCATGGAGTGTTAAGTCCATTAATTGCTATTAGCCAGATGAGAAGGAATTGGTGTCCCTAGCCTCTGTTTGTCAGATGGTGGAGGGTGGAGATGGATGGCAGGAGAGAGATCATTTGATCATTATCTGTTAGGTTCACTCCCTCTGGGGCACCTGGCATTGGCCACTGTCGGCAGACAGAATACTCGGCTGGATGGACCTTTGGTCTGACCCAGTATGGCCATTCTTATATTCTTATGTTCTTGAATTTTATCCAATTTACTTCAAACCATTTTTCCAGTTTATCCAGATCATTTTTAATTTTAATCCTATCCTCCAAAGCACTTGCAACCTCTCCCAGCTTGGTGTCATCCACAAACTTTATAAGTGTATTCTCTGCCATTATCTAAGTCGTTGATGAAGATATTTAACAGAATCGGATCCAGAAGATATCCCTGCGTTACCCCACTTGATATGCCCTTCCAGCTTGACTGTGAACCACTGATAACTACTCTCTGGAAACGGTTTTCCAACCAGTTATGCATCCACCTTATAGTAGCTCCATCTAGGTTGTGTTTCCCTAGTTTGTTTAAGAGAAGGTCAAATGCGAGGCAGTATCAAAAGCCTTACCGTATCTACTATTTCCCTCCATCCATAAGGCTTGTTACCCTGTCAAAGAAAGCCATTAGGTTGGTTTGACACGATTTGTTCTTGACAAATCCGTTCTGTGACTTATTATCTTCTAGGTGTTCACAAATTGATTGCTTAATTATTATCTTTTCAGGTACTGACTGATCTGTAATTCCCTGGGTTGTCCTTATTCCCCTGTTTTTAGATTGGCAATATATTTGTTCTTTTCCAGTCTTCTGGAATCTCTCCCATCTTCCATGACTTTTCAAAGATAATCACTAATGGTTCAGATATCTCCTCAGTCAGCTCCTTGAGTATTCTAGGATGTGTTTCATCAGGCCCTGAAGACTTGAAGACATCTAATTTGTCTATGTAATTTTTAACTTGTTTTTTCCCTATTTTTGCCTCTGATCTTACCTCATTTTCACTAAAACAATGGGGATTCCGGTGACACCTTAAAGACTAACAGATTTATTTGGGCATAAGCTTGCATCTGAAGAAGTGGGTTTTCTACCCAGGAAAGCTTATGCCCAAATAAATCTGTTAGTCTTTAAAGTGCCACCTGACTCATCATTGTTTTTGTGGATACAAAACACAGCTACCTCTCTGATACTCATTTTCACTGACATTCACTATGTTAGATGTCCAATCACTAGTAAACTTTTTTTGTGAAAACTGAAACAAAAAGTCATTTAGCACTTCTGCCATTTCCACATTTTCTACTATTGTTTCGTGGCCTACCCTGTTCTTGGTCTTCCTCTTGCTTCTGATGTATTTGTAGAATGTTTTCTTGTTACACTTTATGTCTAGCTAGTTTAATCTTGTTTTGTGCCTTGGCCTTTTTAATTTTGTCCCTTCATAACTTGTGTTTATTTGTTTATATGAATTTGACCTAGTTTCCACTTTTTGTAGGATTCTTTGTTGAGTTTCAAATCATTGAAGATATCCTGGTTAAGCCAGAGTGGTCTTCTGCCATACTTCACCCAAGCTGCCTTCCACTTTCAAATTCTCAAACTGTTCCTCCCTATTTGAGGGAGGAAAGAAGCAAATGGGCAGAGGGTCAGGTATTCCAAATAATATATGATCATGTAATTAAAGACTGTATCATAATGCCAATGCACAAAGAGTCTTACTAAGATTGAGTGAACAACATTAATTCTAGCATTTTCTAATTTTTGAAAATACAATATTAATAATATTCTTTTAACCTAATACTTTTTAATGAATAATGTATGTATAAGTTGCCAAATAATATTTTATGCTAGCCAGTGGTTTCATATTATAAGCTCCCATATTCACTTGTACGTGAGAGCACTCTATAAGGGTATCAGAGGGGTAGCCATGTTAGTCTGGATCTGTAAAAGCAGCAAAGAGTCCTGTAGCACCTTATAGAGTAACAGAAGTTTTGGAGCATGAGCTTTCGTGGGTGAATACCCACTTCATCGGATGCGTGGGTGCTTTCATTGCGAAAAGGCATTATGCTTTGGTGGAGGAATAGCAGCTGCCCTCTTCTTTATCCACTGTTTTCTTGGATGAAGACTCCTCTTTTTCCTGAAAAAGTCATTGAGGAGTTGTTTTGTGTCCTGCCCGCTTCACTAGCAGTAGGCAGTAGTAGTAGTCTGGTGATGGTGTGGGTGTTCTGAAGAGACTCTAGAATGCTCAAGATCTGGGTCCTTCCAACATTTCTGTTACTAAGGAAGCCACAGAAAGGAATTTTTCTAATGAGCTTAGATCCTAGCACCAAAAGTTAAGGAGAGTAATTAACAGATCCCATCCCAAATGTCAAAACGCTACTTGTACTACTGAAGAGATGAGCAAAGGTTTATGTTTATTTTCAGCCAAAGCAGTTTGCCCATCCTCAGTTGCAGTTCGCATACAGGAATACTAATGGAGGTTTTTCTGATTTTTTTTTTTTGCTTTTATGTTTACATTCTGAGTGTTAGCTTTGTATTAGCATAAAGTTTTGTCAGAGAATTGTCGGGTTTTTTTTTCCCAGATGAATGGTTGGTTGAGCATGAAAATCTGCGAAGCTTTCATAGATATGGCAATAAAAGTTCTTTCCATTCCAGTTTTCTAAAATCCCTGAAACTCTATCTAGGACTGCTCAAAACCCAAAAGTGTGGGTTTGAGTGTCACAGGGCCTTATCTTAGAAGAATCTGCCACTTTTTTGGTTGGAACTGAAAGCTTTATATCTGTCATAAAGGAATGTATTTTTCAATAGGCTTCAAGTGATCTTCTTCTTCCTCTTCTTGAAAAATCTTTTCAGGTTTCTGGATATCATTTCTGGTTCGCATCAGAGGCGTTACTGGAGCTTCAAAGTGATATTATAGATGATGTCTTTTGAATGCTGACTTGTCAAGTTGTTTCTAGAATCCTTGTCAGCAATTTGCCATGACACATACATAATGCACAAATACTTGCCTATTACAGTATTCTGTACTCTGGCTATATTATGGTGGCATGGTCAGTGCTTTTTTACAAGTATAACTTCAGCTGTTTATATTTGTACTTTGCATGGTTTCAAGTGGCTTCTTAGGAACTTACAAGGAGTCCAGGAGAGCTGGCTATATTTTAAAGAAGCCTTATTGAGGGAGTAGGAACAAACAATGCCAATGTGCAGAAAGAACAGCAAATATGACAGGTGACCAGCTTGGCTTAACAATAGGGTGACCATGTGTCCAGTTTTCAACCAGAACACCTGGTCAAAAAGGTACCCTGGCGGCTCTGGTCAGCATTGCCAACCTGGCTGTTAAAAGTGCAGTCGACGGTACTGCAGAGCTAAGGCAGGCTAATCCCTACCTGTCCTGGCTCTCCACTGCACCCCAGAAGCAGGCAGCAGGTCCGGCTCCTAGGTGGGCAGGGGGCACGGAGCTCCGTGCTCTGCCCTCACCCCGAATACTGGCTCCACACTCCCATTGGCCGGGAACCACGGCCAGTGAGAGCTGTGGGGGTGGTGCCTGCAGAAAAGAGAAAACTTGTGTATGTTTTGGTTACTTTCCTCTTTGAGCTTGAGCATACTTGATAATGTACTCAGCAATGTCACCACAGCTCTGAGAGTAGGGTTTAACTTATGCTTCCTTGGCTGACTGAAGTGATCTTTAGAAATAGGACACAACGCAATTTAGCTGTAACTTTAAAAGGTGACCATTTGTTTCAAGATTTTTTTTCAGTTTCTTGGCAACAGAGTAGTATATATTTCTTTCTTTTATTTTTCTTCAGTAGGTACTTAATCTTGAGAGGACATTTCCAACCAGAGAATCATCTTTACCTGGGTCAATTCGGGACCAAAAACTGCTTGTCTGTCCTATTCAGAGCATCGTACATTCTGAAGTTAATTTGTGCTCCTTCAACTATTATTGCTCATCTTGTGTCATTCTAGTATATAGTTCTATTTTCCACATCTTTGGTCCAGAGCAAGAAATTTAGCCAGTCCAATCCCTGGAAGATAAATAACTGCTGTACACTCTACCTGTACAGTACTTGCTACATCTAAGCAAAAAGAATGCTTTCTAATGCTGTTGGATAGTGTCACATTCTGAGGTGCAGTCCAGTGCGAGGTTGTGTTATTTCCTGCCCTGTAATCCTGGATGCCTGACAATGCTCTGTTCTTGTAGCTCCCAACCTGGGCTTCTCACAACCAGCTACCAGCGTGCAGGTCACATCCTGAGTATCAATGTGGTAGACTTCAGTGACTCAGGAGTCAAATTAGTGATCAGCATTACCGAAAAGAGCCACGATAGTGTGAATTAATTGTTTCATTTACTATAGTACTGTATATTCATATTTAAACAGAATGATGGGAAATATTCAGTGTATGCATATGCATGTGTGTGTATATATATATAGAGAGAGAGAGACTGGTTAATAATTAAATCACACAGTGTTTTAATATCATGTGCTGCAAAGATCTGCAGGAGAACCATTAAAGAGCCACTTGCAGCTCCTGAGTCTCAGTCTGAGTGTGCTACACAGCCCTGGTTCAGCAGCTCTGACCCCAGCAGCTAGGCTACAGCTCCACAACCCAGTCTGGCTTCCATGAGCCTTGGTTACTACTTGCAGGGTGACCCCAGCACACTCACAGTCCCAGATTTTCCCAGAAACCTGTTCTGCAATGTCCAGCCCTCTCCTGGATGGTTCAGATATTACCGTTTGTGGCTCCCAAAAGGAGTCAATATTTAACAGTTTGTTCCTTTAGCTGGAGTTACTAAACAGTTCAAACACAGCACAGGATTGCCTTACATAAGAAATAAATTTATTTAACAAAATAAAATAAACGTGTTAACAAAAGAAGGTAGGATTTGAGTTCAAATACAAGAGATAAAGTTACAAATGGTTACAAGCAAATAAATGTGAAAACATGCATCTAAAAGTCTAAAACTTAATCTAAGAAGTTTTGGTTCAAGGCTTTGTTGAAGATGGCCTGTCTCACCCATAGTCTTTCAACAAGATGGTGACTGACCCTTTCCTTAGTCAGCATCTCTTCCAGAGGCCCAAAGCTGCCGGTTCCTTTGTCTTCTTAGGTGAAAGAAAAAACTTGGAGTTCTCTGCCCCTTTCTTTTATTGTCCAATGAACTTTTGAAGTCAATCCTTCTGAAGGTTACCCCCTCAAAACAAGGTTTATTGAAACAGTGAGGAAAGTGACGTGGAGTCTGTCAGTGAAAGAGGCTCCCTGTTCTTTCTTCCCCCACTTGTGTTTGCTGAAATCCAAATTGTTTGGTTTCCTGACATCTTTCCCCCTGCTGTTCTGAGTACCCTGTTTACTACTTATATGTAAATTGAGGTAAACACACATTTCTTTGTTTAGGATAGGCCTGTTTAACAACTTTTGCCTAGGCAGAGCTGTCTGGTTTTGAAGGTGTGCTAATAATATCATACAGGGGAAATTCATAACTTTACATTTAATGTTGCTACATACATTTTGACAAGATATTATTGGTCAGTGAGTTATTAGTTTTCAAATGATACCTCACATGGCATGTTTTGTACAAAGATTATTACAATGATATGTAAGGTGTGAATACAGGAGTGTTTTTGATCAAATGAAGTAAACCTAACTGAGATGTAAATAAGCTGTGGAAAATCTTAGGAACATTATCTCAGATTTCATTGTGCAGAATGTATCCAAGTATACTGTACCATACTTGAAAAATTCCTTTTAGCTCATTGAAAGTTGCTGTGCTCCTGAAGAATTTGTCTTCTGTTTTTACACTCTGGAGTCTCATTTCTACAGAGATCTTAATGGGAGAAAGTCCTTTCACACCATTTCAGGCATTAGGCATCTTTGTGTTTATTTTTTCCTAATAGTTCCTTTGGGGAGGAGTATGCCAGTGACTCTCACCATCAGTTTTGTCTAGACTAGGAAAAGTGATTTGAGGTTAGGTTGGAGTTAACTAACATGTTTTATTTAACCTCATCTTATACATAGATTTAACTGATCACGGTCCACTCTAGGTTCTCCCATAGGGTTCACCTCACCAAGCTAAATCAAGGGACTTTTCCCTAGTGTATATGCAGGTTAACGTGTTTTAGTTAACCCTGCGCTAACCTCAACTATATTTCCTAGACTAGGACACCCACGTAAGGTTTCAGGTTCCCAGCTGTCACCTCTCTTGGGATGAGACCAGAATCTCTCTCCCCCCGTCATACACTGCGGTATCCCCAGCAAGCCAGTCTGCCTAAAGGCCAGCCCATGTGCTTTGCTTTCTCTCCAATGGCTATGAATAATGGTTACAAATCACCAGTGCCAGTGGTTACAAGTCACCAGTGACCACACAGCTCTTCCAAAGTAAAGTACATTTATCCTTAGAGTAAAAGCATAACAGAGAAAACATAAAAACCCTAAAAATTCCTACCTGCTTACTAAACATAGCAAATAGGGGTGTCTGGCAGGCCACTGTCCCATCCAATGCTTCAGCAAGGGTTGCCCCCCCTGCCTTGGACAGAGGGTGCTATCTATTTCCTGAATCAACATGAAAGCTCTGAGTGTGTTTAAACTCAGCCTTTTATACTAATCTTTCTTTATCTCTTGGTCACTTTGAACCAGTATATGCAAACTTTCCCAGTGGGTATGGTGCCTTTCTGGAGTTATTTACAGTCCAAGCGACTCGCCTTACTCACACCCCAATGATTTTAGTTCCTGGAGGAGCTGTGGTAACCCTCCCCTCATGAGGTAGAACACAATCATACATAACTCATTCATAATTTTAATACAATGGCCCCCAACGATACTGCATGAGATTGCTGTATCTGTCACAGTGAGCATGAAAGGAGGAAGCTCAGATGGCAAGGAGGGGTGCAGGGAGAAGTCTGCAGTCCTTTGCGGTTGGTAGAGGGTGAAGGAAGGGCACAGAGAGAAGTAGATTTACAGTAAGCACAGAGAAGGGTGGTAGGAAAGGTCCAGAAGCAAGCCCAAGGTAGGAAGAAGTCCAGGGAGGCAGTGAGGAGTCTATGGGTATGTAGGGACACCCTGACACAGGGACAGAAGGACTGCATAGCTGCAGATAAATCATAGAAAACCATGATGTGTTTGCTGTTTTGTGTGCTAAATCTTATTGCAAATTGCAGCAGTTAGATCAGCCTTTCTGTGTGTGTGGTTGTGGAACCGAAACCAATATGGATTATGGTCTCTGCCATCTGCAGGGCTAGGAACGAGTGTGTCTTTTTGTTGGAATTTCTAATAAATTTGGAAAGAAAGATGAAAACAAATGAAATAGGATTACAGTTCAGGATCTGTGGGGAGTCCTACAATACAAATGTTTTTCCTACAGTCCTTGTTCTCACTATCTTTTGCACATTCCTCAAGCTGTTTGAGTTTCCATTCCAGGGTCAGGAATCTGTCTTCATAGTCCTGCTGAGTTTTCTTTTTCAGTGTGAGTTATTGGCCTAGTACTTCCTTATTTTCAGTTAGATCTTTTAGTTCAGTTGAAAACACCTTCAAGACAGAATATGGAGGACTGAAAGCCTTTACATGTTTTTTTCCATTACTGTGGTAATATTCTGTGTAATTTCTTCCCCACTTCTGACTGTCTTTTTCTGTGTCAGTGTCTGAGGATATGCTGCTACTGGCACCATTTTGTTTCTTATCAAGGCTAGGAGGCTTTGGCGTCTCATTCAGTGCTGATCTAAGTTCCAGATCTTGTTTTTATTTTTTTCCTAACAGAAACGTGTCCAAGGAAACGTTTATGCCTTGGTAAAATCCTATTTTGGTTCTGTATCCTACTGTTTTCAATGATGATTTTGTCAGATTGATGGAGAATAGAACTTGTGCTTGGTGTGAATGCAATTGCTAGCTAAGTCTTCATTGCATGCCATTTTAAAACATCGCTGGAATAGAACAAATAGCTTACTGTGTATACCCCTGTATGTGCTCTGAATGGCTGAGAGCCTACAGCCCTCAAGCAAAACACATACAAAATGACATTGGAATCACATACTTGGAAGTGTGTTATTGCACTTAGGGAAAGTTTATTTCAGTTATTTTTGGTAGATTTTTAACCTCAGTTACACAAAACAGAGCTCCGTGCCAGTCTTTCAGTCAGAAAAGGCTGCAGGATTTGGCCATTACTAATTCTGTACTCAAGCAATGTCAAGTGGAGTTAATATCAACGGGAATTTCAGATGAGTAAGGACTTCAGATATTGCCAGACTTAGCCCTGTGAAATTCCACCTCTGCTGAGTGAGTTCCACTGAATAATACTCATTTCCTATCAAGGGTGAAAGTAATTTACAGGACTTACCGGTACTGCCGGAGTCCTAGGGGGCTTGGCCTCAGCCAGAAGAGGTGGGGCCTCTCAATATTTAAAGGCCCTGGGGCACTGGCTGTGGCTGGGAGCTCCAGGGCCTTTAAATCAACTCAGGGCTCGCAGCTGCAGTAGTGGCTGGGAGCCCCAGGGGCTCCGGGACAAATTAAAGGGCCTGGGGCTCCGGCTGTCACGGAGCTCCAGGCCCTTTAAATCCCAGCCTCAACCCGGCTGCCGGAGCTGCGGCCGGGATTTAAAGGGCTCTGGGTTCCCCACTGTGGCGAGGAGCTCTGAGCCCTTTAAATCCCAGCCCCAGCCCTGGCGCCGAGCTGCGGGTGGGATTGAAAGGGTTCTGGGCTCCCCGCAGCAGTGGGCAGCTCTGAGCCCTTTAAATCCCGGCCCCAGCCTGGCTGCCGGAGCTGCGGGGGGGATTGAAAGGGCTCTGGGCTCCCTGCAACAGCATGGAGCTCCGAGCCCTTTAAATCTCGGCCCCTGCCAAGCCGCTGGAGCTGCGGGCAGGATTTAAAGGGCTCAGAGCTTGCGGCAGGGAGCCCAGAGCCCTTTAAATCTCCGCAGCAGAATCCGATGTGGTCTGGCACGGCATACTGGTTCTTGCCGGTACACCGTACCGGCCCATACCAGCTTACTTTCACCTCTAGTTCGTGTACTGTTCCAGCAGGACTGTTTTATTCCTTAGATATTTTTTTCCCTGGGAAGCTGTTTCATACAAAGTGCCTGAACCAAAGCCTATTGTAATCAATGTGAGTTTTTTCTATTGACTTCAATGGGCTTTGGATCAGGCTCAAAATCCCAAAGTTTACCCTGCTTGTTGATGCTTCGAGTCTTAAACATGTTGGAAATCTAAATTAACCACACTTCAGTATTTCTGCATAATTTTACATACTTTAGAGAACTGATCCTTCATTTATTTAAAAATAATAGATTTGGTTCTGGCAGATAGTTAATATTATAGTTATATGACTTCAGCAGAACTCTGTGAGGATGGACTGCTACACCCATGAAGAACCCTATTATAATAAATGGAGCTCCATCAACCCATGTAGATGACCATGCATAATCAGAGCTTAAAGTAGAATTGGGGGTGGGGGTGGTATTTTCTCAATGCACCTTTGATAATTTACACCAGTTGAGGATCTGCCTCTCATGTCAAGCACCCACTGGAACCTTTTCTAACAATACTAAACTATTGAAGATCAGTTCCCCCTGTTTATTCTCAGATGTCATTAAAGGAATGTCATAATGAAAGTAATAGTGCTATTAGTAATATTAGCAAAGAGTCCTGTGGCACCTTATAGACTAACAGATGTATTGGAGGATGAGCTTTCATGGGTGAATACCCACTTCGTGCAGATGCATCGTAGTGAAATTATCCAGGGCATGTATCGATATGCAAGCAAGAAGCAGTCTTAGGCTATAAACAAGGTTAGTTCAATCAGGGAGATGCCGCCCTTCTACTCAGCCATGAGTGGAAACCAACGGGAGGAGAACTGCTTTTATAGTTGGCAGTCATCACTCTGTTTAATCCTGATCTATGTCGTCAAACTTTACAGAATCACGAAGCCCAGGTAGTCTCTTTGAAGTCTGGTCCAATCTTTTTGCTGCAGGATTGTACCTTAAATCTGCTATTCTGCTGTCCAGGAATTGAATGCTTCATCCTACAGGTTTTTGTATATGGCCATTCCTAATTGACTTTTCCATCTCTTTTCTAGGACTGTCCGTTTGCCGATGTTACATAGCAGGAGGCATCTGCATATGATGCATTTAATTACTTCGTGGACGTGCAGCGGCATGTTGAATGTCATAAACAGATAATAAGGTAATTCTCTTTTACCTGTAAAGTTAAGCAAACAGGGGAACCAAAAACGCCTGACCAGAGACCCAATCAGGAAAAGATACTTTCAATCTCTGTGAGAAAGCCTTGGTTGGTTTTGGTTATGCTGTTTGTTCTTTCTGGTCTGAAAGGACATCAGACGTGCAACCAGCTTCTGCCAGTCTTCCTGCTATAGCTCTTATATATCAGAAATAGTGAGATGAGTAAAAGTCGTATCATCTTTAATTTTTATTCTGTCTTCCAAATGTGTAGTTTCTAAGTATCTTAAATGATTGCTTGAGCTTGCCTCTGCGTCTATTAAGACTGAAAGACCCTGTAAATACCATACTAGAGTATACAAGACACTGTACTTTCTATTCTTCTTTATAAGTTACTTTTAAGACCCTGTTTTATTTTTCCCTATGATGCTCAAGGGAATGAGTTTGTACTTACAGGGAAGTTAGCGGGGAGAAGAAGAGGAAGGATCCCTTGTTGATCATGGAGCTTGAATCTTCTATCTCCAGGATAGCCCTAGAGGGAATGCTCTGGGAGGGAGGAGAGGGGGGAAATGGTTTATTCCCCTGATTTAAGACTCAACAATTGGGTCTGGGTCCCCAGGAAGTTTTGGGGAACCAGAATCCCAAAACACTATATATTTGGGTGTGGCAGCTTATTGAGATCTAGCTGGAATTAGCTTAGAGGAATCAATGCTGTACCCCAATTTTATGGACGCTAAGGGCATTGGTACACAGGAGTATTCAGCGCTGAAGACAGCGCGTGCAACCACTCGCGACAACTTACAAAGCCTCAGCCAGCTGCAATCCCTGCTCAGCGCGCGACAACCTGTCTATTGGGTGAAGGCAATTTCCGGCTGGTGATGCAGCGCTGCTTCATCAGTTTGGACACCACAGCCTGTTAGTGGCCCTCCAGATATTGGAGAATCCCAGCATACCTTTTCGGCACTCTGCTCATCTTTTCACACTCCACTCCCTGGCTCAGTGACCGCCCTTAAAGGCCCCATGAATTTTAATATCTCCTTCCTGTTTTGCTCAGGCAGGCTGGAGGCAATCAATCAACAATCACTGACATCCCCACGCCCCAAACGACCCCGAGCATGAAGCAAATGTTGAGCGGCAGACCTCTATCATGTTTCAGCGCCAGGGTGAGAGAACTGTTGCAGTTACAGCTGCCTCCAGGCCGTAGAATGCGATATCTATGGCAATATCAATCCGCTGCAAAGGGCCATATGAACGGACGCCTCAGGCAGGTTAAAGAAAGAGCTGCGAGTGCCTATTGCAAACCGTGATGAAACCGGCGCTCATTGCTGCCCCCACGACCCTCTGTTTTTACAACTAGCTAGATAGATACTTGGGGTGACCCCATGAATCCGAGACCCATGACAGTATCAGAGCGGGGAGGGGTGCAGAACCAGAGAACTGAGGTACTTGTGGTGGTGAAATACGCCAGATCCCAGAGGCATTGCAGCCAGGAGCTCTTCTCAAGCCAGCAGGAAGCTACCAGCGCGTTAGTAACTTTGGCTGAAGAATGAAGCAGAGATCTACCCGGGTAAGCGCTTTAAAAGCTTGAGAGAGGAGTGGCGTTTATTGGCTGCCGAGTGCACTGCTTATGTATGCACTAATGTGGAATCAGCCATGATTGGTCTATTACGTCTGGTAATCAGCCTCTGTAATCTCTGCAAAAGTTTCGCCAGAGCGCATGGAATGTGCGCGCAAGTTTATGGGAGACTCCGTAGGTCCTTGTCCCAGTCAGGCAACGTTGTCCGAGCCACTGTAGCTCGAGTGTGGGGACCATTGCTGCACACAGGGCAAGGCATAGCCAGGGCAGAATCCACATGTCTGGAGAAGACCCTTCCCCTCTTCAGCCAGTGATGCGGGAGGAGAATCTGAAGGTATAAAATCATGGGAAATTGGAGATATTCATCAGTCTTTCCCCCCCGCTGCTCTCTGCTTTCCTCAAATCACAAAAACCCCACTGAGCCTAACTCACTCAGCATCTACCTTCCCAAGGGAGTCGCAGAGAAAACATTATTCAGAAGTAAGGCTTGTCCAATGTGGAAGTGGAGTTCCAGTCTTCCCCCCGCTCCTCGCTGCCTCAAAGTACAAACCCCACTGGACCCTGAACCACTCAGGAGCCTACCATTCCAGAGAGTCGCAGCATAACATGATTCAGTAGTGACAATCTGGTACTCACCATGTCCTGTCTGCTGTCTCTCTGTGCCAGCTTAGGTATGTTGAATGATCACAGAGAGAGTCTACACCTCCTCCAACCTTGTATTATAAACAAGCCCTCTTAAAAACTGTTTTTCTGTTTCCTTTAAAATGACCTCGACTATGCTCTAAACACTCAGAGAAGAGAGCAGAACTTGATAAAGGAGAAAGAAACTCTTGGTGATAGATTATGAATCCATATCCAGAACAGACGAGAGCACAGACTGGAAGACAAAACCACCATGAGGCAGGCAAAGCAGAAAAAAAGTAATGGCTAACAAGAAAAAGAATGCAAAGAAGAAAACCATCGATACCACTTATTAAGCCTCGGCGTTGGCAAACAGACTATGCAGTCACTGGTAGCTTATGCAGCAGACTGACTCTGCTTAACCCACCCCAAATCCCCAAAGCTCTTCCCTTTTGCCCCCAGTGTGTCATAACCCCCTTCCCCGTATCGGCTTCCTACCACCACCATTCTGCCCCGCCACACCTTACTTACACCTACCAGCCCTGCAGAACTCTACGCCCTACTCGCCCTATTGGCCCACTTTTTTTCAGTGAGACCGCAGATTTTACCATGGTCAGCATAGTACTCACTGAAAGTGCAGCAGCATTACGAACACTCCCAGCAGAGGCTTTGTGTTATTTCCAGGCATCTTGCTGCCGTACAGTTCATCAACCCCCCCCCCCAACTTTTATACTTACTTTTAATAACGGATTTCTTTTGGCTTTAACGGTTTTTTTATGAGAAAGAGAACATACTTACCCCAAGGGAAAAATCATTATGCATGCATCTGAACACCAGTGCAAGCACCAAACATTACTGTTCTTCAGCCTCAACTCCTATAGGTTCGATCCCTATCCTGTATCCCTTCTAGCCTCTCTAGTAATCCTCTCTTT
>NC_133771.1:138874055-138875511 GCF_003597395.2 Chelonoidis abingdonii
TTGTCCCCTACAACCATTTCTTCTATGAGATCCTCACTGCTCACCAAAACCAAATCTAAAATGGCATCTCCTCTTGTTGGTTCTTCAACGACTGGGGCCTTAGTTTTTATTAAAAGAATAGAATCCTTGCAACTGTAGAAAATTGTATTGATCTTGGAAGGATTTGATCATCAGAGTTCTTAAGAACATAAACACATAAGAATGGCCATATTGGGTCAGACCAGAGGTCCATCCAGCCCAGTCATAGGTGGCAGGTTATATATGTTTGCGGTGCTTGAGCACCAGGAATATTCAGGGCTGGGAGCCCTGCTCCAGCAATATTTGGAACTGGGTCTCTCTCCCGGCCCCTGCAGGTCTTCCCCCCCCGCCCCGCCCTGCCGGGTCCCTGCTTGACAGAAAGCAGCGCGGCGCCTCTCCCCTGCCTGCTTCTGCTGCCCGAGTAGAGCGGCTCCCAGCAGAACTGCTGTCTGCTGCCCCAGGGTCCTAGTGCCCACCATTCACTAATGGCAAGGCAGGCTGCCCTTACCCTGCCCTTCTGCCCTAGCCCTGAGCTTCTCCAACGCCCCAAACCCCTCATCCCCAGCAAGAGCCTTCATCCCCCTGCACCCTAATCCTCTGCCCCAGCTCTGAGCCCTCTTGCAGCATGAACCCCTCATCCTCAGCCCCAACCCTCATCCCCCTGCACCCTAATCCTCTGCCCCAGCCCTGAGACCCCCATCATGAACCCCTCATCCTCAGCCCCACAGCCCTCACCCCACATCCCAACCCTCTGCCCTAGCCCTGAACACCCCCGCATCATGAACCCCTCATCCTTAGCCCCACAGCTCTCACCCCTGCACTCCCTCCTATCCCCAGACCCCCTCCCAGAGCGTGCACCCCCTCCCAGAGCATGCACCCCCTCCCAGAGCATGCACTACCTCCCCCTTCCCACACACCCCTTCCCACCCCCAAACTGCCTCCCAGAGCCTGCGCCCCCACCCCTTCCTACACTCTCAGCCCAGAGCCTGCACCCAAACTCTGTCCCAAAGCTTGCACCCCTCACCCCCTCGTGCACAGCCACCGCCTTCCCCAGCCCGGAGTCTGCACCCAGCACCCAAACTCCATCCCAAAGCCTGCACCCTGCACCACTCCTGCACTCTAATCCCCAGCCCAGGACCTGCACCCCAGACCTCCCCCCCAAATCCCTCCCAGAGCCTTAGGCAGGTGGGGGCGGAGTTTGGGGGGGCAAAGTTGGGGGGGCGGGTTCTGGGCACCACCAAAATTTCTACAAACTTGCCACCCATGAGCCCAGTATCATGTCTACCAACAGTAGCCAATGCCAGGTGCCCCAGAGGGAATGAACCTAACAGATAATGATCAAGTGATCTCTCTCCTGCCATCCATCTCCACCCTCTGACAAACAGAGGCTAGGGACACCATTCCTTACCCATCCTGGCTAATAGCCATTAATGGACTT
>NC_133771.1:138875617-138885517 GCF_003597395.2 Chelonoidis abingdonii
CTCATATGGGACCCATTCCAAAGCCCTAATCATTTTAGTTTCCTTTCTCTGAACCTTTTCTAATGCCAGTATATCTTTTTTGAGATGAGGAGACCACATCTGGATGCAGTATTCAAGATGTGGGCATACCATGGATTTATATAAGGGCAGTAAGATATTCTCTGTTTTATTCTCTATCCCTTTTTTAATGATTCCTAACATCCTGTTTGCTTTTTTGACTGCCTCTGCACACTGCATGGATGTCTTCAGAGGACTATCCACAATGACTCACAGATCTCTTTCCTGATTAGTTGCAGCTAAATTAGCCCCCATCATATTGTATGTATACTGGACTATTAGAGAAGTTATTTTGTTTCATGATATGGTATGAAAGCGTTTAATTGCTCAAACCCATGTACTGTACAGAAGGAAATTCTAGGCATTCATTTGTAATTTTAAGTATGTGGGGAATTTTTCTCAAAGATTTTTGCTGAAAACTTATTTAAATATAATTTGTTTTGCTTTTTTTTTGTATGATAATGTGAAATTATGAAACAGTTCAAAACTTTGTCTGAAAAATACAGGGAAAATGTTCCAGTAGATCATTATCTTAAGGATGATTATGAGCATTTTACACTTGCAAATAAAATTGGAAAGTGTCATCTTTCTCTTTATCACATCATATGATATGAAACAGTACACTGATTCTTTATTGGATTGAGCTTACTTTTCATATTGCTATTATCTTTGTCAGACCTCACATCCTGCTGTTTGTCTCATGTATGAGCTTAGAAAATAATCTGTTAAGATGGCTGAACGATTCAGGACACGTTTTCCTACTGAAGTGTTGACTGTAAGCTAATATATTCTGAAGCTGTGTTGTTTCAAAGAAAAACTCATTGCAATTAAATTTTCAGAGTAAAATGTGTACTTTGTGTTTCCGTAAAAAATCATTTCTTTTCTTTTCGGATGGAACATTTGAAAAAAAACTTCCTCTCTTATTTTTACCTAAATAAATCTGCTGTGTTTTTAAAGGGAAACTGTCAACTTAAAAATCACACTTTTATTTTCAAATGTTTTCCTGCATTTATTTCATTTGAAAGTAGACTTAAAGAGATTAATTCAATTTAAAAATCACCCTTTTGTTTTGGAATTTTTAAACAGCTAGTGTTAAACTAACTACAAAGATTAATATAATTGAAGGAAATTGTAGGGGGAAGATGTTTATTTGCTTTATTTAGTTTGTTCACTTTGCATTTAATGACACATCGTAATAATCACTTTCACCTGTAGTTTGTGGTCTTTTGAAGAGCAAATAGAGAGAAATCTGTTTAACAACAGGAAAATGTGCTTAGAAGACCATAACCGTTGGCAGGCAGAGTTAGGGCCAGATGTAGTATCTGAAATTACTTTACACTCTTTAAAAAGCAACAACTAGATTTCTAGTTGACTATGTCCCTTTAAATATTAATCTGTTTTTAAGAGATCACTACTATTCAAGATTTTTATTCTCCATTCTTTTTGGTGGAATTTTGAAGGGACACGGTCAATTTATAATCTAGTCAATTGTACATATAGACTAATATAGATATAAAATTGTGGACCTGATTTAGCACTTAAGTATATGCATGCTTAATTCTAACTCTGGTTTCATGTAGTTTTTAAGCATATGCTTAAAGTTAGATATTTGCTGACGTTTTTTTCTGAATGGAGCCCTAAGACACACAAATTATACAACCTTTACAAGAATGATCCTGTAAACATGTGTTTACTATAAAAAGTAAGCACATTTCACTGAAACCTGCAGTTTTCCCTTTTTTTTTTTTTCAGATGTAAATCAGCTTTTTAGGGAAAATGAAAACAATACAATACATTTAGAGTTAAAGCTACTAGCATACAGTATGCAATTTTATGATAAATATTAACCGGGATGTGTGTGTTTTTGTGCTTTTTTGATAAGATATACAAAATTCAAAACAGTTGCAGTTTTTCATTTAGTAGATGACAATAAAATCATAAACAATGAAAGATTTTAAAGATGTAAGGTTTTGAATAAAAGATTAGTGGTGATGAAATTCTGTCTAATGTTATGCTTGCTGTGCTGTCCCTGTTAACTGTAACTCAGATGTTTTTTTCCTCCTCCTGGCACTGCACATAAATATTTTGAGTGGCTATTGTGTTTCTAGTAAATTGCTAGACAATTGTATGATGATTTTTTAAAAGGCTGTGGATGCTTTTATCTGTGCCTTTTTAATTAATAAAGTTTCATTACTTTTAACTTCACCTAGAAGAATAGGCATTTTAGGAAATAAAAAGGAGAGAATGGTACTTGAAATTGGAACAGTGACGGTGAAAACTTGTGACAGAGTCGCTTAGCGAAATAATTACCTCTTAGTCCTAGATTATTCTTGTTCCTTGGAACTGAATTAATTTCAGGAATATTGCTGTGCAGTTTGGTTATTACATTGCTGATTCTCAGGGACTAGAAGAAACAGTGAGGCAACCTTCATAGCTTCACTAGGGGTGTTTCTTTTTGTTTTTCAATCCTGAGTATATCTAAAGTAACCCAATTCTTGCTATTATTCACAGATTTTGTTGTTATTTTTATTTACTACTGATTTGGGCTCTTAATTGAAAAACTGTCTTTATAAAGCACCTTGTACCATCACTGAAAATAAGCAAACTCATCTATATGGCACATAGTCAGAAAAGTTATTTAAATATGCATTATGATGGCTTTTAGTATTTTACACTGGTAAAATATGACATTACTATATGGGCTAGGGCAGTGGTTCTCAAAGCCAGTTGTTCGATAGTTCAGGGAAAGCCCCTGGTGGGCCAGGCCAGTTTGTTTACCTGCTGCATCCACAGGTTCAGCTGATCGTGGCTCCCACCGGCCAATGGGGGCTGCAGGAAGCAGCGCGGGCTGAGGGACGTGCTGGATGCCCTTCCCGCAGCCCCCATTGGCCTGGAGTGGTGAACTGCGATCAGCTGAACCAGCTGACACAGCAGGTAAACAAACTGGCCTGGCCCACCAGGGACTTCCCCTGAACAAGCGGTGGACCAGTTTTGAGAACCACTGGGCTAGGGCAATACCCTACACATGCAAATAATTCATACTCACCTGAATATTCTGACTGATGTCAGTGGGAATACTCATGTGAATTTGGAGTACTGTGAGGAGTAAAGGTTTATACTTGCAATCTATGAGTTAGACTGTCAGATATAACAGTTTGCCCCAGTAAAGGGTAATTCATAATAACATAGCTCCAAGGAGCAGAACAGGAAGGGAATTGTGACTCTCTGCTTCCTCACTAGCACGAGGGGGAGCGAGTCCACCACTAGTATATACCAGCAGCAGATTATTTCCCTTTCTGCACCAGTGCTGCTGGATGGTGCATTGTGCGGGAGGGAAAGGGCAGAGGCGAGGCCTTACCCTTTCATGCTGTCGTAAGGTGATAACCATGACCTAAATAAGGCAGAACTAGGGCAGAGTGACTTTCTATTTTTTTACATACCTTTTGATGATGATTCCCCATTTACAGTTACATTTTGAGACCTAGCATTTAGCCATCTGATAAATCTGTTGAATATGTGCCATGTTAATTTTGCCTTGCTCTAGCTTTTTAATCAAAATGTCATGTGATACTAAAAGAGACAAGATGAGTGAGGTAATACCTTTTATTGGAAACAACATGTGGTACCAAGTCAAACTTCCTACAGAGGTGTAAGTATATTACATGAGCACTATTACCTCTATCAACCAAACTTGTCATCTCGTCCAAAAAAGATATCAAGTTAGTTTACCGGCTCGATTTCCCATAAACCCATGTTGACTGGTATTGATTACATTACCCTCCTTTAATTCTTTGTTAATGGAGTCCTATGTCAGCTGCTCCAGTCCTCCTCCTCTGTCAAAGAAGGGATCTGAACTGTGGAGTCTGCGGGCAAGTAGAAAGAGAGAGTCCTCTGAGAGATGAAAAAGGACAAAAAGTTTACAAGTTATTTTATAAATAACCTAACTATCCTTATAAAACCCAATCTGGCTGACTTAAAACTACTATATGAAAACAAATTGCCTCATTTTTAAATCTTAAGGATTTTGGATGAGGAGCTGCATGGCCTCTTGGAAGACTTAAGCTTTCACTGAGAGACCATTAGTAGGATCCTGTGTTGTCATTGCATTTGCTCAGATCCTGCTTTGTCTCTCATGCAGCTAACAGATCTTTTGCTAAAGTTTGTTCTATTTACCATGACGTCTGCCCAGCTAGAGCCCAAGACTCCAATATGACAAAAACAAAGATGAAAATCCTGGCATCAAATCCATGGCATTAACCAGCCTCCATAGTTTTCAGATAATAATTACTCACTTTTAGTCACCTTTGTTTCATTGCACTTTTCCTCCTTGCAAAACATTTGTGGGCATGTCTCATTATGAGTTTTCTGATGTCTTATTCAAGCAGTTGCTTCTGTCTCCATTGATATCAATTGCTGGCAAATTACAGTGGATTGCTGAATCTTGGCCTTATCTGTTACAATACTTGCAGCCGAAAAAAAGCATACATAGAAATAGTACAGTGTCCAAGTCCTTTTGTCTAATGTATTAACTGACTACCTAAAGGCGATAATAATTTGTGCTTCAAACAGCCAAAATATAACTTTATTTTCCTTTCAACTCATGTGAATCAAATCTCTTACCTGATGAACAGACTGTTGCAATGTATATATTACAACCATAGAAGCCATACATTTTAAAAGACATGCATATTCCGTAGACATATTGATGGTAATTTAGTTTAAAATATTGACTTTGGAATTCCTGATTTTGTTGTTTTTTTCCCCAGAGGAAAATCATTCAGGATTCCATTAATCCCTCAGAACCTGTGATCAGGAAAAGGCTAGGTCGGCATTAACTAACCCCAAGTTAGCTAACCAGAATTTAGCCAGGCCCTTTTGAATTGTGTAGATGCAGGTTAACACCGTTTACTCTGATTTAGCTGGTTGAGGTAGACTGTAGACCACTCAGCCTTCATCCTCTCCCCCCCAACACACACACGCCTGTGTTAGCTAACTCTGACCTAGCCTCAGTTGTTGTCTAGTCTAGACAAGCCCTCAAATGACCTGATCCATCCTGACCAAAAAGGATTGATTATAGCACCCTGCTGGGCTCAACAAACCCTCACCCGGATCAGCAAGAAGGGTGGCTGTAAATCTACAGGGGGTGTCTTCCTCTGAGGGTTGGTTTTAGTAATTGTGTTGCATTCCATCCCAGGATTGTCACTATTTAAAAGTCAAAATAACCTGGACACCACTTATGCATATATATTTTTTTTTGCCACAGAGTTTATTCTATGCACATATTCACCTTGTACAAAATATTCCAGCAAAGGACATGTATTCGTACATATGTCTCAGTTTGGGGTATGTATATTTCCGCATATACATAGCCATTTCTGAATTTGACAGAAATGTAGTAAAATCGGTTAGTAAAAAGTTACAGTTATTATAGTAGTAACACTGTATTTTTGCCCGTGTAGAATGCTAGTGTAAGGTGAAAAGTGTTGATTTATTCAAGAAGATTCTTTATGACAGCTGGAGTGAGTGACTTGTATGAGAATATATCTTATTCTTAATAAACATGAACAGCATTTTGAGGAAGAAAATCAGCTTTATCTCTTTCAGGATATTGATGAATAATAGTCTAGTCTGAATTTTCTTTTGATGCTTTAGGGTGCAATCTTTTGATGTGCACATGTAATACTCATTAATGAAAGCTGCATACACCAGGCTTAAATAGTATATGTAGGGTAAGTGTACTGGAGAAGGTACAATTTTTAATCACTAGGAAGCTCCAAATTTACATTGTATAGTGACTGCTGCAGCTCACAGACGTGTGTGCACTCTTAACATAGTCCATAGCAGCCCTGGAATAAAAATTGTTGTTTGTATTTCAACATTGACTTTTGAATAAAATATCCAATTTTGCCTATTGGTTCCTTCACAAATGGAAAAAAGTTAATTTAGTCTTGTCCTGTTAAAATAAACTCTGTATATCACTTGATCACAGATACGTTTATTATCATACTATCTGACCACTTTGCAATCTATTAATGTGTGTATCTTCACACCACCTATATGAAATAGGGAACTATTATTCCCACTTTGCATATAGAGAACACAGAGAGACTAAAGGTACATCTATACTACCCGCCAGATCGGCAGGTAGAGTTCGATGTATTGGGGATCAATTTATTGCATCTCATCTAGACACGATAAATCGATCCTCGAATCAACACCTGTACTCCACCTCGGCAGGAGGAGTAAGCGGAGTTGATGGGGGAGCTGCAGCAGTTGACTTGCCGCCGTGAGGACGGCCAGGTAAGTCCAACTAAGATACTTCGACTTGAAGTTGCATATCTTAGTTCAGACACCCTCCCCCAACCCCCCCAGTGTAGCCCAGGCCTAAGTGACTTACCCAAGATCATGCAGCAAGTTAGTCGTAGAGCAGGGAATTGAACCCAGGTCTCCAGCTAGTGCCTTAGCCATTAAACCATCCTTCCGGTCCTATTTTGATTCAAATTTTATAAAAACGAGTTAATAAATTATGTAGCGTTTTAGAGGTGAATGTAAAATACTTCACAGTTCAGATAACAGCTGTTGCTGAATTTAGAGAATTGTTAAGCCCTATGATTACTATTCAGTCCGTGGCTATTCTGGAACATGTAGTAGGGCTGACATTCCAAGTAATTTCTCGGTTTACTGGACCCTTTAAAGCTTGCTTTCTTACCGGAACACTTAGGTTCCGTTGTCCCTAACTTCTCTATTTTGCGGGCAGTCTAATTCTTAGCTCCTGGGCCCTCTTGTTAGGATATAGATATTCAGGCCTGCCTGCAAAGGCCTATACTTTAAGAATTTAGGTGTATTCTTATGACTTAGCTAGTTATAGAGGTATAAAAGAAAGAATCAAAGATCACTGTCTGGGTAATGGCCTTCTCTTACTGTAACAGGCTAAGGCCTTCAGCTAAGATGTAGTTAGGCAGCCATAAGCTTGGAAGTGTATGGTCACATCCTCACATTCCAAACTAGTCACATTGAAATAAGGTGCTATTGGGCTATTAGGAATACAATCCTGTCCTGATATTCCTATCACCTCCAGAGAAAGGGAAGAGCCTAGATGATGTAAAAGGAAACTTAGTTTGATCGCATCCTGTCTGGCAAGAACTCATAGACACAGCTGGAAAACCCTTATGTCTGTATAGATGTAGTTGTGAAATCCTCACTTCTGTATTGTTTTGTATGTTTATTTGCATGGTCTCTGTCTCGTTCTGTAATTGTTTCTGTCTGCTGTATAATTAATTTTGTTGGGTGTAAATCAATTAAGGTGTGGGGTATAATTGGTTAAATAACCATGTTACAATATGTTAGGATTGGTTAGTTAAATTTCAGTAAAATGATTGGTTAAGGAATAGCTAAGCAAAGCTCAGGTTTTGCTATATAGTCTGAAGTCAATCAGGAAGTGGGGTGGGGGGAGAAATGGGAACAGGGACTGGGGATGGGGGAATTGAGATCATGTTTTGCTAAAGGGGGAAATGGGAACAGGGGATGGGAACAGGAACAGGGACACAGGCAAGGCTCTGTGGTGTCAGAGCTGGGAAGGGGGACACTAAGGAAGGAAACTGGAATCATGCTTGCTGGAAGTTCACCCCAATAAACATCGAATTGTTTGCGCCTTTGGACTTCGGGTATTGTTGCTCTCTGTTCATGCAAGAAGGACCACGGAAGTAAGAAGGTGAAGGAATAAGCCCCCTAACACTTCTGTTCTAGCATGATTCAAAATGCAAGTCAGAATAACCAACTTGTTTATATGTGGTACATTAAGACAAACCTTTTGCTGAAGATTTTTACATTTTTTCTAGCTGTTTCAAAATCTATTATCAAACAAGACTAACACAATGAAGCAGCGTGAGCTTTGATGGAGTACCACCGACTCTCACATTTTTCTAGCAGATTTCCATGATAAGTGAAAATCACCAGTGTGCTTACGCAAAGCATGGTCATCACTTAAATCTCATGTGAGCACTATTTTGAGGAGTTATAGGGTGCATAGGCCTTATGTGAGTTCTCTGCATAGGTGTGAATATCAGCCTACATGAGATCATAGTCACGTTTTCTGGAATTATATGTGCTGTGATATAAGGTGTGTGCATACATACGTATTTCTAGACAAAAATAACCCTGGTTATGATGGAATTAGGGCTAACACTATACTTCCATTTAAATTGATTTGAATAGAATATTAAATATCTATATTTTTAAAATAAGTACCAGATGGTAGAAATTTGCTGTTAAGTTTCCAACAACTGCCAAAACTTTTTCATACTCCTTCTACTTAGGACTTGGAGACCATTACCAGTAGCCTCATGTTACCTAAACTCTACCCTGTGCAATATATGAATTGTACTGTTGTTAACAATAAACAAATTAGAATTTACCTATATTTTGTAAGTTTACAAGTATTTTCTATGTGGATATATAATGTTTTCCATATATCCCAACCTTCATCCTGTTGTTAGTTATGAAAATAAGGAAGGCATCCTCATTGAACAAAATAACTCCATCTTGTCTGGTGCATGTGAGTAGCTTTCCTAGGATCAGAATAAGATTAGGACTTGGGTGAGAGCTAGCTGGCTGAGGCTTCACCTAGAGAAGATTGAGGTGGTGTTTGTAAGCTGTGGGCAACAACTGGAAGAAGTGGCATAGATTATATTGTCCCCTTCGATTGAAAGTTTGTGCTCACCATTTGTTTCTCAGGTTCATAATTTAGAAGCCTTGTTAATTTGTATTATATGTAAAGTTTTAGCTAGGTGTGGTTGCCAAGACTCTCCTTTGCAGCTGCTCTTGGCAGGAAGGATGCAATATGGACCACGGGACCATTGCTCAACTCTTGTCACCTGTTAGTTAACAGTATTTCAGTGGCAGTGTCAAGCAATTAATGATGACAAGCATTGTTTTATTGAGACAGATTAGTAGATATAAAATTTTTCTGACCTGTTTTTGGTGCACAAGTCTGTAAGTAGGGGGTGATCTGGATCTCTGCACATTATAGATGGAGCATTACTGATATCTATAGTTTAGAGAGACAAGGTGGGTGAGGCAATACCTTTCATTGGACCAACTTCTGTTAGAAAAAGGGACAAGATTTCAAGCTTACTCAGAGCTCTTTTTCTGGATCTCTAAAGTTTGTCTCTTTCACCAACAGAACTTGGTCCAATAAAAGGTATTACCTCACCCGCCTTATCTCTCTAATCTCCTGGGATCAACATGGCTATAACAACACTGCAAACAACCTATAGCTTAGGTGCTTAAGTGTTACCATTGTAAACTTACTCTTTCATTTGCATACAACTTTCTGAAATTTTCATCTTTCAGGATGAAACATTCAAAGCCGGGTCTTTGCCTGAGGCAGAGGTATTTCTTTTTAAACTTGAGCAAAAACAGCTGAGTCCTTTTTGAGACTCTGGACAATGGGGAAAGGAGGAAGATACAGAGAAACGGAGAGAAAATTGGACTGAGTGCCAGGTTTGTGGGAAGAAGGGGTGGGGAAGATTGGCACTAGCTGAGCAAGAAGACTGGAACAAGGAGCTGGGGAAGGAGAGACTGGGGGTACGTCTACACTACAGGATTATTCCGATTTTACATAAACCGGGTTTGTAAAACAAATTGTATAAAGTCGAATGCACGCGGCCACACAAAGCACAATAATTCAGTGGTGTGCGTCCATGTACTGAGGCTAGCGTCGATTTCTGGAGCATTGCACTGTGGGTAGCTATCCCGTAGCTATCCCATAGTTCCCACAGTTGCCCCCGCCTATTGGAATTCTGGGTTGAGATCCCAATGCATGATGGTGCAAAAACAGTGTCG
>NC_133771.1:138886949-138942511 GCF_003597395.2 Chelonoidis abingdonii
CAGAGCTCCATGCTGGCCAAACAGGAAATGAAATTCAAAAGTTCACGGGGCTTTTCCTGTCTACCTGGCCAGTGCATCCGAGTTCAGATTGCTGTCCAGAGCGGTCACAATGGTGCACTGTGGGATACCGCTCGGAGGCCAATACCGTCGATTTGCGGCTACACTAACCCTAATTTGATATGGTAAATACTGATTTCAGCGCTACTCCTCTCGTCGGGGAGGAGTACAGAAACCAGTTTAAAGAGCCCTTTATATTGATATAAAGGGCCTCGTTGTGTGTACGGGTGCACGCTGCTAATATCGGTTTAAACGCGTAGTGTAGATCAGGCTTCACTTTCCTCTGTCTTCCAGTCAGTCAGTCTATGGGGCCAAGAAAACTTGTCCATGTGAGGTGTTGTTTCACTCGGAACTGACAGAGTTCATCACTGTATTATTTATGGGTGGGACATACCTTAAACTTCGTTGATCTAGACTGTTCTAGATCAACTGTTGTGTAACAATTTAAAAATAAACACACAATCTAAGCCGAAAAATAATTTCTTCTTTTTTTGTATGTAATTTTAGAGGTTTTGAGAGATTTCGACTGTTGGTCACAAGGTATCTGAGGTTGGAGCAAGCTTAGCAGACCACCTGAAGGGTTCAAACATAAGAGTGAGGGGGTGGTCTTGCATGAGCAATGCAGGAGGCACAAGACACAGGAATGAAAATCCTGCATATCTTCAGAGAAGCAGAATTGCTAAGTATTTCAATATTCCCAGCTCTCGGGATTTTATCATGAATCTTAAATTTGTTGTTTTTCTTGGTGATCAGATGTCCTGTTTTTAAAGGGACAGTCCCATTTTTGGGACTTTTTCTTATATAGGTGCCTGTTACCTCCCCCATCCCCCGTCCCATTTTTTCACAGTTGCTATCTGGTAACCCTACTTATATAGCCCCAGTTCCTGGAATCTTGTGATTACGCTTCTAATTTTTTAAAATGTAAATTTCTAGCCCTCAAATTTGCATAAAGAAGCGTGAAAATGTAACCCAGGTGTACCCTAAAGTCTCAAAAACCAGAAGACAGATTAAGAAACCCCAACTGTACCAGTCTCATAATTTTGGGACCTAACTCCTGATTTTTAAATGCTTGAGGTTGGCAATACTGGTATTTTTCCATTTTAAATGGAAAAGATTTTACATCTTTGATAGTTTGCCTTTTAGGCACAAAACATTAAGAGTTAGCCAGGCAGTCACAGTGAAATATTAGACGAGATGTCTTTATCACATCATACATGATCTCACTGATGAGTGAATACCAAAGGTGACAAAATTCAGCACTGAATGTATAATCACTATAGTTGGTTAATATCTTACCTCATTTTTCTGCAAGACATTGATGTTCTAAGTTTATTGTTATACTGTATATTTAGTTAGGTTAACAATAGTTTTATGCCTAATCTGAGCTTCATCTATCATTTAGACACATTTGTACAAGTCCCCTCGTATCACTGAAAGAGCTCAGCTGATTAATTTTGAAAATCTTACTCACATTCTTCAGATTCATAAAACCACTGAGCATTGACAAATGTGATGGATTTGAGATAGCTGAATAACTTCCCAGAACCAGGTTATAAATTGCCTGAAGAAGAAGCTCTTTGCTAGAATTCAAGAAAAAATGCAGACAAATGTTTTAAAAGATGAGTAAAAACTAGCTGTTGCTTTTTAATGTTTCACATACTAGCATCACACAATAATGGACCAGAAGTACTATGAAACTTAAATGTCTATTCACTTTATGTTCAGTTCTTTACGTACTGGCAGAAGGAGAGTTAAAAGCTTTTAAGTCATGGACTCGATTTCACATGAGACAGTTTAATAGCTGGCACAATCCCATAGCAGCAGAACAATACAATAAAACTGAAATGGCTGTAATTATTTTTCAAAAGGTACAAACTTCAAAGCTGCAGTTCACTATACTATCTACACATAGTTTTTATATACAATGCCACTAAACTTTCAGAAAAGGATCATCATCTAACAAGAATTCCAAAAAGAAAATGTGCTCTAGACTTAAAATTAGACAGTTGTGACTTACTAGAGTCTGTCTTTTCAAATTACTGGGAGAAGTGTCTTCAGAGACCCGAGGAGTTCTGCTTAGGTGTAAAACCTTCTTAGAGATGTGTTCAGTGCTTCAAGACAAAGAATGCAAACTTTTGCTCTCAGAATTTATTTTACGAATCTGCACTCTTCACACACATACACTGTACTCATCCCATGAGGACAGTGTGGTGGAGGGAGTGGCTGCATTTCATGTACATTCTTGTTATATGGTTAAAGGGTAGATTGGGTTGAAAGAGAGATTCCTTTCTCAGTCACCAAAAATGTTAATCTTTCTGAATCCAGTGAGAAGGAAATCAGGCGACTAACTTCATGTCCACACTGGGAATAGAATAGTGACAGCTCCAAGTACATTGAAACTAGCAGAATTTTAGCACAGTTTCCCTGACGGCATCGGTAAGAATATTTTGTCTTATAACCAGGGCCCAGATCATCTCCTCCCGTAGAAAACTCTTCAGCAGGAGGTCAGGGAGAAGGAATCCATGTGGTGATCTCCTTGCAGAGGACTTCCCTTATTGTCCCATCAGGGGTGGGGGGAAAGGCAAGTTTTGGGTCAGGAGGAAAAGGTGACAAGACCAACACCTAGTGGGTCTTTGGGAAGTCAGGTCCATCCAGGCAGCGCCCTGTGCCTCTTCACCAGCTCTGACCTTAGCACACCTTCTCTCCAGTGCATCTGGATTGCTCATTTAGTAACGTTTAATATACACATTTGTACAGAAACTCTTTGTTCTTATTATACTGCCAATTCAGGTGCTGTATCAGCACCCTAAAGAAAATAATTGCCTGAGACTTTATTCTTTGAAGTACAGCTCATCCAGCTGCCAGTTTTCTTAAAGGAGCAAAGACTGGCATCTAAAATAGTCGTGCTTAGCTAATGCCTCTGCTCCAGGCTCCTACAAATCAATTTACAGCAGAGCTACCCAATTTGAGCTCCAGGCTTGCAGAAGATGTGCTCAGTACTTGAGCAGAGAATAAGATTTAAACTACTGGCACTATCTGTTCTTTACTGTGAAATAACAAAAAACTACCCCATTAATAATTACCACAAGTAAAAAAGTAAATGTATTTAATGTAAATATCCTTGATCAAAACATAGGAGGGTGCCAAGGGGTCAGAAACTTCTTGGAAAATTATGTGTAAAAGAAAATTTGGGGAAAAATACATAGGTTCCCAGCTGGCTGGGAGACACTTTCTTCCTTAGTGTATGAGATTGCACACCCCATTCTTCAACCTATCAGGCAAAAAAATAGTGTGATGAAATGTGCAGACCCCAACCTATATTGGGGAGTCAAAAGGTTAACCCTCTCCCTGAGTGGGGGAGTGCACCCACATCTTCATTCCAATGGTTACAGTGGATAAAAGCAGCAGAGAAAACAGAAGGACAAAAGGACAATGGAGGCTAAAGAGAGATTTGATGGGTTTCATTTCCTGCTCCCCAAAGAGATTGGGTAAGAGAGTCTGGGTGTTCCCAGCAACTGTTTTGAAAGAGAGTCTTGTTTGATTTTTGCCGCCATAAAGAGTCTCTCTGAGCATTCTTTGGAGGCTGAATTCTGTGGACAACCCAATGGCAGGTGTTGGACCTCACCCAAAGAGCCCTTGCTTTCCCGCATCATCTGCATAAATCAAAGTCTGGACTAGAAGTCAGCACTCAGCCAGATGAGCTAGTTTAATGTGCAGGCTTCGGGTACATTCCCAACCTGTTTACAGCTTTTACATCTCTTGCACAGACTTTAGGGAGAGGTTCCCAACGCCTTTCTGTTTCTGTTGTGACCAGCAGGAGAATCCGAATGGTCCATCAACTTCCCCAGTATCTATTGGATTTTTTTATTTTGTTTGGGGGGGTTGTTTTGGGTTTTTTTGAATCACTGACAGAGTTCTTTCTTCACCTGGGCTGGAGTGTGACTGCATCAGGACCAGCCATGCAGCCACTGTCAGCCTGGGGAAAGAGCTGTCCAATGCATGGCTCAACAATCTGTGATAAAGCAGTAATTCCATAAGATGTAGTGTTCGGCAATTATTCTGCCTTGGGGCTTTTCCGTTGCTTTGGCTTCTTCAGGATTTCTTGATTCTCCAGCATTTGAGGAAAGTCTTAAATCGTTTCACAAAGGACAATACCTGGGAATGCTCTGCAGGTTTTCTGGTCTTTTTGTTCCATAAACTGAATTGTGGAGAACTGGATTCTGCAGTGGCAGCTTCTTGCAGGCAAAATGGGCAGCTTCAAAGAGGAAAGCACCAATACCAGTATAAAATGTGCTGGCTTCTCTATCTGTAAATTACCTTCTTTGAGAGGTATCTGCATCTTTTGTGTTGTGATAAATACAGTGTGTGGCCCCATGTTTTTGGGATTAAATGAAGTCAGACATATGGCTGAGTAGGTAACTGCTGGCACTTTAAGGAAATGCCCCAGTAAGTTCTTCAGGAACTTCTGCATTTGTGATGTTAACAGCTAAAAGCATAGGGAACCTTTCTTTGCAGAATTGTGTTCAGTCCTGTAGACACTGATCAGAGAGAAGAGTATGAACACCTCTGCCGTTAGGTCGGGGAATGTAGACTTTTAAATCTGTTATGACTCTTGGTGCTGGAGAAGAAGCAGCTTTCCAATCCTCTGTACTTCCTGAATTCCCTCTGTATATGGTTTGTCCACGGTGTTGTCAGTGAGTGGTCATAGGATCAAGTATTTTCTTAGATTTTTATCACAAAACACACAGGAAAAACTGCAGTATTTCCTTAGTGCTTGTGTCAAACCAATAAGTGACGTCGTCCATACTAAGATCTTCAATATCAGATTCCAAAGTGTTTAAAAAAGTAACTGAGGTACTTGAGGGAATATTGTGTATGATGAAGCATAGCCATCTCCTTACATAAATGGAAGGGTTCTTAGCCAGTGCAGTACTTATCACTGAGATTACCTTGGGAGTTGAAATCTCACACACTTCTCAAGGGGTTATATATGGGTTCAAATTGCTTCAAATGCCATCATGAGGATTCATCTTCTGCCAAGTCTGAATTATTGGCTATATTGATTGCAAGTGAGAAGGGATTTTTCATCTTCCTAACCAATTTTGCTTTCAAGCAAATGCAGATACTTTGTTCTGGCTGCAGAATAAGGGTTTCCAGAGGGACAATCTGTGAACTAGATCAACTGCAACTTTTATTGGAGCTCTGCTTGTCTCTTAGTTTCAAGCTGAAGATTTTCAGACAGAGTTCTTACCCAGCCATTAAGTAGCACATTCATTTTTAAATCTGTCCCTTTATCAGTGAGGTTGTTGCTATTCATATGTTGGCACCCACCATGGATTCTCTGATGTCGGCAACTCAGTTCTGTTCTGCAAGGACCACACAGGAACTAAGTTTTAGAACTAAGGTGCATCACCATGTTTTTGTCCACTCTGGTTTGACTGTAGACCTATATCTGTAAAACAAGGCTTTTGAATTAATGGTCGTCCGTCATGGTGAAATATCCCATGAATATATATGTGATACGTCTTTTCTCTTAAATTTTTCTTTCCTCTATATGGAATCAAATGTTTTTATTTGTTTTCCAGCCTGTCAAAGGATGGATCTAATAGCTACACACACAAGATAAAGAACAAAAGAGACAGGAGTGTCTGTTTAGATCTAATATTAACCACTCCCTTTTCTGTCAGAGGGTTAAACGTTATATTTTCCCATCTCCTCACCCTTCATCCCAAACCCAGCATAGAATGAGATATTAGTCTCTGACACACACTAGCAGGAGGTAGAACTGTGAAGTATTCCTCTTCCTACCATTCTGGGGGATCTTACAGTCTTCTCTGAAGCATATAGTGCTGATTATTGGTGGAGACAGAATATTCTCTGATCAGCTGGTTCTAGGGTTGCCACCTTTCTAATCTCACAAAACCAAACACCCTAGCCCCGTCCCTTCCCAGAGGCTCTGCCCCCTGTGCCACCGCTTTCCTGAGGCCCTGCCCCCCACTCACTACATTCCCCCTCCCTTGGTGGCTCGCTCTCCTCCACCCTCACTCACTTTCACTGGGCATGGGGAGGTGGTTGGGGTGCAGGAGGGGGTGAGGACTTTAACTGTGGGTGAGGGCTCTGGGGTGGGGCCAGAAAGGGGTTCAGGGTGCAAAAGGGTACTCCAGGCTGGGGCAGGAAGTTGGGGTGCAGGAGGGGGTGAGGGCTCTGGCTGGGGGTGTGCACTCTGGGGTAGGGTTTTGGGAGCTGGAGTGGGCTGCAGGTTGAGACGGGGTTGGGGTGTGAAAGAGGGTATGGGCTCTGGGCTCGGGGTGTGGGCTCTGGAGTAGGGCTAGGGATGAGGAGTTTGGGGTGAAGGAGGGTATTCTGGGGGGCGGGAAGCCAAGGTATTCGGAGTGTGGGAGGGAGCTGTGGNCCGCGCTGAGCTGCGCTGCGCTGCGCTGCGCCGCGCCCGGGCCGGCGGATGCGCGCGGGTCCGGACGGGCAAGGGAGGAAGGGAAGCGGGGGGTGTGGGCTCTGAGGTGGGGCCAGGGATGAGGGGCTGGGGGGGGCAGGAGGGGGCTCTGGGTTTAAGGGGGCTCAGGGCTAGGGCAGGGGCACAGGCTTACCTCTGACAGCTCCTGGTCAACGGCACAGCGGGGACGCTAAGGCAGGCTCCCTGCGTGTCCTGACTCCACGCTGTACCTCGGAATCTGCCAGCAGGTCTGGCTCCTAGACAGTGGGGCCAGGAGGCTCCGCACACTGCTCTCGCCTGCAACAACTGCCCTCACAGCTCCCATTGGCCACAGTTCCCAGCCAGTGGGAGTGTGGAGCTGGTGCTTGGGAAGGGGGCAGCACACAGAGCTTCTTGGGTCCCTCACCTAGGAGCCGGACCTGCTGGCCGCTTCTGGGAAGCAGTGCATAGCCAGGACAGGTAGGGACTAGCCTGCCTTACACTCACAGCACCACTGACCGGACTTTTAATGGCCCAGTTGGCGGTGCTGACCAGAGCTGCCAGGGTCCCTTTTCGACCAAGCAGTCTGGTCAAAAACTGGATGCCTGGCAACCGTAATTGGTTCTGAAGTGAAATAATTCCAGACACATTGCTGGTGATGAAAAATCTGGGCTTCATAAAGAATGCTGAGGAAGAAATGTTTCCGTGGCTAGTGTTTCTAAACTCATAGTGGAAACTTCTGTATTAACTTTCTGTTCCGTTGTAACTGGTAATCAGCTGAATGTGAGCGCCCAGTGTGATGATGTGGCCAAAAGGGCTAATGCAATCCTTGGATGAATAATCAGGATAATCTAGAGTAGGAGTAGAGAGGTTATTTTACCTCTGTATTTTGTACTGATGCAACTACTGCTGGAAAACTGTCTCCAGTTCTGACGCCCAAAGTTCAAGAAAGAGTTTGATAAATTGGAGAGTATCAAGCTGTCTGGAGTGGTTCACGAACATGGGTGCCAACTTCAAGGCAGGCTGTTACAAACCTGGACACAAACCCCTAACTGGTTGTGTGTTCTAGAAGTGGATTTCATCAACCAAGTATTAAGTCTGAACTCCTCAAGTGCTAGGACAGCCTTAATATGGAGTCACAGAGAGTCCCTTGGATACTCCAGTCAATCTTGCCACCCAGGCAAGCTTGCCTTTGTGATAGATGGTTCCTGATGTAAGCAGAGTCAGGATGAGCTCTACCCTGACATCTGGTGGTGAATTATGGGGAGTGTGAAAAGGAATTTTAGGTATTTGCATTGGCGCACCCACCCCACCTAGCATAGCCCATGGCAGCCTAAAATGGTTACTTTCACCGCTGTGGGATCCCCAATTTCTTTGTTATTGGGGCAGGAGGAATAAAGTGTTGTCACCCTGATTATGTGAATGAGGAACTATGAGACTGCTTTATGACAGAGATGTCTCAACATCAATTAAGTAGCACTTGCTAGACAAGGGACATGGGTTCCAAAACCTAGTGAATTGAGAGAGAGGTTGAGGACAGGTATCTGTACTTGGTGGTGTAGGTGCCTTGTGTGAGCCAGAAGCACCAGTTCTACCTACTCCTCTCTCCACTGTGGAATATCAGAGTTGATTTTTGATTCCCATAAGAATCTAGATATAGGTTACTGAGCCGAACTCACTTTGGGCTAATGGTGCACTACCACTGGGGCTCCCCTACTATGAGCTGAAATTGCTGAGCTGAGAGCACTGAGTACTGTGCTAACTAGTGGGGGAGCCTGAAGCTATACTGCGGAACAGAGCAGCTGGCAGAGTGGAGTAGAGCAGTTTGTGGGGACGGCTGGAGTGGATCATGGGACAGCTGGTGGAGCAGAGCAGCTGGCAAAGCGGAGCAGCTGTGGGACGGGTGGAGTGGCCCACGAAGCGAGTGGAGCCGAGCAGTTTGCAGTGACGGCTGGAGTGGATCACAGGACGACTGGTGGAGCAGAGCAGCTGGCGGAGCGGAGTGGAGCGAAGCAGTTTGTGAGGGTGGCTGGAGGAGCAGGGTGGAGTGGCTGATAGAGCGGAGCAGTTCTTGGAGAAGGCGGAAGTAGAACCCCATGGAGAGGCGGGGAAGTTGACCCTGGACCACATAAGGTGCCACTTTCTACCCAGGCTCGGGGTGGGGAACCTCTGCAGATAGACTCGCAAACTCTGGGGCTGCACTGACCCAGGACAGAGACTTTTGGAATGTGCGACTTTTGGGAGTGTGGGTGATCTTTGGGTTGCTGGACTCTAGGGACATTTGGGGTATTGGACTTTGGAGTCTTGGGGTGATTTGGGGGTTGCTAGACTGAAGATCCCAGGAAAAAGGACATGGCCCAATTTCCTGGGGTGGGTCTTTGCTCACGGTTTGGTCTATGAACTCTAGTTGAGGTGTTTTCCCAATTTAATGCTTGTTGTTTATCTCATGTAATTAAACCTTTTCTGCTACGCCGAGACTCTGTCCTGGCGAGAGGGGAAGTATTGCCTCTTCGAGGCGCCCAGGGGTGTGTGTAAGATTTTCCCAGGTCACTGGGTGGGGGCTCGAGCTGGTTTTGCATTATGTTGTAGGGACGGGACTCCTATCAATTGAACCCGGCCCTTGCTGCTATCAATTTGGCCTGGCAGAAGGGTTACACTTACACCAAAAGTCACAACAATATTCCGGTTACTCCCAGTCCCAAAGCACCAGTCACTTAGCCCAGGTCGATTGCACCTGAGATCATACACCAAAGGCAATGTTTGTATCCAATCCTGTAATAAATTAACTAAAGATGCATTAATTAAGGAAAGGAAACAGGAGTTATTTACAAGGTTAAAGCAGGTAAACATACACACACACCCACACCCACACACGAGTTACAATCTTAGGTTCCAAAAAGTAGCAGAAGTTGCTGTAATGTTCAATCTCTACATGTCCTTTAGGGCTAACCCAGGCTAAGCAGCTGGGGGATCTCTTGGCTTAGAAATATTGCTCTCTCCAAATTCCAAGCGGCATAGTGATGACAAATTCTTCTTGAAAGGGATGTTTATTCCCTTCCCCCAGAGTTAAAGCTGTGATGGGATGAGCATTTGTGCACATCCCATCTTCGTGGGGTTGTGGAAAACATGCGCAGATGAGCCAGACTGCTTTCCAGCTATGCATCTGTCAGTGTTCAGTGAAGCCTAGAGGCCCTGGCATGGGCTGGCACTTGGTCTGCCAGCATCACAGGGAGGTTCAGAGAAGAGTCACAAGAGTGATTAAATGCTTAGAAAACATGCCTTAAAGTGACCGACTAACAGAGCCCAATCTCTTCAATTTAACAAAGAGAATGTTAAAGAGTGACTTGATTATGGTTTAAAAGTACCTACACAGGGAACAAATATTTAATAATGGGCTCTCCAGTCTAGCAGAGAAAGGTATAAGAGGATGAATGGCTGGAAGTTGAAGCTAGACAAATTCAGACGGGAAATAAAGCATGAATTTTTAACAAAGAGAGTAATTAACCATTGTAACAATTTTGCAAGGGTTGTGGTAGATTCTCCAGCACTGATAACTTTTAAATCAAGATTGGATGGTTTTTCTAAAATTTCTGCTCTAGGAATTATTCTGGGGGACTTCTATGGCCTGTGTTATACAGGAGGTCAGACTAGATAATTACAATGGTCCCTTTTGGCCTTGGAATCTATGAAAAAACTGTTTCACTGGTTAAAATATTACTTCTCTCCTAACAGCTTTATAAATTACATTTGTTCCAGTATATCAGGGTTTTCATACCATTCACTGTCTCTCAAACCTGTTGCTCAATGTCAGCTGATGGTAATGCTTTTACCTCGGTGACCCAATTCTAAATTGCTTTGGCTACTGCCTTCACAGAACACTGTGACATTGGAAACTTTTCTAGCAAATTTTCAATTCTCTTCCCGTTCTTGTTGCCACTCTACAGTTCTGAAATCTGCTGAAGTTATTGTTCATGTTCTTAAGCTCAGGAACATTAGATCCAATATACACATGTGCAATATTCATAAGTTCATACTTGAACAGCAAGATAGCATAAAGATTAATGTTCTAGTTTATGTGTACTCTGTCATATAGTCTACACAGGCATCTTTGGAGGCAGTCCTTGGTAACTCATACAAGATAGTAGTGCGGGAGGGTGGGGTAAGTGTGTGCGTAGTTTCCTAAAGTCCACTACATTGCTTCATTTAGCACTGTTCAGACAGTTTTCACAGCCAGGCAGAACAAACAATCTCCAAGTAAGCTAAGCTGGAGGAAGCACAAGGTAAGATGTGACAACCACCCAAAGAACAAAATATTTTAACTTTAAATACGAAGTTAAAACTTTTGGGACTCATTTCATCTCTGTTTTCCTTAACTTCTTTTACCACACAAAGACTGGTGTTGCTGCGATATGATGGTTAACAATATGTAGGGGTAGAGAATTCCCCTGGCAATGGCCTGGAGTTCAGATCCTAGGGCTTGCCTAGCTTGTGGGAGCAAGTATCCCACTTCAAGTCCACAGACTTGGGCTAGCAGGGCTTGCGCTGGCACTTTAAAAATAACAGTGCTTTCAACTTGGGCTGGAGCTCAGTCTCTGAAGCTTGGGGAGAGGGGAGGTTTCAGAGTCACATGGACTGCTAGTGTCTGGCTAGTGTCAAACCTGTTTGCCATACACTGTTCATCTAGACAAGCCCTTTGTGTGAAGCCCAGCCTTCTTGCCACTCTAAACTGGCGCAAAGGGGCATGATGCTCAGATTTCCAGAAGCACACTGTCCTTGGTTCCTGCTCAGTGGCTCCATCTTTTATATCAGCCATTAGCTAGTTAGATGTCTGACATATTTGATGCTCTAGCTCCTCTTACTGGTGGAAGAGAAATTCAGCTCTCCAGAGTCTCCTGGCTGCTGTGAGTTGGAGGGAGGAAGAGGTCTTTGGCTACTCTCATTCCCCTGCCTCTGATTTATGGTCCTATACACCAGTAGCTTTCCCAGACACACACACCATCCGCTGTCTATAACTTCAGTGCCCACCTCTGCTGTTCCCTGCCTTATATATTCAGTACAGCTAACTCCAGACATTCATAAATCATCATTCGGGGGTCAAAATATCCTGAGAGAGACTTAAAAATCATAAGATTTTAAAAACAGAATAAATTTGGGAGTAGGGGAGCTTTTTGCTTTCTGGTTTCTGAGCCTCCAGGGTGTACTTAGGTCACATTTTCAAGGTTTTTCTCCATACTCATGAGGACTAGGAATGTATTTAAAAAAAAAAAAGCTGAGATTCTCACATAATCAATGAATGCAGGAGATGGGACTATAATAAAATACCAAGCCTCACGAGGCTTGCAATAAAATCAGGAGTTGTCAGCTGTCTAGATTTCCCAAGCAGCACAAGGAAATTAATATGACTCTTAGCAGGAAGATGATGCTGTTTCTGTTCCATTTGCTCTTGAAAGTTTTGCAGACATAAGTGCTGGAACCTTTTGTTTTGTTTTGTTTTGTTTTGTTTTGTTTTAAACAATAGCTTACATTCTGCAGGCCCCTGAGCTTGCCAAGTAAACTTCTCTCTTTTCAGTAACGAGTGGGTTTTTTAAGTCCTGTGCTACAATATTTGGTATCCGCAGATCACTATTTTCAGGGCCTACCTGTACACTAATCAGTGAGAGGCAGGTTTCATTCCTATATCAAACTCTTCTTTCATTTCCTGCTGTAATTTAACTCAGTCTTTTAAATTTCTAACCAAGTGAAACCATTTAATGCTTTATAGTTATGGAGACATCAAAGTTAGGTGGCTAGAGCACTGGATGGGAATCAAGAGTTTTAGAGTCTGTTATCAGCTCTGCAGGGCCAGCGCTTTCACTAGGCGACCCTAGGCAGTCGCCTAGGGCGGCAGGATTTGCGGGGCGGCATTTTGCCGCCTTTGACGGCAGGGGGTCCTTCCGCTCCAGGTTTTCGGTGGAAATTCGGCTGTGAGTCCTTCACTCACTCCGGGACCCGCTGCCGAAGTGCCCCGAAGATGCGGAGTGGAAGGATCCCCACCACCGAATGCTCAGAGGAGGAGTGCTGCCACCTAGGGCGGCAAAAACCCTGGAACTGTTTCTGTAGCTCTGCCACTGATTTGCTATGTGACCTTGAGAAAGTCATATGTGCCTTAGTTTCCCCATCTATAAAATGGAAATAGTGATACTCATCCTGCTCTGTTAAAAGCACATTGAGCTCTATGGCTGAAAGCACTGTATAAGAGCTATTGTTATTCCAGGATTTACTCTGCACATGGATGAAACTCATAACTACGGCTGAGTTCTTTTTTTTTTTAGAAGGAAGAATAAACTTTGGCTGATCCTGGTCTCCCATTTTTAGGCCTCAGATCATTGCCCCATTAACTTCTGATTGCATGCATTGAGGAAGGAAAAGGATTCCAAATTGCTTCCATAAATTATTTAAAAATGAACATGTGATGTTAAAAGTAAGTGAACAAACAGCACTATTTTAATGGATCTGTGAGAATAAAGGCAGAATGGAGTGTGCTTCCTCTGCTGGCCACACAGTAGCAGTTATCTGAGCAACCACTAACTCAAAGACTGAACCAGTCAAGCTATTTGGATATGACTTGGTGTTCTTTGGAAGCTCAAGTAGCCATGTGACTTTAGATGTAGAAAAAATCCTCTTCAAGCTTCATGGAAAAGTTATGTGTGGTGACAATCTGAGAGGGGGAGAGAAAGGTTTGGATTAAATACCAGGAAGGGATTTTTCTCTCAGTGTTACTGGGATGTGGAATAGTCTGCCAAAGAAATATTCAGTATGTGGGGTTTTATTCCAGCATATCCTGGGAGTTGTAATGAAAGCAATTTCATCATAGTGTAACATCAGTTGGAAAAGTGGATATAGGTAATACAGCATATTAAATAATATACTATATTATTGCAGAATTCTGAAGAGTCATAGCCAGGGTAGATTGATTTAAATCAAAATGATTTTAAAATCACCAACTTTAATTGCAATTTTAAATCACCAATTTTAATAATTTAAATCAGCAAGCAGCAGGAAACCTTGATTTTAATAATTGAGGTTAATTGTGTTTTACATTTGTACTTTTTAATTATTTTCCTGCAGAAAGATTGATTGGTTGGTTGGTTGGTAACCATTCAGATATGTTGATTCTCAACTAAATATAGCATTTACTCTAAATTTGGTGCTTCTTTTTGTTAAGCAGGAAGATAGGATATATCTATACACATTTATTTAAGCAATTATATAGCTTCACTTATGTTTATTAAGAATGTTAATTTTACATCATTCATTATGTTAAAAGATGGTGAATGATGCATTAATGTTTTCCTCCTGGTTTGTTTCAAGTGCTATTTGGATAAATTTGAATTCAATTAAAAGTGCACAAAAACATTATTTTATTTTGTATTTTCATATTTAAATAAAGCTACCTTAAGTGTGCTGGTTACAGAAGAAATAAAGTTTATCAAAATATGTTTTGTATTTTAAACTGATTAAACAAAAGTATTTTGTATTTTAAACTGATTAAACAAAAGAAGTATCATCTGTAGTTAGTGAACTGAAGTGATTGTTTCTGGTCACCATGTCCTTCAAAACTTTATAACTAATAGATCTTACCCTCTTACACCTAGTTGTTCATATATCGGAATAGGAAAACAAGCTTTCTGACTTTCTCAACTCCAAAATGGTTTCTTAACTTTGAGTGAACTAGTCACTGAACTGGTCTAGTTGAATAAACCAAAATGAAGAAGAAACTATTCTCTCCACACCTGCAGAAGAGGCTTCTGCTCTCAAAAGCTGGAGTAGCACTTCAGCAAACTGTGGTTTCAGTGCTTGGCCTGTGACGTCCACCAGTTCAGTCAGTGGTTCGGCTTTTTTTTTAAATTTCAGCAGCAATTGTATACTGCTTAATATTTATTTCATTTAAAATATTTTGATAGATTGTAGTAAATTTTGGCCTTAGCATGGGTGGTTATAATTTCAAATAGGCTTATATTTTTAAATAATTCTGTATTTAATTTAAATTTAAAAATCATTTAAAAACCCCCCAGATTTTATCCACATTCTGGGCCCCCTCAGGTCCTTCTCACATAAACCACTAGTAGACTGTACCCCACGTTTGTGAAAGTCTGTAATGCCACCTTTCTCTTGCTGTCCACAGATCCGTGACAAAACTGGTGTATGTGTAACCCACTAAACTTTGATGACAGAAGTAGCCACTATAATTGCATTTAACTGCAGGAATAGTGAGCAGGTTTAGATGGTTTTGAACTCCTCGCTGTGGATAACACATAAGATAAATATGAAAAATTTGGACTGTCATGGATGCCCATACACTGAGTTTCTCCAGTTTGGAATAAAAACACCACAGTATGGTAAAGCAGCTCAAAACTGGGGGGAAAAAAACCCCAAACCCAAAAACCTTTCAGCTGCATCTATTCTGCAGATATGGCACCTTATCTCCAGAGCTGATACCAGATATATTATGCTCCGACCATTATGTTCTGCTGCATCTAGGGAGATTCACATGTAGACAGAACAATCTATATTGTAAATTGTAAAAAGAATGAGGCACCTTAGAGACTAACACATTTATTTGGGCATAAGCTTTCATGGGCTAAAACCCACTTCATCAGATGCATGGAGCGGAAAATACAGTAGAACGATATACATATATAAATATAAATAATATTATATATTACGAGCATGAAAGATAGGTTGCCATACGAACTCTAACGAGACAAATCAATTAAGGTGGGCTTTAACAGCAGGAGAAAAAAAAACTTTTATAGTGATAATAGATGGCCCATTTCAAACAGTTGACAAGATGTTTGAGTAACAGTAGGGGGAAAATTAGTGTGAAGAAATATTTATTTGTGCAAGACCATCACATCCCAGCGTTATCAGCCTAATTTAATGTGTCCAGTTTGCAAATTAATTCCAGTTCTGCAGTTTCTCATTGGAGTCTGTTTTGAAGTTTTTTTGTTGAAGAATTGCAACTTTTAGTTCTTAATTGAGTGTCAGGGAGATTGAAGTGTTCTCCAACTGGTTTTGAATGTTATAATTCTTGACGTCTGATTTGTGTCCATTATTCTTTGTGTAGTGACTGTCCGTTTGCCAACGTACATGGAGAGGCATTGCTGGCACATGATGGCATATATCATATTGGTGAGTTACAGGGAATGAATGACCCTGACAGTGTGGATAATGTGATTAGGTCCTATGATGGTGTCCCTTAAATAGATATGTGGACAGAGTTGGCAACGGGCTTTGTGCAAGGTATAGGTTCCTGGTTGAGTTTTTTGTTGTGTGGTGTGTGGTTATGGTGAGTATTTGCTTTGGGGGCTTCTTTAGCTAGGACTGGCCTGTCTCCCAGGTCTGTGAGAGTGAGGGATTGTCCTTCAGGATAGGTTGTAGATCCTTGATGATGCACTGGAGAGGTTTAGTTGGAGGCTGAATGTGATGCTAGTGGCGTCTGTTACTTTCTTTGTTTGGCCATTCCTATAGTAGTGATTCTGGGTACTCTTCTGGCTCTGTCATCTTTTCTTCACTTCAGCAGGTGGGGTATTGTATTTAAGAACGCTTGATAGAGATCTTGTAGGTGTTTGTCTCTGTCTGAGGACTGAGCAATGCAGTTTGTATCTTCCTACTGTATTTCCACTCCATGCATCTGATGAAGTGGTTTAGCCCATGAAAGCTTATGCCCAAATATATGTGTTAGTCTCTAAGGTTCCACAAGTACTCCTCATTCTTTTTGCTGATACAGACTAACATGGCTACCACTCTGAAAATTGTAAATTGTGTTTTCTAGATTGCATGAAATTATATGTACCAAGGATGATATCTGTAGAGGTCCCTATAGCACATTCTCTGATGTCCCAGGAGACGCTCAGTTACTAAACAATCTTCAAAGTATATCTGTTTCAGTCTATCTAATGTTGGGGGGCACTGCTGCCAGAATGATAATTTTAGGAATTAGCTGGGATTGCACATTGTTTCTGAACTCAAGGTGGCACTACAGGACTATATTTGGTACCGACTTTCTGATTTATTGTTAAAAATGTAGCTGTCTGAATTTGTGTACACTAAGAATTTAGAAGAGGTGTTGGGGGTTGTTTTAATGCTTTTTTCTCTTTTTGTTGTATGCATTATGAGCAAGATACAGTATTTTGGTTTACTGCAGTTTTCAGAAATTAGAATTTGCATGCTTATTGCAAAATGAACAGGCAGCAATAATGCCAAAATAATGTACTAATGTACTCACATGTCATCAAACAGCCATCACTGAATTTATGGTTGGTTTTAAATAAAAGAAAAGATTAAAAACAAAATTCAGATGCCAAGCCATTATAAAACCCTGGCTTGTAACTGTTACCAGTCCCAGTGCATAAGTATCTCAAAAGGACACTGCCAGCCTCGAACATAGCTTAAATCTGCAGGAGCAAACCAGGCGGATTACATTTCATCATTCCTTGCTGCAAAACTATTGGAGAGAAATTGTTCTGTTGTATTTTCAGGTCTTTCTTTGAAAAGCTCTTGATCCTTTCATTGCTGTGTCCTTTGGTGCTGCTGAAAACAGGCTTACAACTGGGCACTCTTTGCTGGCTGCTATAAAAAGTGCCATATATTCAGATACTGTGATATTTATTTTGTCAAATACTGTTTCTTGAAAATGTAATAGTGTTTGTTAAAATGTCAAATTGACAGAATTGGAAACGCTATTACCAGCCCAAAGTGTTCCAAAATCATGAGTCAGGACCCATTAAAAATCATGATATCCACTAGAAAAACAATACATTTGCCTTCTGAGTTTTGAACTTTTGTGGTATGTCCAGGACATGCTTTCAAGCTTTTCTTCACAACCATAAGGGCTAGAAACTTTTCAAAAGAAAAGCTGAGTCTCATGTTTTCATTTGATTCCAAGAGCTGGGGCTTTAAGAAGGAAAAAAACAAGTATTGAAAGCCTTGTGATAAAATCACGAGACTGGCAATGGTCACAGGACAAGCACAGAACTAGCAGTGATACTGCAAGTTTCTCCATACAGTCCCATCAGTATGTCTTATGCATGTCTTGGAGGGACCACCTCTTGGGGATTAGAGCAGGTAGTTCAATTGGCCATGCTCTTTTAGGGTATGTTTACAAGGCAATTAAAAACCTGCAGCTGGCCCATGCCGGCTAACTTGGGCTTCGGCTAAAGAGCTGTTTAGTTGCAGTGTATATGTTCAGGCTCAGTCTGGAGCCTAGGTATTAGGATCTCACGAGTTGGTAGGGTCCCAGAGCTGCAGCCCAAGTGTCTACACTGCAGTTTAACAGCCCCTTAGCCCGAGTCAGCTGGCACGGGCCAGGCCTATGTGTCTAATTGTAGTGTAGACATACCCCAGTCTTATCACTTTCTCCTCAGTCTGCCAACAAGGGTGCCAGTTGTGATGCAGACATCAACACAATATCTGTTTAAGAACACTATCTCATCTCACATGTCATCGAACAGCTATCAGATGGTAACAGGTTCCAGTTAGTACTGACAAAGGCTGGATTTGAACAAATGCCCTAAAAGGAAAAGGCTTTACTAGTATCCTAAGTCATCCAGTTTTCTCTGCTATATTTTAAAAATGTGTAGTTATAACAACTTTTTAAAGGGTGTGACCCACAGAACTTGGCTGGGGCCATGAGCTGTTACGGTGGTTGGTGAGCACTACACTTCAGTGTCAAAGGTTCCACATTACAGCAGAGTGTCTGAAGAGCAAAATGGCGGCAGAGCATTGCTGGCTGGAGTGGCACTTGGATGAACCATTTGTGAAGGCAACAGAATTATTGTTACCGGAGCACCTTCAAACTGCTGGAGATAGACTGCATCAGATTCTTGGTCCAGGACACTCTGTGATAGACTATGGGGCAGCTCCTGGTGCTTGGAGGCAGGTTGCTGTACAGAGGCCCAGTGCCTGATCCTAATGACCCGACTGGTTTTATCTTTGGAACTGACCTTCATACTTCCCTCTGGAAGGAGCAGTCCTCCTGTCTAATGCTGACATTACAGATTTAAACGTGCTTCAGAAAATTCAGGAGCTGCTTCCTGCAGATGTTATCTGAGTGACACTTGTCCCTATCCCCTCTTTCCTTCCAAGGCTCAGCAACATCCGTGGTAAAAATTTTGAGGTCTGTGGTAATTTTAAAAAAAAACTGAATGACTGAATGACATAATACCCTACTTCCCCTGTCCCAATATCCATCACTAAGTACTGTAATTTTGTCAAGTGTCCATACTGCAACATGGTGGTGCTGACCCCTGTTTCCTTCCCTAGCATTTGGTATCCCTATCCCCTGCTAAGCGAGTGAAGTTTGTTTAGGGTGATTCCTTCAGTCAGGCCAGGCTAAGTACAGTTTGGCTGCCCTTTACTCATACAATAAAGATAACAACATTTCATTACCCTGGCGCTCAATACTAAATGATTTGTAACCCATCACCAGCCACAAGTGATCATTCTGGCACAGCAGCTCCATCATGCTGAGCACCTAGGCAAAGTAGGCACATCTATGCAAAGATGGCCTGTTCCTGATGCCTCTTCCCCCAGCTCATCACTGGATATTAGGAGAGAGCTCATCCAGACCCTGTTTACATTTATTATTTTTTCCTAAAATAACAAACTATGATATTTCCAGTAGAATTGCAATTAGAATATACCAAGAGATGAGAAGCTGCTTTGTAAATTAAAACATTATTTAAAAAAAAACAGAAACATTAAATGTCTGCTTTGGGGGAGCAGGGGGAATGAAAGAAAAGAATATTTCAGGTGCAAAATAGAATTAAAGGAAATTCCAACTTCATGACAACATACCCCTTTCCCTTCTACCCCAGAGAAGTTGCTCCATATGTTTTGATAGAGTTGGAGGGCACAGAGTAGGAGACTCTCTGATGTCAGACCATTAGCTGCACACCCACCAGATTTCCATAAAGAAACATGGTTGCATGTGAATACACTTACAGCAATAAGTAAGGTTTGCGAGACTGGGCCCAGACTTCCCAGAGACAGAGTCAGAACTTATGAGGGAGCAAGAATAAGGACACAGATGCATCCAAAATGCTGTTAATTGTGAAGAGATGTGATTCATTATAAACCAAGTAGCACTGTCATGAAGACAGGTTTGGAGAAGAAATGGCACTTGACATGTTCTGCATGCTGCCCTGCTGATCAGCTCGCAAGCATGGACCATTTCATTCCATTCCCAGAGTGGGGCATATGAATGGGTAGCTAAGAAATTATATGAACATCAAGCTTGCTCTCATCAGAGAGCCAAGCCTGAGACACAAGAAAAGGAAAGTAGAAGACAAGCAACACAAGGAAAATGAATAATGGACAGATTTGGCCAATTTAGACATACAGAGAGAACAGCAGATCAAGTTTCAGGAATACAGGAAGAGACCTGTCATATTCAAATCAAACCCAAATTAAGAAATAATGGCTAGATCCTGAAAGGTGCCAAACACTCTGGTTCCAACCAGGCACTTCAGCATATATTTAACCTTAATGCGGAACTCATGCTTAAATTGAAGGTCAGGTATAACCCCTCACTAGGTATGTCTACACTGTAATAAAAGACATACGGTTCAGTCGTGGCTGGCCCAGATCAGATGACTTGGGCTGGTGGGGTTTGGGGTGTGGGGTATAAAATTGAAGTGTAGACATTTGGGCTTGGGCTGGATCCTGAGCTGTGAAATCCTGTGAGGGGGGAGGGGACATCTAAACTGCAATTTTATAGTCCCACAGCCTGAGCTCCGTGAGCCCAAGTCAGTTGACCCAGGCTCTGAGAGTTGGTGCTACAAGTCTTTTATAGCAGTGTAGACTTATGCACTAAGGCTGAGGCCGGGGAAAGGCTGGAGCAGTACTGGACCAGGAAATCTCTGTCCCTCAAGCACTTCTGAGTATGCTCCTGGGAAAGTAACAGAATAAAAAGAGCTTCAGCAACTCAGGTAGTGTGGAGAAGAGAAATCATTTTCAGGAAGAGAACGGTCAAGAAGCTCTTTCCAAGGAGGTCTGGCTGTGAGTCTTCCCCTCCTCCCCACCCCCTTTGAGATATCACCCCAGAAGTAGGGAGAACCATGTGTGAAGGCACCAGAGGGTCACTTGCATCAGCCTTGAGAGTCTGGGGATTTGGAGCAAAGGACTATAATCAAACAGCAGCCGCTCCTCAAACTCAGACATCAGGTGGTTAGGAAGTGGAGCTGGAAAGGTTAGCAGGAGATGGGCTGAATATAGGCCATCCCAAGCTGTCACAGTTTCAGGACCATCCGCTAGGGCCTGGTGGAATGGGAGGGTCTGGGTCCCCCTACCCACCCCAGATTCTCCCACGCCTAGCCCTGGAGTTTACAGACAAGGAAGCTGACCTCAGCTGAACCCTGTTCAGGGGTGCTGAACAAAGAAAGAGACTGGGGCAGCTGACCGAAAAGATAACCCCGCTACAGCAGGTTAGAGGGAGGGCTGCCTTTTGCAGAATGACGTTGTGATTCCAATTCCAAACTTCATAGATTAGAAGGCTCTATAGGAGGCAAGAGCCAATGTAGGAGAAGGCCTTTGGAACTCCGGCTTTGCCCACTGGCCGTGTGGCTCCCAATTAAGAACACAGTAACTGATATAACGGATCCAGCCAGAGGCCCATCTAGTCCCGTGTCCTGTCTCTGATAGCGATCAGTACAGGTGGCTTCATAGGAAGGCCCAACAAGATGCATAATGGACAGTTGTAGAATAGCCTGCACACTGGAGCATAGCCACGGGTAGGCCATAGCTCACACAGTTAGCACCCCGGTCCACCCAAATCTGAGTCTGTGTGAACCTGTACTGCTGTCCCCTTTGTGGTTACTGATTCCTCCTGGGAGAAGCCACTGCCTCCACTGACATCCCCCTGGGGCTCTGGAAGAGAACTCGGCTCCCACCAGTCCCTGTGGGCACATGGCATATGACAGGAAGGGGCACAAGGGGAGGAACTGGTGTGAAGCAGCCCCACCCCTGCTATGTGTCAGCAAGAGTTAGAGGGGTTGCTGGGCCATGCCAGCTGCGGGGACTGAGAGCTGCTACCACCTTCCCAGAAGTTCCTAAGCTGCTGCATTGAGTCCAACCACTCCACAGTGCATGGAACTATGCCATTATGTGCCACTGCCTGAGCGTGGCTGCTACTGCTAGGACCTGAGCCAGAATGTGAGCGGTGCTGCTACCTCCAAGCCTACGTGGTGCTGGCAGGTGATGGTGGCACCTTCCCAAGTGTAGCCAGGCACCACAGGATGCAGGCAACTGAGTGCTGTGAGGATCCATGCTGAGCTAGGGCTGGGGAACCTGCAAAATCATTTTGCCTTGGGTTGGAAAACCAGGAGCACACTTGAGGGTGGCACAGGCTGGGAGGGGAGCAGGCACTGCATTTCGCAGACTGCACTGAAAGAGGTCCTGTATCTCTGTGCCGTGCACCACAAGGCCTCTCAGTGCCTGCCTGGAGCATGTGGCTGCTGAATAGGTGTACTGATAATTGAATAAAACCTCCATGCTGGGGAAGCTCTGCATGGGGCCGGTGCAACTGTCCCTCTGAGGATGACGGAGCCTGCAGGTGTCTGCAAGTATCCTTGTCCTCTTGGGGTGTCTCAAACAGTGACTCCAGCTAATGTGATTGCCTGTCTATTATGAGTTAGGCCAACCCAAATTTTGACTCCTAGCTATGCTGCTTCTGCACCCCATGGGAAGTTCTTTTCTAACTCTTGTCAGTTAGTGGCTGGTTTATGCCCTGATCATGTAGCATTTCTCAAATAATGCACCATAATTAGATGCAGTCAAATTTAAATGACTATTTCTGGGACATGAATCTTTTTTTCAAATCAGCTCAAATTAGCCCATTAAAAAACCTATTCTTAACTTTCCACGAGCAAAGCAAAAATGTCTTTCTGCTAGGACATTGGCATTTAGCATTTTTCTTTCATATTTTAATGTAATTAAAATTATTTAGATTGTAAGCATTTTGGGGCAAGGACCGTAATTTTGTAGTTTAAAAGCTGTATAATTCAGAATAGTAAAGTGATGAGAAATGCAGTGCTCAATATAATAAAAGAAATATCAAGTAACAGCAAAAGGACGTGCAAAGATACAAGCAGCAGAGAATCCTTTGGCACCTTATAGACTAACAGATGTTTTGGAGCGTGAGCTTTCGTGGGTGAATACCCACTTCGTCAGACGCAGGTAGTGGAAATTTCCAGGGGCAGGTATATATATGCTAGCAAGCAAGCTAGAGAATACGGGTGTTAATCACCCAGAAAGCTACCTCCAAAGTCTGTTAGTCTATAAGGTGCCAGATCTTGCTGCTTACAGATCCAGACTAAACAACGCTAACCCTCTGATAAAAGATACAAGAAGGATAAGTCACAGAAAGGAAAAAACTGAAAACACAAAAAACCTTTGCAGAGACAAACACCAGAGACGTAGGTAATTCCAGAAAGGGGGAAATCAAAGAGTCCCTAGACCCAGTGGGCTACTCCAATTCAAAACAGCTAAGGTCGACCCACAGTCGTTCTATTCTACCAGTATCAACAACACCTAGATAGAGCCTCCTCATACCGTGCAGTCATTTCAAAGTTTTCAATACATAAAATATAGAGAATGCTAAGATAATCTGGATGCAAAGTTAACACCTCTCTACACATACATCATGTATCATAGTATGGTGGGATGTTCAAAATAACAAAATCATCGAAAGTAAGGGTCCTACAGCAGTGCTCTCAAATCGGGCCACGCTCTTTCAGGGATCACCCCTGCATAGGGCAGTTTGTTACCTGCTGCCGTACGCATGTTCCGCGACTCGGCTCCCACTTTGGTGTTCGCCGCCTCCAGGCAATGGGGTCGCAGAAGTGGCGCGAGGGAGGTGTGCTGGCCGCCTTCCGCAACCCATTGCCTGGAGAGCAACCGCGGCCAATGGGACCACAATCGGCCAAATCTGCGGACGGCAGCAGTAAAAGATGCCAGACTGCAGGTTTCCCGCTGAACAAACAAGGACGGCTTTGAGAAGCACTGTGCTAAGGTCCTAGATTCATGACTTCAAGGCCAGAAGGGCCTTGTGTCATCCAGTCTGTGACAGCAAAATACATCAGACAATATCTTTAGATAGCAGCAAAGTTCTGTGCACTTATAGCCTTATAGACTAACAGACGTTTCGGAGCATGAGCTTTCATGGGTGAATACCCACTTCGTCAGATGCATGTAGTGGAAATTTCCAGGGGCAGGCATATATATGCTAGCAAGCTAGAGATAATGAGATTAGTTCAATCAGGGAGGATGAGGCCCTGTTCTAGCAGTTGAGGTGTGAAAACCAAGGGAGGAGAAACTGGTTTTGTAGTTGGCAGACAGCTAACATAGAAGCTGCTGCAGAATTGTCTTTACCACGGAAACACGTGAACCGCCCTAAGGGCACACGGACTGCCCCCGCAGCCCAGGGCGGCAATTCGGTGCGCTGCTTGGGGGCAAAACAACAGGGACTGCCACCCCTTGCAGAATGTGGCCCCAAGCACCAGCTTGGAATGCTGATGCCTGGAGCCGGCCCTGTCAGTGCAGAGAACCAGCACCACATCTATGCACCAGTTAAGTACTAGGGTTTAAATGGGACTTACCGGTAAGTAGTTGTTAGCTCTTCTGCTGGCCCTTTGATTATGCAGGTGAATTTCACCTGTTCATATCTAACAAGAATTTTTGTTGTTGTTCTACTATTTAATTGATTACCATTGCTGCAGAATCTTTTCAAGTTGTTCTGTAAGCAGGTAATTTATTTGTGATTTAAAAAAAAATAAATTACAAATATGTCATAATCACTCTCTTTTTATTATCTAATAATTGCATGTCTCCTTGTAAGACAGAAAACTATGGCTACAGACTGGAATCGATGCCATCTGGAATGTTTAGCTGTAACTGCTTTATAATATTATGTCTCCAAAACCATTGAAAATTAATGTTTTGAGGCAATTAGCATACAGGACATGTTAAATTAGCTTGGCAATTACTATGATCACCAGGAAAATTAGACACTCACCAACAATGTAAAACAGTGAATAATGAAAATATATTCTGAATCGGCATAGTAAGCAAACAATACAATTGAAATAAATACATATTTTTACTGAATTCTGACTATTATGTTGTCAAAGGGACTGTCACCTCTGGATACCATTAGATGATTCATCTCACTGGAGATATCTTGGTTAAATATTTTAATAAATATACGTAAATTCCTCTAGGCTTCACCTCTACATATCTTAACATAGTAAAATACAACAAAATAAGGCATGCAGATTCCATTTTTGGTTCTGTTTCCCCTACCCTTAAGAATTAATTTAGAAATAAAATCCCTCAGCTTCAAATCATACCAAAATTCATATCTAGTTACAGAGTAAAGCTCTTCCCATTCTTACCAGCAACTTCTGGTCATTTTAGGTACCCGGGAGCTGATTTTTAAAGGTTTTTAGGCGTTAGGCACCTATGTGCTTTTGAAAACACCACTAAGTGCCTAGCTGTATCTTTAGGAGCCTAAATACTTTGGAGTCCAATTCTGTGAGCTGCTGAGCATTTCTTCCTAGGCATTGAAGGTGTGTCTGCACTTGGAACTGGAGGTGTAAATGCCAGATCAATGAGACATAGCTCAGTCAGAGCTAACGCAGGTATCACATGCAGCACAAGGGGCAAGCCACCTTGAGGTTGATCCCATCTAAGACCCTAGGTACATACTCGGGCGGTGAGCCCCTCCTGCTGCTGCAACTACATTCTATTTTTAGTGTGCTAGCTCTACCAGAGCTTGCATAGGCATTTCTCCTTGAGCTGGGAATCACACTCCAGTCTGAAGTGTAGTTGTAATCTGGGAGCCCTCAACTCCCATTGGAGCCAGACAGAAGACAATGAGAGTTAAGGGTGCTCAGCAACCTTCAAAATCAGCCTTTTGTTCCCTGCCATAATTCGGATACAGGTGCTGTATACTGAGTGAGAAATGGGTTTCCTGTCCTGTGAGAATTTTCAAGATTTTAAACAGAAATTTCCATCCCTAACCAGAGCAAAAAGTTGAAATCTCTACAATCTCTGTGAATGGAAAATCTGGAAAAAAATCCTCATTGGGCCAACTTAAATATTTATTTCCAATAAATCTGAAAGGTTTCATTTCAATTTTGACTTTTAAAATTATTTATATTATAAATTAACTTATTTTTTTAATTAAAAAGTTGTTTAGATCCCCCAAACAGAACCTTTTTCAGTTAGTCCTGTTTTGACAATTTCAAAACTTTTTTTCCAAAATCATGAAATTAGTCAAAACTGAGCCTTTCCTGCAAAGTTTCAGTTTTAATAAATTGGCAGTTACCTACAAAAAATAGTTTAAAAATTCCCAGCCAGTTCTAGTACTGGCAATTTTGGTTGGACATATTCCTGATGGTTTCATTACATGACATAATTTTTAGTTAAAGATTGATTTTTAGTTAAAGATTGATCTTTAATTCCTGGTAGGGTTGGCAAGCCTTCCAGAGCCGATAAGCAGGTCTTAAGGCTACACCTTATGGACAGGGGTGAAATGAAAGACAATGCAGAGACTGTACTGGCAGTGTGACTCCCTGATACCCAGTGAAATCACTAAGAGCTGAAATCACTGAAGACCTGGGTTAAACAGTAGAACCTCAGAAATGGCAGTAGGGGAAAGCAGCAGAGGTAGCAGCAAACGGCCAGTGGCAGAAGCATACAGCAGCTACAGAGATATTGCATGACATCCCTCCTCTATCCCTTTCACATGGAAGTGAACCCCTGTGAACACACCTCTGACTTCTGGGTCTTCGCAAATCAAGGACAGCCAACTTGGGTGCCACGGAGGGAGAGGGGAGTGATGTGTTAAAGAGACATTTGTTCATTGAATTTTCTCACCACAAGGTAAGAAACTGAGGCAATGCACTGTGGAATCGGGTTTGTTTATGGTCACATGCTTTTGAATGTGGTTGTGGTGTTAAACTTTTATTTTGTAAAATGTCTAATTGAAATAGCAAAATATAAAACATAGAATATAAACTTTGAGCATTGCTTCAATGTTTCATGGTGACTTGATGAAAAATTACTTGATTCAAAGAGAATAATTAGACTTTAAATTACCTCCTTGGGCAGTTTTTCACTAGATTGTCTCACTTTTCCTTGTATGCTGTTTGCAAGAAATCTGAAACTATCTGCGACCTGACCTGTGCCTATGTTGTTGCTGATTATTGGAATATCAGTTATGCACCAAGAGTGGGTGCCTATAGAGCGTTTTATGACTTTTTGTCCATAGCAGAACATTAATTTTCATTTGACAACAACAAATCTGGCATGGCAGAACACGATCACTCACTTGCATGGGTAGAAGAGATTGAGGGAGAGTCTGACGTACACACACACACTTTTGCTCGTTAACGCAAAACATAAACAGTGGGCTCAGCAGTGTTAAAGTAGAATAACTTTCCAAACATATGAAATTTGTGATGGTCAGATGTGCTGATCTGTTGATATAAATGATATAAACAGACATGAGGTCGCTGTAAAGCTTTGACTTTGAGTGCAAGTTTGATTAAGTTGGAATATGTATTGCTTTGGGGTATGGGTTGGAGATGGACGTGAAAGCCTTATGGTGCTTTGGAGTATGTTATCAACAGTGTTGCAGGTAATACAAAGGAGGAAAGGAATGCGCGTGTCTTTCCCTGTAACGTCTTATTTCCATTATTTTAAGGTTTTGAGTAGGTGGGGTGTGCCCCACTGCAACCTTAATGACCACCAGCTGCTGTTTGTGTGCTGGTATTATATAGGTTGATAGTTAATTTTATACCAGATTTTTGTTGGAACATTGACCCATGAAACTGGCAAAGCACATTTCAATTGTTACTTTTGGGATGGATGCAACGTGACCATCGTTATTGAAATTAACTCCATAACCTGATATTCATTAATATCTGTTCAATTCTACCACTAAGGTCTTGTCTAGACTAGAAAAGAGGTTGAGGTTAGATCAGAGTGCACTAGCTAACATCACCCTAACCATGATGTTTCCCTAGTGTAGCTCTAGGTTGCTAGGGTACAGTTGGATGAGCTGAATGGAAGAAAAGGGTGTCAACTAAAGGCTTAGTTAACCCACCCTGACCTAACCTGAATGGCTTTTCTAGTGTTCATAAATCCAAGAAACTACAAGGCGCTTGGGGCACCAAATAAGAAAGAGAACAGAGATATGCTCTTGATCAGCGTTAATGGGGAAACCAGAAGCTGTGGGCACAAATCGTTATCACAAAGGGTTTGATCACAAGATTCTACATCGTAGAAGCAAGGATGAAACATAGCCCTGAAAGCTTCCCCAGCCAAAGTCAGTGCGAAGAGATATCCGCTAGTACTGAATGACTTCAGCAGATGGATTCTGGTGAAGGGCTGAGAGTTGTCAAGTGTTGGAAGGAATGTTGGGTTCATTCAGCAATCCAAAGAAAAACTCCAATTGATGCAGTAAGAAGCATTCTCAGTATCTGATTGTCTGAGAGTACCTGCTGATATGTAAAAGTCTGTGATCACCAGGGAAGTGGAGTGTAGAGATTTGTGTCATTGTAGTGTCCTTACATTACATCATCATCTTATGAATCCAAGCATAAATGCTTTTTCCCTGAGACTTTCATTATACTTTGTTTTCCATAATGTTTGAAGGTATATGTTCTCTCACAGTAAGTTTTCTGAGGCACACGTAGAACAATACCATGCTTTCTGGTATTAACAACACACAGCTACTATGTTTTGTGGGTAAGTGATGAACTATTTTTAGGACTTTGGCTTTCCTTCTCTCTGTGCACTCTGTTGACTAAAACAGGCAATGTGGGAAAAGAAAGAAGAGAGCAAAGGTATTCCTTTAGCAGCTGGAGTGCTACCTATGCCTTTTGGGTAGTCAATCTCAGTATCCTGTTGGCTCCTTTCCAAGTTATTTACTGGGATCCACAGACCAGAAGGTCCAGGTGGGTTGTGAATTAGCAACTCTTAACAAGTCCATTGAGGAGCTTTACAAGAGTCATCTATCTTTTTCCCCATTGTTCATCTTCTGTATGTCTCTCATTAGGTTTCTTCTTTTTCACAGCGTCCTATTGATTGTTTTGTTTCATTAGTTCAGACCTTTGTGTTTTATTGTTGTTGTTCTATTCTTGCTCCTGTAAGACATCAAAATTTGTGTATCCTGTTTTTTCCCCTACTCTTGTATTTCTACTCATCTGTTCTGCCATTTTCTGTTCACATTGTGGTCATATAATCAATGATTATTAGCAAAATGTACCCCATCAATTTACAGATTTCTGATGTCCATACAATCATGTGCTTCCTTATTACAAATCTCTGACCTGAAGCCTTTTAGATTTTTTGGTCACTTGTATTTGTTACACTTTTGTAATCAGTTTAACTTTAAAATCTGAAAGCCTGTATAGTTTCTCAATAAATTTAAAAACTCTTCTATGTAAATCAATTCCCAGACATTTTAGACATTTTCAGAAAATATGGAAGCCAGACAATTCTATTAGTCCTGAAATGACATCTCCCCCAAAGTTTCAGTCCTGCTGTTTCGCTACTGAATACTGCAACTGTCTTGTTATAAGTCTGGAATGGTTTATTAATAGAATGATATTATGTTGCCATACCCTACTTACTGATTTTGGATATTTCATCTGACATTGATGATAATAACTATGACATTTTGTTGCATTGTTTAAATATTTTCATGAATTTTGACCCAAAAATATATGGTTACTGCACTCTCACCTATCAAATCATGCTGAGGTGGCTTCCGTTAGCTGAGAATGTTCTGATCATTATTCTTTAAATTCATTTGTCCAAGGTAGTTTACTTTTGTGGTTCTTGTAGTTTTTCCCTCACTCTTTTCTCTCTATGCCCCCAGTTTTTAGGTCTGGGTCTTAAAACAGCCTTTTTTTGGAGTTAGAGATTAAGGCACATGCACACTAAAAAACTTGGAAGTTTTGGTACAGATCATTACAGCCAAGACATTCTTATTTTTTCCAGACAATATAATCTTTCTGTAGCTATGGATTTAAATAGCTCTCCTCTTCCTAGTATCTGAGCATATCCCGAATGGAAAAAACATAGCTACAAAGAAAAGTCTCTCTTACTTCCGCTCCCTTCTCCACCTCTAAGAGAAGCATGTGCTGAACTGTGTATGTAAGTCAGCAAGGAGAGCTTATTGTGGAAAAGCTAAGTCAAAGAAATGAGGTTTGCGTTAAATTATGAATACAGTGAGGCCTGTGATCCATTCTTATTTCTTGCCTGGTTTGAATTCCACAGTCTAGATCTGTCTCCCAAGAACGTTCTAACCCCTGCACTCACAAGCCTCCCCCTTTGGTTGATGGAGGGCGAGGTCTTGGGGAAGCGATGATTTCACATGATGTTAGGGCCAATCCTATAGAGGGCTTTGAATATTAAAACAAAGACATCTGAATAGAATCTAGTTCCAGGAGGGGCTGAGCAAAGTACTAGAATGATGTGCACTTGTGAACCTCTGCTATTCCCCTAATATCTGAGCACCTCACAATTTTTAGGGTATTTATTCTCCTCATATTCATGTGAGGTAGGGTAGTAGTGTTATCCCCATTTTACACATGGGAAGTTGAGACACAGAGAGACTAAGTAATGAGCCTAAGGTCATACAGGAACTTTGTGGCAGAGCAAGAAACTGAACCCAGGTCTGAGACTAGCACCCTAAGCACCAGACAATCCTTCTTTACATGCTACTAACACATGGGCTGCTGCATTCTGAACCAGGATTTTTAGGTGGATAATTTTGTTACTAGCTATAGGCTCTGGAACGCACCTAAGCATGTCAGTAGAACCTAAGCACATGCCTATGTATTGTCCTGACGAGGGATGCTTTCCTAAGTCCAGGCTCTAATGCATTGCAGTAATCAAGTCTGGAGATCATGAATGCATGGATGCATATTGCCAGATCTCTTCCAAGTAAGACAATCCGGAAACACTGGGGACAAAGAGAGGACAGGAAGAGAAAAATGTTGGAATCAAATACATAGTTTCCTAACAGAAAAATACTCATCAGAAATTGATTATTCTTAATGTCATTTTTATACTATAACAACAACTGACAGGTAAAATTTTCAAAAGTGCCTAATTGACTTAGGTGCTGAAGTAATATTGAAAGTTGTAACAGGGGGCACTCGCCTTTTGAGCACCTCCTAGCAGCTGGATGTTGTACTCACCACGGCACCACCTATGAGCTGGCAGCCAATCTTGGTGGATCTTCAGCCCTTTGTTCAGGCTCTCAAATAGGCCCTGGCATCCTCCTGGGGTTTATGCCACTGTAGGTGGTAGAGGAACCCTGGCCCGCCCACCGTGCCAGGTTCCACCCAGGGACCTCATAAACAGCAGCTATGCACTGCTCAATTTCAGTTCAGTGCTGCTTTTACCCTACCAGGCCTCTCTTAGCTTCACCCTTATTTAAGGGTTAAAGTTCTTAGGTCCTCTCTCTCCCTGCAAACCTAGCTTAATCAAATGCAGCCATAAATAAACTCTAGTTATCCCTCAAGATCCTCTAGACAGAGGAGAGCACCCTTCCCTGCCCCTGTGGTCCCAGCCAAGAACTGACCTGCAGCTCCTTTTGTCTGAGCCTGCTGGCTTCTGATTCGTTGCTTCTATGAGACCTCTCTAGGCAGGCCCAGAGAACCCACCAACACTTCCTCTTTCCTGAGGCAATGTGTGGTAGGACTGTGGGGCCTCCTGGAGGGATCTGTAAAGACCAGGTGTACCCCGTCACAAAAGTTAATGGAACCTAGGTGCCTAAGTCACTTGGGTAAAATGTTCAAAAGCCCCTGAGTTCCTGTTTGGCTGGTACAGTCTTCTGTGCATCACCTACATCTTATGTAAATGCACCAAGTAGCGCAGTTCTTACATACAGGTAGTCCTCGACTTTATGACATTTGACTTACAACAATTCTGAACTGACCCCCTGATTCGACTTACAACAATTAGTTTCGACTTTACAATGCTGGGTCTCGCAATGGAGTGTATTGTGGTTCCGAGTTACAACGTTTCAACTTACGATGCAATTTTCAGGAACCAATTGTGTCATAAATCCAAGGACTGCCTGTACTGTGAACATGCTGTAACTCCTTATTCTGCTTCTTCTACACTGGTGTCTCCACCAGCTTGTGACGGATTGATTTTTTCAGATAGTATTGTCTCCTTTTTGGTTGTTTAGTGGGAACCTGAAACTGCACCTGAGTGTTTGATCAACCTGAGTTCTAGTTCTCATCCTGTTTGCTCCCTTCATTCACCTGATCAGTCAAGTAACTATTCCTAGGCTCTGCAGTACTGGTGGCAGCCTGACTTTTTCGCTTTATGCTGACAAATCAAGAAAAATATTGATAGAACTTTGACTTAGCACACCCTGTTCTGGATTTCATAGGCACACACAATGTAATCGTCAACACAGCCATGATTATTTCAATTACTATTTTTTACCATAACCCTACAGCATTTTGAGATCTCTTCATGAATCAGGTAGCATAGTATAAATAGAACTTGGTATTATGATATAAAACATTAGAAACAAAATTCAGGGCCGCCCGGGAGATGGGGGGGCAATTTGCCCCAGGGGCCCCCATGAGAATTTTTCAGGGCCCTGGAGCGGGGTCCTTCACTCGCCCCCGGGGGCCCCGGAAAACTCTTGCGAGGCCTGGGTCCCCGGAGCTTCCTCCGCTCCAGGTCTTCAACGGCAGGGGGTCCTTCCGCTCCGGGGCAGAAGGAACCCCCCGCTGTGGAATTACTGCCAAAGCGCCAGGTCTTCTGCGGTAATTTGGCGGCCGGGGGCCCCCACTGCGGGTCTTCAGGACACTTTGACAGTGGGTCCCAGAGCAGAAGGACCCCCTGCTGCTGAATTACCGCCGAAGCAGGGGCCCCCCGCTGCCAAAGACCCCAGGCCCCCTGAATCCTCTGGGCAGCCCTTGCAAAATTACCCTGTTATGCAAGGGAGAGCACAGTCTGATGGACACTGATTTGGTTAGTGTCTAGTCCACTGTAGTGGGAGGATCTTCTTAGGCAAAGGACTATCCTGAAAGGAGTACTTAGCTCACATAGGGCCTGATCCTGTCAGGTGGTGAGTATCCTCAACTCACACTAAGGTCAATAGGAGTTGAAGATGCTCAGTACCTTGCAGAACCAGGCCCATACTAGCTGTAGTCTATAGTACATTAAGGTGTCAACTTGTTATGTTTAGTTTACTGAATCTGAGCTTCGTCCATTTTACTAACTTATTTTTCTTTGAAAAATAATGGCCTTCACCTGTGACCAAAGTAATGTGAATGCTGTTAGTATGTGTTTGGGATCAAGAACCTGTGAGTTTGATTTTCAGACATTCGGAGTACTGACAACTCCATTTGAAATCAGTGGGAGTTGAAGGTGCTCAGCACCTCTGAAAATCAAGTCTAATTAGGTCCTGGAAAGTAGAAATAGCTAGGTATTCATATTGTTTCTCATACTACACCATTACAAAGTATTTACATAAATATTAACTCAGCCCCTCAATATTCCTGGGAACTACTGTATGTAAAATGAATATTTTAATACACATTTTATAGAAGGGTAAATTGAGGCACATAGCGAGTCAGTGACTTCTAAAGTGATATATCAAATGAGGACTAGGAATGGAACATAGTTAGACATGCTATTCCAGTGGTGTTGTGTAAGTTCCTGGAAAGCACAGAGTAGGAGTTACTTCTGTAAGTACCCATCATTATAGGTAAATTGGATACTTTTGTTACTTCCACCTCTAACAGTATGTAGGCTATGGAGTGATACAGCACATGTGTATAATAACTTCATCCAGACCAAAGAACAAAGCAAAGATGACTGATACAAAAGCAAATAAAATGTTATAATAGTATAGAATACTGTATGTAAAAGTAGATTACAAGTAATTATTTCAAAAGAAACTTCCTTTCTGAAGACCCTCAAGGGATTTATTTTAAAAAAGACCCCTGAGAATAGCAGATTATTTCAGTTACAACCTATCTTTGATATTATTTAGCTATTTTAAGGCAGATAACTACCAAATAATAATTTCCCCCTCTGAATGTCGTACTTTGAAAAAGTCAAAAATAAAATGAATAGGACTATCAACGTCTATTTCAGGAAGAGGTCTGGGGAATTTATTTACTTATTGAGATGCTAATTAGCTTCTATTGAATAATGCTTCATGCCTACAGTGTAATTAGCAGGATTTCTAAATCTCCAACAATAACGTTTATCACAATTAAATTCATTTCCAGAGTGGCAGTACAGTGGCACGTATCCATTCTACAGCAGGTAAAAATGCTCCGAAAAGAACCATGTGCATCTAAAGGGACTGTATGGAAATACTACTACGAATACATTAAAATTACTCTTTCCCTTAATTTGGAGCATGTTTTTGGCATTTTATTGCTTCAATTAATTTAAAATTATGTTAGGAATGTTTTTTCTAATCTGTGTCTTAATATAAACTGAAGACTTAAGCCCTACTTTTTAATAATCTTTCTTTCTAAAATGTGTAGTCCTCAATCCTCAGGTCTTTCCAAACTGTGGTCAGCACAGGACCCAAGTGGAGTGGAGATGAGTGGAAGAGGTGACTACACACCATATTGAATCTGTTCTGACCTGTGTGGCAAGTTAGAGCAACCACTAACCTCCAACTTGTGCTGGCTATTGACAGCTCATAAAAAGCTGTTACAGAACCGAGGAATAACTGGAACACAGAAGCTCTTCAGACATTATGGAAAATCTAGTAACGTGGTAATATTTTAACTAGCGCTGGTTGAAAATTTTTCAATGAAACAATGTTCCATCAGAAAATGCTGATTCAACAAAATCAGAATGTTTCCTAGAAACAAATTTATTTATCCAAAATGTTCATGGGAAATTATTGAAACATTTTGTTTTGATAAGATCAAAATATTTATTTTTGACTTTATTTTTTGACTTGTGTTATATGTATTTATAATACAAAAGTCAAAACATTTAATCCTAACACAATAGGACTGTTTCATCCACACTCTAAAAAAAGTGCATTGGCTTCCAAATCCAGTTCAGGGTTGCCCTTCTTGTTTTCAAAATGTTTGCTGTACTGGCTTCTTTGAGCTCATACCCACCTGCTCCAGCATTCATTCACTCTTAGTACTTGGCTTCTTCTTCATTCTCTCCCTGAAGCTCGCTACAGTCCAGGTTTCATCATTGTCTTGTGTAGTCCCATTTCAAATTTAGCTCTGAATTAATTATCTTCCAGCATCAAAAAATGTTCCATTCCAAGCTTCTCCTTGTTTCCCAGGCTGACACCAGTGCATAAATCAGATTTAATAAATGATGTAGAGAAACACAAAAATAGCAAGGGCTTTTAATGATCATTTGGGGGGATGGAGGATCCCATGGGGGAGAAGGAATAGCATCTGAGGCCATTTTACTTCGTACCATGAGTTTTAGGTCCTGTTTAGTCTCATGGATTTCTGGTTAAAGGACAGAGGAAGCAGGCATAGATGTCCCATCCTACTGCTGCCCCTCTTGTCCATAACCCCCCACACAGACTTGCAGCCAAATGAACTTTCATGTCTTGGTAAATCAGTATGAATAGGTCAGCAAGGCGAATCAAGTTTTTCCCCACAACCTTCCACTGGACGTTTATTGTGAGAAAAGTCCTAGCATAACGTATCTGCCAGAAAAGCAGCCCTTCTGTCTTCCAGGGTTCTGCTCAGCAGTTTATGGAAAGGCAAAGTAAATCTTATTTTATGGTCACTATGAAACATGATAGATAGATAAATAAGCTAAACTGTGGAACTGTGAAGATTAGATGGGCAAATAAGTCTGCTTATAGTGCATTCACGCCCATGGAGCATGCAGAGGATAAAGCGAGATGTGATCTATCCATACTTCCATCCAGAATAGCTATTAATGGAATAGACAGTTCAAAGAAGAGTTGCATTTGAAAAATGGGCAGGACAAAAATAACCTGAGGAGATAAAAGATGCATTTACTTCTCCTTAAAGGGCTGACAGCATTCACTTTTTTAATCTTTCATGAATGAATTATGCATGTTTTTATGCCTGCCTTATGCATTAGACCTTACTGCACATGACCTTAGAGGGCTTGTTTTTTCTGTAATAGCCTAAAGGGAATGCTGTAGGCCATCACATATCCCTTGTCGGTACTGTAATTAAGGACATCCTGATTGCTGAAAAAAGAATGTAAGGCAGCTAATAATATTATAACTTTGGCAATGGAGTACTAATTTTGAACCATATATTTTAAATAATGATATGAAAACCCATCTTTTTAAAGACATAGATAAGTTTTTTAATGATAAACATTCAGGGTAACATTGGATTAGTGGAATTCAATGAGTTGTGGGCATGGAGCAAACTCGCTTTTCTAAAGCTGATGGACAGTTTAGTTTTGTAAGCCAATTATTTTGAATGGATTTCAATTTGGCTAAACATCATTAAACATCACCATGGATCTTAAAAAAAACAAAAAAAAACCCCAAGGAGCACAAGAAAACACGTTTTTTTAAGACTAAAGTGAAGTACAAATGGAAAACTAGAACACTTAGAAGAAGCTTTGTCAAAATCTACTTCTCAGCACAGATTTAGGCAGGTAAGTTCTTTCTTGTAGTTCTTTGTTGTGACTTGATCACAGTAGAAAAGTAGAGTGTTCAGATTTAGAGTATCCATATTAGAATTCTTAAAGTATCATTGAATTCCAAAGGGTTGTAAATGAGTTTGAATAACAGAAAATCCAAACCATTATTGTCTTGTTTATAATCATCAATGTAAATTATAGTCTCAATTTTCCAACTGGTCAATAAAATCGTGGTTCTAAATTTCACATCTGTACTTACAAATTGTGTATGCAGAGGTGTACTTATTCATATAGTTACCCATTTTGTAAGAGGAAATTAGGTATTTGCAGCTATAATTTAGGGTGACCAGTTTTTAATATTTGACCTTTCATAGGTGTGTACAAATTGGGCTCCTGTAAAATCAAAATGTATTTGAGCCACAGAAACAGCGTGTTGACAGGGGAAATGATATGGGGTATTGCAAATCTGGCAGGCTAAAAGATTAATCAGATACAGTCACTGCTTGAATTCTCTCTCTGTTAAGGTCATTTAGACATTTCTTTAAGGATCTTGATTAGGAGAACAAATTGTGAGATTCCATAGAGCACTAACGAGATCCAGTCAATGTCCAATCAGGAAATCAACAAACATTAGTACACCTCTACCTCAGTATAACGCTGTCCTTGGGAGCTAAAAAATCTTACCGCGTTATAGGTGAAACCATGTTATATTGAACTTGCTTTGATCCACCGGAGTGGGCAGCCCCCTCTCCCCGGAGCACTGCTTTACTGCGTTATATCCAAATTCGTGTTATATTGGGTGGCATTATATCGTGGTAGCAGTGTATCTGAAATTATAATGGAATTCAGGGAGAATTCCATATGTGCATATGGATAATAAAGCTCCCTCTTGCAGCACATGGCTACTTTGTGTTATTAGCAACAAAAAAGTAATAATTCCACAGATATATTTTTGTACTTTTCTGTCAAAATGTAGTAAAGTGGGATGATGAGAGCTACATTTAGTCTTATAAGATCCTTGTTGGTCACCATATCTAATAGAACAAACCCTGGGCATCATGGGCAGGAAACAAAGATCACAACTGCAGGGTCAACACAATGCAGCCAAATGACCTGGAATAATGGAGGATGTGGTTGTAGCATTAATATTTTGTATGACATTGATTTAGCAGTAAGCCTCAGCATTTTCTCTGTGTGGATATGGTCAGGCTCCAGTTAGGTTAAATGAGATGATAGGTAATGTTTTCCAGGTGAAACATTTCTCCTTCTGGTGGCTTCAGGACTTTCATTCATTAAAGGGCACGTCTCTGCCTAATCTGGATTGGTCTCTTCTAAAAGGTGATACACATTTCTCTGGTTGGGGGATGGGAATGGTTCTGCTCAAAGTAAGGTGTCTACGTAAGCATGAAAGAGCGAAGAAGTAAAAGGAGCTATCTCTTAGCCTTCCAGGCTTTGATCCTCAAAGCTGTCTAGAGGCTTATCTCCCATTGATTTCAATAGGAGCGAGGTGCCTAAGTACCTTTGAGGATAGTGAGCCCCAGTGAATTCTGTTAGGCAAGCTAGTTTTCTCTCCAGGCTATCCACCACAGCCAACTATTCAGCTGATAAATCACATCTGATGTCTCAGTTTTGTCCAGCAGACCATTGTGATGCTTTATTTAAGACTATAAAATGTTTAAACCTTAAGACTCTGTGAGGGTAACCCTTTCCTACACATCTCTCTTTATATTTTTCCAAAGGCCAAAGCTGTCTTACATTGTGATATAATGATGGTAAGCACAGAACAAATCCCTCCCTGAGTACCATTTTCTTGATGACTTGTTAGTTCCTATCAGCTCTGTTCAGTATAAAGTTGTTGTCTTATAGGAAACCTTTCCCAGCATGCTTTTCTGGAGCTGGCCCTTTAAATTTGGCAGTGGCTGGCAGCTCCAGTTATCTTGCAACTGGCTGCAGCAGCATTTCTGTCTCTTAGAGTAAGTATTCCTGAATTTTATTGTTTTTCCCTTTCTCATTTTTGAGGTGATACATGGTCTCATCCCTTTTGTGACACTTCTTATGCAAGATTGCCCGACAGATTTTTACCAGTCAGAAGATTATCCTTCTTGGCTTCCTTATGCCATTTGCTTTCCAGTGAAGCTCAACAGCTTAGATGTCAGAAGGCCTATGACCTAAATTGAGAGATGGCCAAAGAAAGGGCAGGACACTAGGGCCATAGGAATTTGCTATTCATAGGGATTAGAATGTATATTCTTAAAATGTATGTCACTTGAAGTGAGCCTTGTCTCATGGCAATAAGAAGTGCAGTTGTTTCTTGAGTAATTACAGGTTTCAGAGTAGCAGCCGTGTTAGTCTGTATCCACAAAAAGAACAGGAGTACTTGTGGCACCTTAGAGACTAACAAATTTATTTGAGCATAAGCTTTCGTGGGCTACAGCCCACTTCTTCAGATGCATAGAATCAAACGTATAAAGAGAGATATATACCTACAGAACATGAAAAGGTGGAAGTAGCCATATCAACTCTAAGAGGCTAATTAATTAAGATGAGCTATTATCAGCAGGAGAAAAAAAATTGTAGTGATAATCAAGATGGCCCATTTCAGACAGTTGACAAGAGGTGTGAGGATACTTAACTTGGGGAACTAGATTCAATCTGTGTAACGAAAGTTTTTCTTCTCCTGCTGATAATAGTTCATCTTAATTAATTAGCCTCTTAGAGTTGCTATGGCTACTTCCACCTTTTCATGTTCTGTAACATGAATATATATATCTCCTTACTATATGTTCCATTCTATGCATCTGAAAAAGTGGGCTGTAGCCCACGAAAGCTTATGCTCAAATAAATGTGTTAGTCTCTAAGGTGCCACAAGTACTCCTGTTCTTTTTTCTTGAATAATTAGTTATCTGAACGAGGGTGAAGGGAAGTTTCTTTTGAACAAATCTATGAAGCTGCTGTATGATTCTCTGCCACACTTTTGTTATACAAGATGTTGAACACAGTAAACACATATTCCTCTGCAGGTGCAGTTTGCTGCAGAACTGTTGTAGCCTGTATTCTTGAGGAGTCCTATCACTGTATGACGTAGAAGAAACCTACTCAGAACCCATCTAGTTAGAGAATGATTTTTCCTTTTGGAGAATAAATAACTTTTCTTACCTGTGAATAGTATTTCACTGGTGGACGTGTTCAGTTTCTAAGTACTCACCTTATCTTTTTTCTGATTGGATTAAAATTTTCTACTAAAGCCTATGCTAATCAGAGTGAGTTTTGTTCCATTATCAGTTACATTAGTAGGTTCACTTTTTATTTGCTATGCTACTTCTGACATCTTTCTAGTGAGGAGAATCTCTGCTAATCATTTTTAATTTGCACCTTTTTGATAAAAGTTGTTCCCTTTAAGCTTGAGGGAGTCTTGATTATTCTGTATCCAATTTCCAGTCAGGTGTCTCACTTGGCATCTTGTAATGTCTTCTCATAAATAATGTCATTCATGCTAGGAAAACTAATTGGAGCCTCAAGACAATTTATATCAGTGCTCAAAAATTCTACTGTTCCGGTTAACCAATTGTGTCTGTACAAATAGCTGAAAGCAAAACCATAGCTAGAGACTGACCTTGTCAAGCAGAGAAATAATATTTGCAGGTAAGAAATAAACTATGGCTTTCAAAAAATCAAACTCCAAAACCCAGCATCACCAGCTGAGTAGACTAAATGCCTTTAAAAAAACAAAAACTTTAATAAGGCTGAGACTTTTCATCAGGTACACACACAGATCATTACATTGGTGGTGTTAACTCCTGAATTTGTTATAAAGGTCTGATAGAGGGTTTGGAGACCTGGCCATAATTCATATTTTCAGCAAAGGAAAAAAATTGCTTGAAGAGGAAACTTAAAACCTCTCTTTATTAGCCAAGGGCCTGGATACAATGGATTCTGAGAGACACAAGAATCTGTAGAATGTTATCTCTGAGCTGAGTTGTTTAAATGTTCTTTTTAATCAGATTACAATTTGGTTGATGATGATAATAATGCTGATGTAATATACTTAGACTTTCTGTAAGGCATTTGGCTTTGTATTGCATGGCATTTTAATTAAAAAACTAGAACAACAGAAAATTAATCACACATTACATGGATTTAAAAAACTAGTGGGCAAGTCTCAAAATATAATTGTAAACAGGGAATCATTAAGTGGGTGTGTTTCTAATGAGGTCCCACGGAGATCAGTTCTTGGTCCTACGCTAACATTTTTATTAGTGACCTAGGACAAAACCTTAAATCAGTGCTGAAACTTTGCAGATGACCCAAAGATTGGGAGATGATAAATAATGAGGAGGAGAGGGCTTCTCCTGTCGGGGAGGAGCAGTACCTATGCCGAGGGGAAAGGCTCTTCCATCGGCATAGGTAGTGTCTTCACTGAGCGCTACAGCAATGTAGCTGCACCAGTACAGCTGCACCTCTGTATCACTGTAAGTGTAGACAAGCCCTTAGAGATTGCAGTGTATTCCAAAGCCTATTCTTGTTGGAAACTGGAGATAACATCTTAGAGTTCTGAGCAGATGGGGAGGTGCCTAAAACCCAGATCAATGGGAATTAGGCATCTGAATCCCTTTGTGGATCCGGGCCTTGTGCCCAGCCCCTTTCCTCTGCATTTCACTTCTGGCTAGCTTAAGAACTTCCCTGCTCATCTTGCTGGCTTCTGGGAATCCATTCCTTTAACACCTAATTCTCCCCATACAATGCATTGGCAGCCTGGGGCCTAACTCAGGGCTGACCCTTGCAATGCCTAAATCCTCTTTGTAAATCTAGCCTCTAGGTGTTTTTGAAAATTGCACTAGGTACTTCTCTGTATGTTTAGGTGCCTAAATACCTGTACAAATTATTAGGCACCTAAACACCTTTAAAACTTTGGCCCTTAGACTGTAGTTTAAACTCTCTGAAATCAGTACTAGTCAGCAAGTTCTTTGTCACTCTCTCTAGGGTATAACTTACAATTGTACATTATAATTAGTTAATTAGCCTTTATAATTAGTATATTAGTCAAACGTGCATTGAAGGAGCTCAATCACAGAGTTTAATGAACTGTTCCTAAGGTTCTTAACAAATGGAACGTGAAGTACTAAGAAACTAAAGATAAGGTTTTTCTTAGTGTACCTTTCTCTGTCCTTAACAATGTATGCAGTGCAGCTCCTGATATCTGATCAGCCCTTTGACTGCACAGTAAATATCAAGCTTCCCACAAGATTTTGAGAATTAGAACACTTTTTCAATATCCATGTATCAAGGTCTCAGTTGGTCTGCTGAGTTGCTGGTGGGGGGTGGTGGGGAGCTGCTGCTTTGCTGAAAGGCCTTGGTCACACCTCTCCATTGACGGGGAATTAGTGGAGGGAGGTGTGTCGTCACAGTTGCACGACTCAGGAGTACCGGTCAGAGTCTGTAGCATGCCCCTTAGGCCAGGGAGCACCGACAAGAGTCCTCAGCTCTTTATTGACGTTCTGCCACCCCAAGGTGGGGTGGCAGGGGTAGGGGAACACAGGGCCACTCAACTCCACCGTGTTCCAGCCCAGGGCCCTGACAGTGGCAGGAGGAAAGGGTCCCGCCACTGGGTCAGCGGGGATCCGTCCGCAACATGCTGACCAAACACTAACTCACCGCATTGTCCAGTTCTGCCCCTGGGCTACTTCCTGCCAGATCTCTCAAGTGGGTCCCTCTGGTTCCTCCAGATCGTCGGGGTATTCAGCTGCCAGGAGCCCCAGTAGCTACAGCTCCCCCTCAGCATCGGGCTCACTCAGGCTCGGGTTGTTGCCCGGCTCCTCCAGTTCTTCGGGGTACTCTGCAGCCAGCAGTCCTGGTAGCCCAAGTTCTTCCTCTGGGTCAGGTTTCCCCTGGTCCAGGGTGTCCCCTGGTTCGGCAGCAGGGTCTACAGGGAACAGCCATCATTCTGTGTCTGTCTCCCTCTCTGGTGCTGCCCTGACTGGGCTAAAGTCTCCGCCTTTTGTACTTCCTGTTCCATCCCTTCTTTTCCAGGGGGTGGAGTAAGCTTGGCCTGGCTCCACCCATTCAGGCTGAGAGAGTGGTTCTTTACCCTCTGGTTCGGAGGGAGGCCACCCCGGCTCCCTACAATCACTATGCAACCAGGGTGGATTGATTTGAATCAAAATTATTTAAATCACCAATTTTAATGATGACATATCAGAAGGCAGGAATTCTTTATTTAAATAATTGATTTTAATCTTCTATTTGCATTTTTACTTTTTTGGTATTTTCCTAAAGAAAAGTTGATTCTTGGTTGGTATTGATTTGCAACAAAATATTGCTTTTATGGTACATGTAATGCATTTTGCTAAACAGGAGTATACGCTCATCTATATAAGTTTATGTATGTAATTATATGGTTTTACATTTATTCAGATTCTTAATTTTTTATGTTACAAATGGTGAATGATGCGTTTCCTATTTACTAGATTATTAATTTTTTCCTTGTAATTTGTGTCGACCTCTATTTGGGTGGAAATAGGAATTCAACTAAATATGCACAAAAACAGCATTTTAAATTTTTGTTAGTTAAATAAAACTACCTTTAATGTGTGAAAAAGTAAGTTTATCAAAACATATTTCTCATTTAAAACCAACTGAATTATTAGACAAGGGAAATAGTGAATTGAAGTGAGTTTCTGGTCACCATGTCTGGCAAGATTTTAGAATGAGTAGATCTCATCTTCTCACCCTCTATTCATGGATTCAAAGACAAAAATAAGCTTCCTTGGTTTTGCAGTTCCCAGTCCATTTCTCAACTTTGAATTAAGCAGTCATTGAACTGACATCATTTAATAAACTGAAATGAAGAAAATATTTCTTCTGCACCTGCAGAAGAGAGTACTGCTATCAAAAGCTGGTTTAACACTTCAACAGACTCTGGTTCCAGATGCTTAGCCAGTGATTTCTACCAGTTCAGTGATCTGACTTTCTTTAAAACTTCAGCCGCAAACATATACTGCATAATATTATTTATTAATTATTTTAATATGTCATAGTAAGTTTAGGCCTTAAGATAGGTTGTCATAACCTAGATTTTAATTTTAAATGGGTTAATTTTTAAAAGAAAAAATGTATTTAATTTAAATTTTTAAATTCTGATGTTTTTATTTTAATTGTTTTTTATCCACCTTCTATGTAACTAACACCTTCTCAGTTGGTAAACTGTACCTGTATTTGTAGGAGTGAACAGGGTTCACAAGATAGATCCCCTGCAATGAAAGAAAAGGAAGACAGCATAGGTGTGTATGAATGAAGGAGAATGTGAGACATGCTTGCCATGTGGAAGGCTTGTCAAGAATTGTCTGTGCTTTGTACAACACAGGTGCTCTCGTACTTTAACATGGTGTGGTCTATGCAGAGGGATTCTCACTGGCCATCTCCCATCTGTTTGTAATTGCACAACATCCTTGTGTTAACTAGAGCAAGCTCCTGGATGGAAAAATAAAATATGTCTGTTACACTGTCCTGAGTGGCTCATGATCCAGAGTGCTAACCTCAGGGCAGACTGTCAAAAAGCAGGGCAGACACCCCAAACTGGTGATATGTTCTATAACTAGACTGCACCAACCAGGGGCGGCTCTAGCTTTTTTGCTGCCCCAAGCACAGCAGTCAGGCTGCCTTCGGTGGCATGCCTGCGGGAGGTCCCCAGTCCCGCGGATTCAGAGGCATGCCTGCAGGAGGTCCACCAATCCCATGGCTTCGGCGTACCCAAATTGCCACCAAATCCGCGGGACCGGCAGACCTCCCGCAGGCATGCTGCCAAAGGCAGCCTGACTGCCGCCCTCACAGCTCACACCAGGAGCGCTGGTACCTGGAGCCACCACTGGCACCAACCCAGTAACAAATGTGAACTCCTGGAGCACTGTAACAGTCTTACCAGGGAGTCACAGACAGTCCCCTGGGGCACTCCAGTCTATCTTGCCACGCAGGCAAGCTGGATTTAATGATAAGTGGTCACTTATACAAAAATCACAAAATATTCAGGTTGCTCCCCATCCCAAGAGACCAGTCACTTACCCCAGATCAATTTGTGCCTTAGATCTCACACCAAAGACAATGCTGGTAGCCATTGCTATAGAAAATGAATTCAGGATTTATTAACTAGGAAAAAAAAATGAGAATTATTTATAGGTTAAAGCAGGCAAGATATATGCACAAATGAGTTCAGTCTATGGTTCCAAAAGGTGACAAAGATGTAGTAATCTGCCAACACTGAATGCCTTTTTAGGGCTAACCCAGGTTGACCCTGGGGATCTCTGCTTTTTCTTTCTTAGCTCCAGCCCTTGTCCAAACAGCAAAGAGATGCAAAGTGTTCATGTCAGCGATTTTTATTTCCCTCTTCCAGAACTCAAGCTGATGGGATGTGCTTTCTCAAAAGCACCTTTATGGGTGTAAGAGGGCCATTAAACAGGCCTTTGGGTTGTGATGTTTCACAGTGGCCCATTTAGTCTTGATAGTTCTTCTGTATTGGTGAGAGCAGCACTTTTCTTGCCTAAATTCGCAAGTGCAGAGCAGGCATTTTTACAGTTATAAAACAAAACGTATATATTACCTTATAGCGTGGGCTACAGGCATTACAGGTAAGATTAATGCATGCAGCAACTTACAAGCATTTTATAGAGTCTAAACACATTCTGACAAGCTCAGCAACTATCTTGAATAATATTAACATGCAAGTGAGCTGGTCTTGTTTCCAGCTATAATTTTCTCAGTGATCATCTGATGCCTACAACTCTGGCAAGGGCTGGCACCTGGTTTTCCAGCGTCGCAATGTCTGTACTCTCCAAATATAAAATTAACTTGAATGCAATACTCCCTTGTGTTGGATTACCCCCAAAAGCAAATTCCCTGGATCAGGGATGTGAAATCCAAATCTGTCGTGAAGACATTTGTTGCCTTACACGCTGTGATGATTTATACCCCTTATCTTCAGGACTTTTGGCCCAGTTCAGTTTCATGCATCTCTCTTTGTGCGTTTCATTATTCACCTAAGAGCACAGGCTTCCCTTTAGCTTAGTAGAGCTGTAGCCCACTTAATAATTGATATTTCCCACACAAACAGGTAAGTTAGAATATTCCCTACAATGTGAACTTGTATTGTTTCCTAACTGATAATGCCCCTTAAATGCTCCCCAGTGACAGCTCTGAAACTAGTTAAAGCTCTTCTGCTTGTTGCTCCTTCCCTCCCCCTTGTTGTCCCCAACACTAACAGGATCTGTTAGAAACTCTGCTTGCTTACTTCTCTGAATAATAATAACCATAAAGCTTATCCTCCTGATGCACCAATCTAATTAGAATGCAGACTTGTATGCCAGAAGGGTTTGCTCTGCAGTGGAGATTGTGGAAGGAATCCCATACAAAGAAATATTCTGTTACTGTTCTAGTTTTGTAAACTGCAGCCAAGCCAGTTATTATTTTACATCTTGTAGTCATCACATCCTCAGTAATTAGCATCAAAGGCTACATTTTGCAGTGTGGTCTCTTTAAATGTAGGTGCCAAAGCTGTATTTTTGTCTTTCCTTTTTGTTTGGTAGCAGATAATGGGAGAGTGAAAAGTTTCCTAACACTTGCTGACAAATTGCAATATCCTTAATGAAGAAAGAACTATCCTATCTGAATGGAATGTCAGGTAGGGCAGTTTCATTATTGTATACAACAAATATTGTATTAGATTGTTGCTTATTGTATTTGTTTTCTCCTGCTAAACTCCAGACTTACTTATCCACAAAAGTGGGTAACATTTTATCTGACATATTGTGAGAAAATCCTATAATCTTTTGCTATACAGCTAAATATATGTGGCTATGCAGTTTCTAGAATAACGCCCATTTTCCTTTCCAATCACATTAATTACAAAAAGAAAGAGTATCGCAAAACATGAATCAGGTTTTATCAAGAAACAATTCAGAAAGGGCATTGAGCATAGAGTGAATGATTATCCATCTCTGGGCTTCAGAAAGGAGGACAAGGAAATCACATTTTTGTTTTTGTAATACTAAATTCTTGTTGTAAAAAGTTGCTCTCTCTCTCTTTTTAAAAATCAGATTTCAAAGTGCAGAATATTTCTCTCACAGACAGAAATAGACTGATGCTGCAGCTCTGACTGTGAGTGCATGTACAACATCAGAGGGAATGAAAGCTTGACTGGGCAAGTGAGACTTGTTCTCTCAGTTGACAGAAATTTATCGTGGGTGGGAAGCATATAAAGTGAGTGAGGGGCTTTGAATAGTGTTTTGCTAGAAGGAGACTAAAAATAATTGTGTAGGTTTTTATGAATTCTGAAGTTATGATAAATAACAATATCCAACGCAAAGTCCACAAGGCATTACAACTAAGTTATGTCACTTCTGTTATATCAATCTTGTCAGCAATATTTAAAAACCACTAACATCCTGAGGTGCAAAGATCTCCCAAAAGAAGAAATAAATCACATCTAGCGTGTTAATAATTAATCAAATTTTAAACCTGAAGGTTATAATATAACACTAGTCATTTAAAAAGATGAGTCTGTCCGTTATCTACAGCACAATACAGCTGTGATGTGCAGTTTTAAATCTATGATTCTGAATCACTTTCAGAAGCTTCAGAAAGATTTTCTCAGTTCGTATGTAATGTTACTCTATGGATGTTCAGGCGGTACTGTTGATCAGCAGATTTTCTGAGGGGAAGGATACTGTTATGGTTTGAGTACAGGACTGGGAATCGTCAGGGCTGCCCAGAGGATTCAGGGGCACTGGGGCAAAGCAATGTCAGGGGCCCCTTCCGTAAAAAAAAGTTGCAGTACTATAGAATACTATATTCTCGTGGGGGCCCCTGCAGGGCTTGAGGTAAATTGTCCCGCTTGCCCCCGCCCCCCCCGGGAAGCCCTGGGAATCATCAGGTCTGGTTACTATTCCTGGCTTTGCTGTGTGACCTTGAGCATGTCAGGTTAACCTCTCTGTGCCTATGTACAATGATGATAATGTCCACTTACATCTTAGGCATGTATGAGACTCAAGTCATTCAGGTTTTTAAAGGTCTTTGAGATCCTCAGATAAAAGATGCTATAAAGGCCAAAGTGTTATTAATTATTATTATTACTGTAGTGTGGGAAATCATTGTTTTTCCTTTTTGCCTGTTTCTACACCTGTAGCTTCCAAATGGGATGGGAAAGAGAAATGCCAGAGTACCAGGCGAGAGGCTATTCTCTTCTCACAGAGGCACATGCAAGCAAGAACCACATGAGAAAAACAAAGCTACAATGGGCTCAGGTTTAAAGTGGAAGATAGCTGAGGTGATTCTTTGATTCTGGAAGAAGTAGCACTGTGTTCACAGAATAGTCAGGGAGTGTCTCTGTCCCTGCCTTCAGAAGTGTGCAGAGCCCAAGCATCCATGAGGAAATGCAGCACTTTCCCCATGGAATTCATCGGGAGTGGCAGAGGGATGCACTCGACACCATCTTGATGGTCCTTCTAGCTTTCACCCTCCAGGCAGCACAGATCCTCCTAAAACCATGCTCCCAAAAGTTCCTCTAGCTGCGATTGACTGTTCCCCACTGCTCTTCCTGGGGTAACAGGGGCAGTCTAGAGTGTAATTCTGCTTTGAGTAGCATTATGTTACATGAGGAAGGATACTTAATATGGCAAGATCCCTAGAGAACGTACTTCATGGATTGGCTTCTCCCCAGCTCCACTGCCCTACTCTGTTATGTCCGTCACGTACAATAGTGAATCCCTCAACCATAGCAGTGTCCCAACTAAGGGCTTCCACAGGTTCCCAAGGAAGAGCATGCTGCAGACTTACTACTCTCAGCCCTCATTTGGCCCTTATCTGGGCATATTTGATGCTCATTTGTTCTCCTCTATCATGCAGAATGGAGAAGTAAATGGTGCCCAGGCTATTTTGAGTCTGGTCAGAAGCAGCAATCTTCCTTGGTTTTCATGAAATTCCCAAACTGTTGAGCAATGCACATTCAGATATAAATGTTTGTTAGATATTCCTCAGGCATTCAGTAATGGGGGATCACATCCAGGCCTGCAGCTCCTAAAACACAAGCTTGTAGCCACTTGAACTAAAAGAGAATCTCCATTAGATGTAATGATAGTAGGGCTTTTATCTTTTTCGTGGGAAGCCACTAGAGGGCAACACATCCCCACACAAAACAGACAGTATATACAGCACATAGGCAAATCAAAGAGGTTGTGATAAGCACTGATGTTCTGAGATGCTTACCTGAAACAAAACTTCAAACCGTTGGCAATCCACACATAACAAGCGGCAATAGAGGCAATATAGGTTTCTGGTGATAATTGCACAGATCTCAGTGTCTGCCACATAGCCTGAGCTATGTGGTAAGTAACATACCATCATCAGAACCAAGGCAAAAGAGATGACCACAGATTTTCTTTTCTCATGATGTAGTAGGATTTCATTCCTTACCATTTCCAAACTCTGATATTACAGTCAGACTGTCAACAGCAATTCTTATAAGAGTAGATGACCACTTCCTTTCCCTTCTGGCCATAGGGTAAGTGGAAGTTAGAATTTCACTTTTCTCTAGTCAGCTACCAGCCTGGAGTTGCTGTATGGAAGGCAGAAAACTGGTTAGGAAGATCGGGCCACTGCTATCATTTTGAAATGGATAATGTTCTGCAAGATGTGTATCTTTCAGGGAGGGACAGGAATCCATTTGTTTGCTTCCCCTGAGGCTGTCCCATGGGTAAATGTCATTCCCTGTTGAATTAGCAGTTGGAAACTGAAAATTCAGGGGTTTTTCTTTGCCTTCTGAGATACTGGGCTGCAAAATGCTGTCAATAGTAAAATTGCAAGAGGTAGCGCAACATTTCTTGAAGGCTGCTTTTCTCGAGTTTTGTTTCCCACTGCAGCTCTGAGAGAGAGAATAGCAGCAGGAGGCAGGAAAATAAAAGACATTTATCTGATTCTGACTGCACGGTTTCCATCACCGTGCAGTAGTAGAAGGAAAAATAATGGGAGCACATTGCTGGAACTTTCCATCAGTCAGAAAATTAATAATGGAAGAAACTGCCCTCGGTTTAAGAACACCTCAAATCAGATGCTGTGAAATGGGACTTAACAATCCCTGGTTTTAAACTACACCAAAGAAGAGATCCTGATGCTTGAGACCACTACAAACTCTGTTTTTCATTCCAGTTTTAATCAAATTTTGAAACTGGCATACTAATTCTAAGATAGAGCATGTTTTCCTCATGAATGCAGAGTAATGAAGAAGCAGAACGGAACTGACTTTAAGATAGCATTCACCTGATTGTCAGACCACCTCCGTCTTACATGTTAAACTCAACAGTGACTCCTGATTTATGCTGGTTTGAGAGAGATCATAGCTGGGGCCTCTAGATACTATTGTAATACAAATATTAAATAATACTAGTTGCCATTCCATGCCAGGCAGCAATATTTCTGCCTGCTGCTTGAAGAGGTCTCCTTCTGTAGCAGTCACTTGTTTTGTGAGCAGAGAGTTGAATTAACTGTTTCAATCTTCTTTTACCTACTGGTGAGCTTCTGAGTTCAGGGTTCTGTGTTTCTCCTGCAATAGCTGATTGGCTCAGGCCTTGCCTACATTAGAAAGGGTTTGAGATTCATTAGCTGGTATAGTTTATACTAAATCCTTGAATGAAATAAGCTGTCCTGGCAAAAAAGACACTATTGCCATTATAAATACATCTATACTAGGACTTTTGCCAACATAGCTATATTGGTTAGGTGAGTGATTCTTTCATACTCCCAACTGACATAGCTGTGGTGCCAAAACTTAACTGTAGACCAGGCTTCACTGACACATAAGGCAGTTCTTTGCACCATTGAAGTCTAGATGTATAAGATATTGAGTGCCACCTGCTTTCTCCAGAAGTCAGTGTATTTTATAGGCCTTAGGTGTTTGTGATGTCATCTACTCTTCTGGGAGAAGCAAAGAATCTTGGAATTGAGTCTTCGCAGGTTGAAGGGAAAATGCTCTTTCATTTTAACTTTAAATTGTATTTATTTGTAATTTTAAAGCTCCAGTATGTCATTTTGTTGATTGTTTGGGATCTCACACTATCTCCGTGTTTGTTGATTTATTTTTACAGCCTTTCATCTCATCTTTAACACCCTGAGTTATTGTAGCTTGTCCTCTCTTCTCACAGCAGGCTTTATGACTGTAGGATAATTCACACTTGCTTTGCTGTTGTATATTTACTTCACCCTTAAATTATAGCTGAAGTGTTTTGTTTCAGCTTTAGGTCATTAATCAGATTTCAAGATGAAGCCTTTTCTCAGACTGCATTGTAAATGTTATTTCAATTAAAACCTAATGTGTTAGTGGCCTTTGTTGAGCACTTGCAATTGGGAAAGACTTCATGCCAGAGAAATAAATGTTACTTATAATAAAGACTGTTAATTGACATTGGCATTAAGGGCATAACATTGTAGAGATTGTATTTGAGGCACTGCCAGCTAAATCAGAGGGAATGTCAAGAGCTTCTTGCTACCTTTTACTTTCATGCCAAATTCTACCCTCAGGTATGTGCACTTTCATTTCAGTCTTCACTCCAATGGAACAGTGCCACCTTCACTGTCTTGATAGCTGCTAGCACATTGTCGGAACTACCAGAGGCAAATAGTAGACAAGTATCTGATGGCAGACTTTGTCAAATTTCCTGCATTGCTCTGGACCTGTACTCTGCATGGTCTGGCTACTAAAAACCCTTAGTTGATTAGAGGACAGGCATCTCTGTTTGTGTTTATGCTTTGGCTATTAAAACTGGCTGCCTGTTAGCCTAGAAACACTCTCCTCTTTCCTGGGTGGAGGGTGAGGAAGGGGGCAGACATTGCCCATGGGAGAGAGCTGGCTAGGAGGCATAGCGCAAGGCATTCATCAGAGGAGAACAAGAGAGGAGAGGGTTCTGTGGGGATGTGTGGAGGAGAGGAGAATGCACAAACGATGCATGGAGGGGGAGGGCAATAAGACATATTAAGTTAAATGTCCTTGCCATCATGGAAAAGGAATGGGGGGAGGCCCTCAGTTCATATATGAGCTTTTCATACATCTCATGGTCAATCTGAAATGCATTCACAACAAAGGAAAAAGTTTCCCCAGGGAGTTCAAAAATCAAGAGACAGATCCAAAAGAGTGGGATTTTTTTGCCTTTAACCTCATGATTGTAAAGTCAATAATGCCTTTTATTTTAAGTCTGTCTCATGGTTATTGAACTTGTAGCCATGGCAATACTGGAGTTGGAGGAGATCCCCTTTGGAATTTATTGGTTTGAAGACAGAGGAAGGCATAGGAAGGATTAAACTCTGGGAAAGCTTCTCGCTGGTGAAATTCAGAAGAAATTCTGTATGTGTTTGAGAGAAGTCTGCTGAAAACTATTAAGGAATAACAATAATAGAAATTGTAACAGTGGGGCAAGGGCTTAAGGTGAAAGAGGATTGCTCAAGAACTTGGAGCCTAGATTATTAAAAGCTTTTACATACCAGTATTAAAGACCAAATACAGTTTGTCTTAACTTATCTGTGATTTTTTCCACAAAATGTAACATAACAAAAATCACTATCCTAATCAGTGATCACATGGGTCAAGCTAAGGACCACTGTCTTGAGCTATCAAACCATTCCAAAAGGTCTTACTAAAATATAGTCTTATTCTTGACAGGTATCAAAGCTGTTTGTATAATGTCAGTGCAGAAATAACAAGTCAGATTTGAGAAGTATTAGAAGTACTCTCTGTGGAAGTGCCCACACCATGCTTGTAATGTGTGTGGGTAGTCCACATAAAGGATAACCCTCCTGCTGCAAATAACTGGCATTACTTCCTTAGCTCAAGAGGTGGCAGTCTGTGCTTTGGTGTTAAAGGTTTAGAGTTCAAATGTCAGTAATGAGCTGTAGTGGTTATCATTACTCTTTCACATTCCTTCTCAGGTACGTCTACACTACGGGTTTATTCCGATTTTACATAAACCGGTTTTATAAAACAGATTGTATAAAGTCGAGTGCACGCGGCCACACTAAGCACATTAATTCGGCGGTGTGCATCCATGGTCGGAAAGCAACGGCAGACAATCATTTCGCACCCTTTTTCCCTGGATTGCCCTGGCAGACGCCATAGCACGGCAACCATGGAGCCCGTTCAGCTTTTTTTTTTTTTTTTTTACAGTCACCGTATGTGTACTGGATGCCGCGGACAGAGGCGTACTCCAGCGCTACACAGCAGCATTCATTTGCTTTTGCATGATAGCAGAGATGGTTATCAGTCGTTCTGTACCGTCTGCTGCTGGGGTAAATTGGCAATGAGATGACGTTATCTGTCCTTCTGTACTGTCTGCTGCTATCATGGGTGCCCCTGGCTGAGATCGGCCGGGGGCAAAGCAAAACTGGGAATGACTCCCCCGAGTCAATCCCTCCTTTATGGTTTCTAAAAATAGAGTCAGTCCTGCCTAGAATATGGGGCAAGTGTACTAGAGAACCAGTGTATCAGAGAGCACAGCTGCTCTGTGTCAGATCCCGCAGAAATGATGAGCTACATGCCATTCACGGGGGTGCCCCTGCAACAACCCCACCCGTTGCTTCCCTCCTCCCAAACCTTCCTGGGCTACCGTGGCAGTGTCCCCCCATTTGTGTCATGAAGTTATAAAGAATGCAGGAATAAGAAACAGTGACTTGTTAGTGAGATAAAATGAGGGGGAGGCAGCCTCCCGCTGCTATGACAGTCCAGGCAGGACATTAAGCGGTGCGGGGGAGAGGAGCCCAGCATCCCACTGCTATGATAGTCCAGGCAGTACAGAATCTTTTCTTTACACAGGAAAGGGAGGGGGCTGATGGAGCTCAGCCCCCAGTTGCTATGATGAAGACGGTTACCAGCCGTTCTGTACCATCTACTGGGAATGACCAGGAATCATTCCTATTTTTACCCAGGCGCCCCCGGCCAGCCTCACCTGAGGCCCTGAGGCCAGGAGCACTCACGGGCTGATGATGACGATACGGATAGCTTACCAGTCCTACTGCACCATCTGCCACCGGGGAGGGAGAGGAGCGGATACTGCTCTTCACTGCTGCAGCATCGCGTCTACCAGCAGCATGCGGGGCTTTTCCTGTTTACGTGGCCACAGCATCTGAGTTCAGATTGCTGTCCAGAGCGGTCACAGTGGTGCACTGTGGGATACCGCCCGGAGGCCAATACCGTCGATTTGCGGCCACACTAACCTAATCCGATATGGTAATACCGATTTTAGCGCTACTCTTCTCATTGGGGAGGAGTACAGAAACTTATTTAAAGAGCCCTTTATAGCGATGTAAAGGGTCTCATAGTGTGGACGGGTACAGTGTTAAATCGGTTTAACGCTGCTAAAATCGGTTTAAACGCATAGTGTAGACCAAGCCTGAGTCAAAATCTAGGCCATAGTGAAAATGTCCTTGCTTTCAGGAGCACTAAATTAACTAGCAACAAAGGTATAGCAACTTAAGCAAAGGAAAACTAGTGTTTGTTTTGTTCATAATTGTTATAGCCAAAAATAAATATCAACTTCTCTCAGCTCTCTCTTTTTTAAAAACTGTTATCTGAGTTCTCCTGAATGTGAGGACATTTTTAATATGCCCTAGATCTTGACACAGAAGGAATGTGAAAGTGTAACGACCACCTGCAGTTCCAGGAAAAAGGATTTTGAATCAACCTTTATTTTGTTATTTTAAGCAATCGTAGGCTGCTGCAGTGTAGGTGGGTATCATCTGCAGATGCGCTTTCTGTTCCCGACAATCAGTTTTATGACATTTTGGAACAAGAAGGTTGAGATGCATAGCACATTTTTGACTTGTAGTATTTCTAACCTTGTTCTTCAGTTGGAAAAGATTTTGTTTCTTTGATCTGAGAACAACTTCTATAATCTTCTCAGCAGGATCAGATAGGCAGAAAGCAATGGAACATCTCTGTGACTCACTGTATTGCCTTAACAAGTACAAAATCTGAGCTCTATATCTCTTCAAAGAGAGATTGTTGATTTTAGAAGTCAAGGTCAGTATAGATTAATTATTTAAAGACGTTATAATATGGGAGCATGGTTACCATTGTATGTTAAATCTGTTGAGCTACAGTGATGATTTCTCAAGGTTTTCTATAGTAATGAATCTCTGGGCTTGGACAGCTCTGAAATATAGAAGATTTGCCATTCCCTTGGTATCAAAGGCAAAATGCTCACAGCTCTAAAAGCAAGTGGTCAACTCATTCACTGTGTCACCAGTGGAAGTTTTGTGTAAATACAGATTACAGAACTTGTCATGAGATAACTAGAGAAATAACCAATCACGGTTTATCTGTCCCTGCTCCTTCCCCTGTAGTCCTGCAGTGATGTCAGCCCTGGACGAAGAGAAAGAAATTCCCTCCCAGGTTCAAGCTCCCCACATTTACAAGTAAAAAGGTGTGTTTTTTCTAGAGGTAAACTCAGTTGGGGATCTGAAGTTCAAGCTGGGTTCTTTCTTTCTTGTACATCACCAACAGCAATAAACATTCTGCAAGTAGAATGTACTTGGAAGGTTATTCAGGAAATGTAAGATGGAAAGTAATCTAACTGGCTACCCTATAGCTGTGTTAGTCTGCATGGCTAACAAGAATGAAAGTTTATGTTAGAAATATCATCTGAAAACACCCATGCAGCAGGCAATTGAGTGAGAAGGTGCATTTTAACAGTCACTTTTCTGTGACTTATAACCATGTTTTATAGGGAGAGTTACAAAGACATACATGGATTCTAAACTCAGCACTGCATTATGAACCAGGGATAAGGAACAAAGCACAGAAAACTTGTAAAATAATCAAGTTCAAATTCTGCCCACAGAAATTTGCACCCAATTCCCACTGAAGTTAAATGGCATGTGCATTCATTCTTATGGGCAGAATTTGGTTCTGAAGCTTTGCTTTTCCTTGAATTGACCACAGATCTACCCAAATAGTGGTGGAGGGAAGAATTGTCAAAAATGTATTTAAAAATACCAGAAAAACACAAATGTTATCCACTGTTTGATTAATATTGTTTTATAAACATTAACTGACCATAACAAATACCTCCTTTATTGCAATTTATAGTGCTTATTCTTTTTGTTCTTTTGGAAATTTAATGCAAAACATTTTTAAGATAGTGAATATTTAGTTTTTATTCCGTGCCCCATGTGTTTGCTTTATGTTACTCTTTTTTGTTACATTTTAAAACACTGTGTCATGGTATAATTCCCCACTCTGAACCTTAGCGTCCAAAAGATGGGGTACCAGCATGAATTCCTCTAAGCTCAATTACCAGCTTAGTACTTGTAGTGCTGCCACCAACCAGGAATTCCAGTGCCTGGTACACTCTGGTCCCCCCAAAACCTTGCCCAGGGAACCCCAAGACCCAGA
>NC_133771.1:138943125-138962002 GCF_003597395.2 Chelonoidis abingdonii
TTGCAAATAAAGAAAACAAACATAAGCCTAACTTGCCTTATCTTCCTAGTACTTACTATTTTAAACTGATAAGAGCCTGTATCGGAGAGATTGGAGAGAAACCTGGTTGCATGTCTGGTCACTCTCAGAACCCAGAGAGAACAACAACCAAAACTAACAGCACACACAAAAACTTCCCTCCCTCAAGATTTGAAAGTATCCTGTCCCCTAATTGGTCCTCTGGTCAGGTGACAGCCAGGCTTACTGAACTTTTTAACCCCTTACAGTCAAAAGAGATATAAAGTACTTTTATTAACTCTTACTATCTGTTTATGACACACTGATACTGGTGAAAGATGCTGTTTAAAGAAATGATACTGTTTTTCAAAAAAAGTCTTTAAAAATGTGGATCAAGATGACTCATGTCTAATTTTGAAGGAAAGGCTTTATGCTTCATATTGTCCTTTGCAGACTTTTTTCAAGGACAGTTTGTCCTAAGGAAAATATTACTAATGCTAAAGTCTGTGTCCACCTTGTTATTTGATGTAGCAGTGCAGTATGCTGTGTCCCAGACATGCAAGATAAAGCTTCCCAGGGCCATATTTTCCTTGCCCACCTACTATAGCTCTTATTAAATTTCTTTAACTTTTGTGATTATGAATTAGTGTAATTTGCTTGTTTATTCTGAATCCTCACTCTTTTCCTCCTCTTTTTTAAGCTGTTTTCTACTCTCACTCTGGAAAAAGTTACCCTCTTCCTTAAGGAAAACTACAATTTCACAAAAGCCTCTATATTTTCCAAGCTGTGGAGGAGGATTAATGTAGAATGTGCAGTGAAGGGTAAATAAGAGTGGGTTTTTGTCTCTTTCAGTCTAAATCGTTATGGCCCTGATCCAAAGCCCATTGAATTCATAAGGTGAAATCCTGGCCACAATGAAGTAAAAGGCAAAACTCCCATTGACTTCAGTGGGGCCCAGATTTCACCCAGGTGGTTCTCCCATTGATTTCAGTGTGCTTTGGATCAGATTCTGTGGGGAAAAAAAAAAAGACTGTCTGGTGAGAGAGTGGATGGGTGTATTCTGAGAGGAGATTACAGCTCTTCAGAATGAATGAAACGATTATCTAACTTCACAGTACTCACTCAGAGTATAATCTTCTGATCTGTTTTGTATGCTGCCAGCAAAGAAGTCCTTTTGCTTTTCACTGTCACGTGTGTTTACTTGCAAACTAACTGAGGCCCCCGTTCCCAGCTGTTGATGTCAAAACTGTGCTGTCATATACATTTGTTGCAGGACATTATTAATGGGTTTCTTCCCTGTAAATCAGCAACCATCAGGAAGCTCCTGAATTCTTGTTTTATAAAATAAAACCCATAAGGTCTATATAGCTTTCCATTAATTATCTGAAGCTGTGGGGTTTTTGAATCTTTCCTATTCTGTGATATATCATGGCTTCTGTAGTTCCACATTAAAAACATCCACGTTTGAAAGCTTCAAATACCAGGTACTCTGAAGAGTGTAACAAGGAGAGCTACTTATCTCTGTGACCTGGACAGAATCAAAAGACAGAATCAAAATCTGGGACAGTTTCTAAGTGGAGGTTAATGAACAGCCTAAAAGAATGCATTTTAGTGGATGAATATGGACAATTTTAAAAAGTAATTGTTTATGTAAAAATTCAGCACATTTTGTCTGTTCAAATTCCAACTTTAAAGGCTCCATTCTGTGATGGAAATGTGTGTTTGTTGTTGTTTTTGTTGTTTTTAACTGGCTGCAAGATGGTTATGGGGAACACCTTATATAGCAGCAATGTACAATCTCTTGAGCTAACAACTAGGGACAGATCCTCAGCCCACGTCAATCAGTGAAGCCCTATGGCAATTAATGGAGCTATGCCAGTTTACACCAGCTCAGGATTTGGCCCTCATGCATCAACTACAAATATTATATAAAGCAGTTAAGAATCTTTAGAAAATAACAGTTCATTAATGGAAAAAAGGGTTTGATCCTTCTCTCATACAAATCAATGCAAAAATCTCCATTGCCTTTAATGGTGCAGGATCAAGCCATACATGATCAGCAGCAGTGATATATAGGCCAAATCAAGAGAAGTTCTGAGTGGGATTCACCTGTGGGATGTAGGCCATTAGCATTAATAAAAAAACCCTCTCAGCTGCCATCTAATGTTTCTCTGTGCTTAAGTGTCTGCTATTAAGTCCCCAGTGTGCCCAAATTTTGGCAGCCAGGCATACGCACGGTCACCTCAGTCCTAACACTGCCCAGCACCAAAGCCCCAGTGGATTTACAAGCTAGGCATTGCCCCTCCATCTTGCATGTGGGACACAATCTGGTAGACGTGCTCAGAGCACCTCTAAACCAACCCAAAACAGCCAGAGAATGGCATGGTACCCCCCCACTTACAACTTTTAGCCCTCTGGGTAGGGTTCTTACTCAGAATGGGGAGACCTCAGTTCAGTTCCCACCTCTGGCTGATGTGGAGAAGGGATTTGAACTTGGGTTGCTCATCTCCATCTAACAGAGAGAGAGAGAGAGAGAGAGAGAGAGAGAGAGCGCTAACCACTGGCCTATTCTAGGTCTTATATTTTCCCATCTCTCCTATTGGTTTCATACCACTTTGTACAAATAAATATTCACTGGGCCAGAGAGTGAGACTGACTCTCTAGTCCAGGGTTTAGGGCACTAACCTCAGAGGTAGGAGACCCAGTCCCCTTGCTCCAGTGAGTAGTTAATTATTTATACACAGTGGAATGGCTCCAACAGAAGGGACAGAGAGTCCTGCCCCACAGTAACCTAGTGCGTGGGGCAGTCTTGTGGGAGGTAGGAGCCCCAGTTCAAATCCCTGCTCTACATCAGGCAGAGGGAGGAATTGAACCTGGGTTTCCTTCAGCCTGGCCAAGGGCCCTAGCCAATGGGCTAAAGATTATATAGAGACATGCTGCCTCATCCTCAGTTTTTCTTATAAAATGACTGACCTGGCCTGGGTCAAGCACCTAACTCTATGTTAGGGTTCATGGCTGTCAATCCCACGTAGAGGGAGGGCCTCCCTTCTGCCTGGACCTTGGTGTCTAATGCTGTTTGAGGGCCAGGGCTTAGGCCCAACCTCTGTCCTTGGTATTTCCTAGTGGCTAGCTTAATGGCTCCCTGCTCAGTATGCTGGTTCTTGTGAAGCCCATTTTTAGGCACCTAAGGGTATGTCTGCACAGTAAAAAAAAAAAAAAAAAAAAAGGCCCACTGCAGTGAGTCTCAGAGGTCGAGTCAGTTGACCCAGGCTCTGAGACTTGCTGCTCTGTTTTTGTGTTTGTTTTTTTGCAGTTAGATGTAGCCTAACTGTCCCCAGGAATTGTATAGGAATCTATTCCAGGCACCTAACTCAGGTTGTAAATTCCCCTCACGGGCAGGGCATCTAGGAGTTCAGCACTGCAACACATAAGTACCTCATATCCATTCAAAAAGTCTCCTGGAATCACAAGTGTTCAGTAAGTCAAGATTTGGCACATGTTTATTAACTACTGTCCATCATTTCTTTGAATACAATATATTATTAGTATGGACATGAAATTAACACAATTAAAATTGTATGATGTGAGTTATCCCTTGCTTTGTTTTCCCACTCATACTCTTAAATTGCATTGAGGTTGAAAATTGATGTCCGTTTGAAGCTTATTTACAGTAAATTGCATATGTCAGCAATGCTGATTGTAAATATGACATTCTAAAGTTCTGCAAATTTTGCACGTTATTCCCACATCAATATTTTGTTATTTGATCAGTCCTCATAAAGATCAGATGCTAGCTGGCTGATAACAGAAGAGGCAAGACCGTGCTTGTTAAACTCCTGCACTATTTCTCTCGTCCCTGTCAGAGTGCTTATTGAGTTTTACAGCACCCGCAACTGACTGCTGGAATAATCGTTATTTTATCAAATGCTTCACACTTAGGTACAGATTCTTTGCTGGCTCAGTTCCAGTGTCTGAAGTGGAGATGTTCCAACTGAGGCTTGGGTACTTGATCCAAAGCTCAATGAAGTCAATGGGCTTTGGAACTGGACCTTAGCCCTTAAGGCCAGATTATGAACCCTTGACCTCACTGGTAAGCAAATAGTCAGATGAGTCCTCCCAGTAAATGAAAGTACTCGAGTGAATAGCTACTCTTCTTTGGGAGTAATGAGTTCTCAGTCTGGCTCTAGGTTTCCTGCATTGCCTGAGTCCCTACCACAGTAGGTCATTGTAAGTAAAGAAGGATATTAAAGTGGCGTTATATGAATGTTTTCAACAAACATTCAAGTAGAGCTAATACATCTGTTAATGCTTTTACCTAGTTTTTCTGCTGATTCACACAGCAGGCAGAGAGACAAGCTAATTAATCACCTTGAATTTTTTATTCTTTTCGCATTACTTTAGACCATCACTGAAGCATGTAACTGATTTTTCATTTGGGAGTAATCAGATTTTTATATTTGTCAAATGCTGTGGCAAATTGTGCATAAGACCCTGGGTTGTCAGTCCTAAGTGTTTTGATAGTCAATCAATTTAGCTTAAAAAAATAATACTTCATGGTTTATCATCTAGTCTTGTGTGGATGGAATCTGAAATTGCAGCTGACATTGTTTATTCTACTGTGATTCTCATACTATTTTGATAACAATAAATCTTCAGCAAATGAAAGAAAGAGGAAGACAGTGATGTCTAGTAGTTATTGCAAATGAACACGAGTCAGGATTACTGGATTCCCTTCCCAATTCCGGCACTCCCCATGGGCAAGTCACTGCATGTTGCAGGGCCTCAATTTATCCATCCGTAAAATAGTTACCCCAGATCTCCAGGTTGAGGTGAGGCTGATGTGGTAAAAGAAGTTAATATAATTGTAAGCAGAGTCGGGATGAGCTCTATCCTGATACCTGGTGGTGAATTGTGGTGAGTTGTGGAAAAGAACTTCAGTGGCTGGTCTTGTTTGCATAGGCACACCCACCCTGCCTAGCATGAGCCCACAGCCACCCAAATGGTCACTTTGGCTGTTGTGGGATCCCCAGTTTCTCTGTTATTGGGGAAGGAAGAACAAAGTGTTGTTACCCTGATTATGTGAATCAAGGCCAGTGGAACTTTTTTATGACAGAGGGACTCACCATCAACTAAGTAGCACTTGCTAGACAAGGGACATGGGTTCCAAAACCCAGTGACTGGAGAAAGGCTGGGGACAGGTAGTTGTATCTGATGGGTTGGGCTGGGCCCCTTTTGAGGGCCTGAAACACCAATTGTATCTTCTCCTCTCTCCACTGTTGAATAGCAGAGCTAATTTTAATTTCATTTAGAGTCTAGTTACAGACTGCTGTGCTGAATTTGCTTTAGGCCAATGGTGCACCAGCACTGGAGCTCCCCTACTATGAGCTGAAATCACTAAAAAGCTAAAACTACTGAGTGCTTTGTTAATGAGTGGGGGAGCCTGAAGTTATATTGCTAAGCAGCTGGTGGAGCAGAGCTGAGCAGTTTGCGGGGTGGTTGGAGTGGACCACGGTACAGCAAGTGGAGTGGAGTGGAGCGGAGCTGAGCAGTTTGCGGGAAGGCCAGAGTGGCTCACGGGACGGCTGGTGGAGTGTCTCATGGTGAAGGCTGCAGCAGAGTCCCGCAGAGAGGCGGGGCAGTCAGCCTTGGACCATGTAAGGTGCCCCTTAACACCCCGCATGCCCCACCCCCCCATTTCCACCCAGGCTCGTGGTGGGGTAAAACTCTACAGATAAACTTTTGAACTGTGGGGCTGCACTGACCAAGGACAGAAACTTTTGGGTGATTTTTGGGTTGCTGGACTCAAAAGATTTTTGGGGTGTTAGACTTTTGGAACGTTAAGGTGATCTTCTGGGTTGTTGGACTTAAGACCCTGAGGGGAAAAGGACACTGCCAAACTTACTTGGGGGTGGGTCTTTTGCTCATTGTTTGTGTTATGAATCCTGTTTGTGGTGTTTCCCCAACATAATGCTGCATTGTTTCCCTCCTTTATTAAGAGGATTTTGCTACACTCAGACTCGGTGCTTGCGAGAGGGGAAGTATTGCCTCTGAGAAGCGCCCAGGGGGTGGTATGTAATTGTCCCAGGTCACTGGGTGGAGGCTCGAGCTGGTTTGCATTGTGTTATTGAAATGGAACCCCTGGATACTGAACCCAGCCCTTATTGCTACCAACTCAGACGGGCAGAAGGGTTACATAATAAATAGTAGCAGGTGACCAGAACAGGATGGGATACATCCAAAGATTGGAAAGAAATTTCACAATGAAATAGCTGGGCTGCTACCAAAAATGTGAGTTTAGTAGGATTCATAAAAGGATTAGACATTCTTAGGGCTAGTGAGGGTATCTATTGCTATGTTAGTGTGATGAGGTATATGAACTCTACACTGGAGAGGAAGGAGGTAAGAAGCTGCTCTGGGTCCAGTTAGCAATGCCCTGCCATACTTGCAATGCGTGCACAGGCTGGAGGAGGAGCTTGAAAGGGGGAGCAGAGTGGGTTGCTTGCAGACAGCCAGTGGACGTGAGCAGGCTTCTGTTCTGAAGTGCTGCAAAAGGAGCAGTGTAGGAGGCCTGGTTGCCTGGGGCCCTGGCTATTGATGATCTACCTGACCTGCTGAGGGAAAAGGACTCAAGCATTGGCAAGGTTGCAGACTTATTCTTTTGTTTATGTTGTTTACGTTTTTGCTGTTCCCTCTTGTGTAGGGAGGCTGGTAGGAAGTAATCCAGAGAGGCAGCTGCAAAATACTCCAGGGTGCAGGACTTAGTTGCGTATCTTTAAGCCTGGATCAGAACCTGGTGGAGAGGGTGGGCCTGGGTTCCCGTACCTCCCCCTGATGGAGCTGGAAGTAAAAACCTATTTCTGATGTCAGAGGCCCAAGACTAGGAAGACTCTTTTTCCCAGAAAGACCAGACTCCAGATTTTGGCCAGATGAGGCTGAGACACTTTGCCGGGGCATCCAGAACTGTAAGTCACCTCACTACCTCTGCCTCAGTGAGCGAGTGAGAGATTTGCTGCTGCTAAACTGTGTCAGCTCCCTGACACGCCACTCTGGTAGCCAGCCCAACAAACTGCTCAGGACTCTGCCAGTCCTCTCATTGTCTTGCAGGTAACTCTTGGTGTCCCCCTGTTCCCGAACCCCCTTGAAGAGCCCCATCACTAGATGGCCACGGAAATAACAAGTCTGCTGCCTCCCTAGACAGAAGATACACCAGCCTGCTGACTCAGCTGAGCATGCACACCTCACTTTAATGTAACAGCACTGAGCTAAACTTCTAATAGAACAAGAGTAGGTTTATTAAGAAAGAACAGAGATTTAAGTGATCCTAAGCAGAGATAGTAGAAACAGAAAATGGTTACAAATAAAACAAAACTGTAATCACGCTTTCTAGTGACTAAAATTTAACAGATTACAGTCCTCGTCTAAGATAAGTTTCTTACCTAAAGCATTTCTCAGCGTCACCAACCCACGGAGTTGTGGATCCAACGTTCACAGATGCAAACAGTGACGACCTCTTTGTTCCCTCTGTGCTAGATCCCAAGGTGCCCTTTTGCTTCTTTTTCTGTTCCCTTTCTCTCAAGAGTCAGGATAGCCCTCTAGGGTTCAGACTGGGGTGTCCTCTGGTGCTGACGTCATGCTGCTCCCGCATTCTATAGATAATTGGTGTTTTACCTCAGATGCAGATGAACTGCTCACTGTCTCTGGCATTCCCTTGCTTAATTTACATTGTGGACGCAAGCAAATGAACATTCCTTGGTTCATCAAGTATGCCCCCAAACATATTTAGGAACACATTTTCAGCACATGTACACACCTCTTTACACATCATCTGTATATATGTCACACAATATTAAAGACCAGTGTCATTTGATACTATGCACGTTACTCTTTACAGAGAAATACTATGACAGCAATACATTAGGTATAGTGAGTGTGTCAGGCGTGGTAGGAGTTACAAAACAGTGGGATCTCTGCCTGTTAGCACTGAGGGACTCTTAGGGTCACAAAGGCCTCAAACCTCTTGCTGGACATCAGAATTAGCCTTTTGGGGGCTCTTTATGTACCCTGGAAGCAGTGGAGACAACTTGTGGCCCATCCAGAATCATAGAAGAGGCTAGACCACAGCATGACGGGATGCCACAACAGAACGTCTGCCACTCCCTTGCCTGAGCAGTAGGTGGTGTTAGCTAAGGCCTGGTCCACACTACGCCGTTAAATCGATTTTAACAGCATTAAATCAATTTAATGCTGTACTCATCCACACTACAGTACTCTTTAAATCGATTTAAAGGGCTCTTTAAATCGATTTCTGTACTCCTACAAAACGAGAGGAGTAACGCTAAAATCGATAGTATTACTTCGGAATACTGTTAGTGTGGACGGAAATCGACATTATTGGCCTCCGGGAGGTATCCCACAGTGCACCACTGACCGCTCTGGACAGCAATCTGAACTCGGACGCAGTGGGCAGGTAAACAGGAAAAGCCCCGCGAACTTTTGAATTATATTTCCTGTTTGCCCAGCATGGAGCTCTGATCAGCATGGGTGGCGATGCAGTCCCAAATCCAAAAAGAGCTCCAGCATGGACCGTACGGGAGATACTGGATCTGATCGCTGTATGGGGAGACAAATCTGTTCTATCAGAGCTCCGTTACAGAAGACGAAATGCCAAAGCGTTTGAAAAAAATCTCCAGGCTACACAGTGCTGCGTGACAAGCGTAACGGAAAGCCAGAGACTCAAATGGACGCTCATGGAGGGAGGGAGGGGGTACTGAGGACTCCAGCTATCCCACAGTCCACAGCAGTCTCCGAAAAGTATTTGCATTCTTGGCTGAGCTCCCAATGCCTGTAGGTTCAAACACATTGTCCGGCGTGGTTCAGGGTATAGCTCGTCAATTTACTCCCTCCCCCCACCACGTGAAAGAAAAGGGAAAGAAATCGTTTCTTGACTTCTTTCAATGTCACCCTATGTCTACTGAATGCTGCTGGTAGATGCGATGCTGCAGCAGTGAAGCGCAGTATTCGCTCCTCTCCCCTCCCCGGTGGCAGATGGTGCAGTAGGACTGGTAAGGGTCCTTATCAACTCGTGAGTGCTCCAATGCTTGATAACTGCTGAATACCCCTGGCTGGCCTGAGGTGAGGCCGGCCGGGGGGGCGGGGGGTAAAAAGAGGAATGATTCCTGGTCACTCCCAGTAGATGGGACAGAACGGCTGGTAACCGTCTTCATCATAGCAACTGGGGGCTGAGCTTCAATCAGCCCCCTCCCTTTCATGTGTAAAGAAAAGATTCTGTACTGCCTGGACTATCATAGCAGTGGGATGCTGGGCTCCTCTCCCCCACACCACTTAATGTCCTGCCTGGACTATCATAGCACCGGGAGGCTGCCTCCCCCTCATTTTATGTCACTAAAAACTCAGTGTTTCTTATTCCTGCATTCTTTATTACTTCATGACACAAATGGGCGGGACACTGCCACAGTAGCCCAGGAAGGTTGGGGGAGGAGGGAAGCAACGGGTGGGGTTGTTGCAGGGGCACCCCCTGTGAATACCGACACGGAGCAGCTGTGCTCTGATACACTGGTCCTCTAATACACTTGCCCCTTATTCTAGGCAGGACTGACTCTATTTTTAGAAACCATAAGGGAGGGATTGACTCAGTCCCAAGTGAGTCAATCCCAATTTTGCTTTTGCGTTGCGCCCCCGGCCGATTTCAGCCAGGGGCACTCATGATAGCAGCGGACAGTACAGAGGGGGAGAGATAACCGTCATCTCATTGCCAGTTTTCTCCGGCAGTAGACGGTACAGAACGACCGGTAACCATCTCTGCTATCATTGCAAAAGCAAGTGAATGCTGCTGTGTAGCGCTGGAGTATCGCCTCTCTGTCCGCGGCATCCAGTACACATACGGTGCCGGAAAAGTAAAAAGCTGAACGGGCTCCATGGTTGCCGTGCTATGGCGTCTGCCAGGGCAATCCAGGGAAAAACGGCGCGAAAGGATTGTCAGCTGATGTTTTCCCGGAGGAAGGAATGACTGATGACATTTACCCAGAACCACCCGCGACAATAATGATTCAACCCAGAATTCCAAGGGGCAGGGGAGACTGCGGGAACTATGGGATAGCTATGGAATAACTACCCACAATGCAACGCTCCAGAAATCGACGCTAGCCTCAGACCATGGATGCACAGCACCGAATTACTGTGCCTGGTGTGGCCGCGTGAAATCAAATTTATAATATCTGTTTTATAAAAACCTGTTTAATGTAATTCGGAATTATCCTATAGTGTAGACGTAGCCTAAGATAAAAAAATATAAGAAACAAACTCTCATGCTCCAGGGCGTACGTCAACCAGTTAAAGAAAGGGAGAGTTGTTAGTAGCCTTTACAGTAGAGTCCCAGTTCAGCAAAGAACTGAAGCTTGTGCTCTGTCTTAAGCATGTACTTTAAATCTGCTTAGCAAAATACTTATTTAAGCACATGCATAGCTGTAAGCACGTGTTTAAGTTCTATTGAAGTCAATATTTGGGCTATGTCTACACTACCACAGTAAGTTGACCTACTCTATGCAACTCCAGCTACGTGAATAATGTAGCTGGAGTCGACATACCTTAGGTCAAGTTACTGTGGGGGGTCGATGGGAGAAAATCTCCAGTCAACTCACCTTACTCTTCTTGTCAGGGAAAGAGTACAGGGGTTGACCAGAGAACAATCTGCAGTCGATTTGGCGGGTCTTTACTTGACTCGCCAAATCGACCACCGGTGGATCGATCTCACAGCATTGATCCCCGTTGTAGTATAGACCTGCCCTTGATAACCAATCATTTCAAGTGCAGTACTGAAATTAGAGAAAATATTGGAACTCCTTTCTTGAAAGCAGTTGAACGTGTTCATAAGTGCTTTCTTGAATAGGGATGTTTTCTGAATCGGGGCCATACTGAAGTATAATGCCAGTGGGAGACAAGTTACAGCAGCTATATTATAGAAAATAGAATATAGAAGAAAGCTGCATAAAAAAGGTGATGAGAATCATGCCACACAGTAGATACAAATAGATTTAAAAGGAAGATATACCTTCTAGGGGTGTTGACTTAGCTCCAGCAGTAGCTGAATGCAAGACCGCAAGAAATGTTGGGCTTGACAAGGAACACAGGAACTAGGGGCAGCAGTAGCCTCCTGGTTCAATGGGTGCACTATGATTTTCCATCGCTGCTTAGATGAAAAAACACAGGCAGATACACACTCAGACACAGTGACAGAGGGACACGCAGGCAGAGATTTGTACTAAAACCTTAACGTATTAAGCACCATGCTGAGCCTGTACACTCTTCGAGACCCATTTCCTTCTACATATGATACATCCCACATGGAACTCTGTGCCCACTAAATCTATTGTCCAACTCACTTGCTTTGTGTGTTGTGCAGTGTATTGTGTATTGTTTACTAAAACAACAATAAACATGGCAACATAACATGACAATGGCGAAATTAGTCACGCAAGAAAAGGAGTCTTGTCTTAAAATGTTCCCAAAAAGTGAATGAGCCTGTCATTAGCTGAAATGAACTGCTTTGCCATTTTAGACATCTTCAGTTCATCCACGGCTGGTTTACACACGTAATACAAAAGCATTGCATTGTTCAAACATTCTTGGGCCATTATTGTTCTCAGAGAGGTTTTCAGTCTTCACAGTGCCTAGCATTGCTCAGCTGTAGCAGTGGATACTAGTAAGGCGAGGAACAAAAGTGAATGAACTTTGGAAAACAAAATGTCAGAGGCTTGGACAGCATTGGACACATCAGTCAAAGTGCCCATCTTCATGACCTGAGTGATGTTCAGCTTCAGAACTTTATTGTCTGCACAAATCAACTCCGGTAGAGTCCTCAGCTGGTTCTGTAAACAAGCGAGATCCACCTCTTTTGCACGAGAGCTGTATAACTCCAGGAACAGCATTTTCGCTAACTTTTGCTGGTCTCTTTCTCCATTAGCACAAGAAATCAATGTTTTCAATTGCTCCTGGCAGAGCCAGGGTGGTTTTATCAAACTGCTGTCTCAGTTCACCTGAAAGAATATCAATCACTTCAAAATATTGTTGCCTAAAACAGGCATCTGAAGTTTCAAACTGATGAGTGATCTGTCATCAGGATTCTTGGGCAGCCTCTTGACTCTTGGTATTGAAGGCTCACCTGATAACTTAGTTTCTTCTGCAGCCAGGGTCTGGTAAAATATTTTAAATGCATCATCGGTTCTCTGATGTGTCTGATGTGCTACAGCAAGCTCAGCAGATTGTGAGCCTTCTTGCAATGAACAGTCTTTCTTCTTGGCAGAACTCAAGAAGTGCGTTCAGTTCAACCGAATATTAGATGTGCTGACTGAAGTCCAAAACATACCTTGAACTGTTTGAGCTGGAGAACACCTCCGGCTATTCTGCCATACTCAGTCAGACAAGACGAACTGATCTAGGGGCAATGTTCCCCAAGAACATAGTGGCTTATGAGAGCTACATTGATGGCTCCAGTTTGAACTGTTGACCTGGACAGAGCAGGTTGTTGGAAATTCCTGTGAATGTAAATTGGTTTGGGACTTGTTCAAAAGTCACCATCCACTTGGCTGAACAGCACGCAAGTTTTGCAATGTCCATGCATCTATCTAAAGTATTCCTTACTGTGACACGCTGGCAGCTGGACTCCTGCAGGGACAAGGTTAAACAGTGCACAAAACTGTGTTCAGACAATGCTGCTGGTTCTAATTCCTGTATCCGTGCAGCAAGTCCAGGAAGTTTCCCAGTCTTATTACCCACTTCATCATAAGTATGTCCCTGTTGGAAGAAAGGAGTGACATGCAACAAACCAGTATATCTTTCACCACGGTGTGTGGGTATTGCGCATCAGTTTTGTCTAGCTGTACAAGGCCTATGCAGTCTTGGTGAACATGAAAGAATTTGTTGATCCATCTAACACAAATAGACATTTGGTCCTTTTTAGATAGGTCAGCGGCTTCATCAGCAGTGATGCCATACCAAGGGTACTGCTGGATTTCATGTCATTAACTTTGTAGAAGTGCATTTCCCAAGAGACAGAGAATTTCATTTATAATCTCATGTGATTGATCATTTTATTAGCAACCCTGCACTGACATTCAGATTGTCTTCAGTTCTTAAAAATAACAGCTGTTGGAGTTTTCCCAGAATTTTAGGTCTGCATATTGCCATGTCATGCCATAAAAGGAAATGCATGGAGTATAGCTGAATCATTAGCATCCTTCGCAGTACAGTTTGTTCTCACTGAAATTGGTCATTCAGATGCACTATCACAGAGGGCTGATCTTTGGTCAGATATTTCATCTTGGTTTAATTACAAAGATCACTTTTGTCATGTTCTCTGAACCTTATCATTGCCTTCCAGTTATTGTAACCCTTCTCTGTGAAAGCATTGTTAGCTTTCTGACTCAGAGTTAATTTAATATAATTTTTTTAATTAATGGAGATATCCTATCTTCTCGAACTGGAAGGGACCTTGAAAGGTCATCGACTCCAGCCCCCTGCCTTCACTAGCAGAACCAAGTACTGATTTTGCCCCAGATCTGTAAGTGGCCCCCTCAAGGATTGAACTCACAACCCTGGGTTTAGCAGGCCAAATCTAAAACCACTGAGTTCAGTTAAAAAATTTTGAGCATTTCCCCAGAAACAATAGAAGTAAAATGCCATGTTCCGTCAAGGACTCAAGCTCAGCCATGGATAATGACTGTGCCAGCTTGCTTGAAATGTTATGTACACATTCTTGTTTCTAGCTTGTTGTCTGTCTTCAAATTTGTCGTTTGGTATACGCTGTCACTATGAAGCAGCTGCTTCTCACCACCAGAAACATTTGCTTTCCTTGTTGCATGATGATAAAGGCACATTATCAATAACGCTGTAAGTAGAGATTGCAGCTTCCCACACTTCAGTAACTCACACTTCAGTAGTTGATGGGTACAGGGGGTTCTGGAGAGAATGCCTTTTCAAGAATTGTCTTGTATCCATCAGCACTGCACAGCAATAGCAATGCTGTGTGTACCGTTTCTTGGAAGGAGCCAGCTCTTGTTTCTCCTATGCTAAAGGAGAGGAGATTCTATCTTATAACTAAGTTTTGGTGGGCATTGAAAGAATATCATGTACTGCTTTTGCTTTATTTAAACATATATGAGAAAACAAAGGAACAGTTCTTTCCTCTCCTCTGCATGCTCCTGACATCCCTTCTGCCTGGAGACTGGGACACACGGAGGCATCACCTCTTTTCTCCTTTCCCCTTGTGGGCCTTCTGGCAGAATTTGTCCTTCAGACCTCCATAGCAGTGCATGACTCTGACTTGTTCATGCAGAGACATGGATGGGGAGCAGCACAGCCACGTTCTGCAAGCGAGAGTTCATACGGGTGGGTTTTTGTTTAGTTGTTTGTGCCCTTGGTTTCATTATTTCTGTGGGTGCAGTTGAACCCCCGTTAAAGCCACTCCTTCTTGAAACACATGTGGTTAATGATGTGTGTCTGAGCCTTCTAATGATCCCTGAGCTAAGTCTGGTTGACTTCTAGGGTGTAGATAGTTTTGCTTTCTGTTTTTGTAGATGTGATGCTCAGTTCAGGCCATTGACAGAGTTTGTGGCAAATTGCTGAATCTTGGCTATGTTGAAATTTAATCCAAGGAGGAGCAGAATACATTTATCTTAAGTTTGATTAAAGGAATATGTGTTGTAAAGAAAAGCCCTAAATAGCAAGTAGAAGGAAGGCCTTGAAATGATGAGTTATAAGGCCAGAAGGAATGAAGTAGGGAAAACGTCTGGTTCAAAGAATAATGAAATAAGGAGAGGTTTCTAGAAAGCCAGCCTCTAACCAATAGGGGTGACTGCAGATGGTTTTAAATAACACAAAGAGAATCTGTCTTAGAAAGAGCCAACATGCAGCTTTCCTATCCCACATGCCAGTGTTATCTCAAAAACTACTGCCAATGTGAACCCAGATGCAGAGATGGGGAGAAAGGAGGCTGAAAATCTTATTTGGATTGAGACTGGAAATAAGAGTGAACTGTCTCAAATAGGTTTTTAGCTGAAGTCCGTAATTGGCGATGATGTCAATTGCTTGTTAAAAGGTATAAAAAGTGAACACTTAAAGGGTTCATCACTGATACCTGCCTGACCACTCTGGAGCCGACCAATATGGGTCTAAGCACCCTGAGTTTAGCCCATTTGTAAGTATATTGATCAAATGCATATATAAGTTTTGTTACTGTTTGGATGTAGTAAGTTGCTTATTATTTGGGCTTTTTAGGCCTGTTTAGAGCAATTGTATAAATAGCATTTGGCTTTTGGATTTAATAACGGAATTTATGGTTAAATTAGTGTTGTGATAATAACCTGCATAAATAATCATTCCAACAGGAGGGAAAGCATAAAAGAGAAAATATGAAAAACTAAATGGCTCCCTTTTGTGATTTAATAATAAACATGCCTGACCCTCAGATCATAGCTTACAGATTTTCCAGGGTTTGGTTTGATTTTTTTTGTTTGTTTGTTTGTTTTGGGCTTTTCCAAATCCTTTTTTGATCTTTCTTATTTTTCAGCTAAGTCTTCATTCTTCAGTATTTATATTCATCGTAATCTTCTTAGTGCTAAACAACAAATAATTCTCCTCTAGTCTGGAGAATCTTCTTTTTTCTCTCTTCTCAGCCTATGCTACATGCAGTAGCACTTCTAATAATGACTACAGAAGTTTCATAAACATTTTATAAGTGATCTTGTATCTTATTTTGACACAGTCCTATTCCGATGGCAGTATGTCTAAGATTATCTCCCATCCTCCTGTTATGTTGTTTCCCTCTGAAAATGGCTATGAGGATTTGAAATAGGCAAGATATAACCATCTAAGTTCAAAGGTGGCCAGTACATTGAGTTTATGCTCAGACTCTTGCTAAATAAATAAATCAAGGGATCTTTAATAACCACAACTCACCAAGACTTCAGTTTTACATCTCATTTTGAAGAAAGCCTCTCAGTTGTTCCATAATGCCATGTCACATCTATGCTCAGACTGAAGAGGACTATATACAGTACCGAATGACCAATCCCCTAAAGGTCTCCCTTTCAAGTACTGACCTCCTGAACCTGATTTATGTGTAAGAACCAATGGATACATGGCCTTGTGGTTCAAGGCTTTGAAAAACCAAAGGGATCATGGAATGTATCAGGACTGTAATAAAATGTGCTTCTGTGGGTTCTCTGCTGATGGTGAATTTTAAATATTTTATTTCACAGACATTCTTGGGAAGAGGGCAATAAAAGGTGGAGAGAAGTTATTATTTCACTGAGGACCACAAGTAAGCAGGAGAAAGTTAAAAATTACTACATCTTCCGATAGGCAATAAGTCCAAAACCAGAACTGCCTGCCCTGGAGTTTTATAGAACCCAAACAAAAACATAATTAGCAAGACTCTTTGAGCAAGAAAATAATTCTGATTTTGCTTGTTTCTGTGGTATAAGTGTTATGGATGGTGTCTGTCAGCTAGTGCTTTATTTTCTTTAAGAACAGATAACTACATTGTGTGTATGCAGGCCATTAGAGTATGTACCAGATATTATTGTATTTACATTGCTAGTCAAAATATTCAATCATCCCCACACTAGATTTTTCATGCGTTCTCTCTGATGTGGAACACCATGGTGAAGATCCGTTCCTCCACTGACCTGGGTAGGAGTTTTGATGTTGATGTCAATGCGTGACATGAACTACAGCCAAGTGAGAACACTGGGAGCAGGCAAGCAGCATGCATGTAGGTAACTGTGGTGCTGCACTAGGCCACAGATTTTTTTCATTTGCATAGTAATTGAATTATAGGGACATTGAAAGTGAAAGGGAAGAAACATTTGATCATCCTCTGTCAACACCAAGAGTAGGATCTTTGAGACAGGAAGCACGCATTTGCTCCAAAAACATACATTGTTTTTTTGAGTGCACTGGTTCTCTTGTTCTTCCTCTAAAGGAGAATCCCTTCTGTTCCGTGACTTGCCATTGCATCCGTCTGTGTTACCTTTTATGTGCTATTTTAATGTTCTGCCACTTTCCTTACCTGAATTCAGATTTTATAGTTCTTGACTCTGAAATCTGACTCCATGGTGGGGTTACTCTGGAAAACAAATGCAAGGAGCATGAAAATCCTCCTGGACAAACTTATTACATTTTCTCACTTTGCATATGCTGACACAAGAGGAAGGATTTAAGTTCTGATGAAGAGGGAATGAAATATCAATGACATAAAAATGAGCTTTTGAAACTTGGCGACCTATTAAGACTTTACTATCTAAACTCCAAGTTTTCATAATCAGCTGCTTTTGATAAATCCTCAATATCAGGTGGCCAGAAAAATCACAAATGAAGAACTCCAAAGGCGGATGAAACAAACTAATAAGACAGGAAATTACAGAATGAAAATAGAGATGGCTGGGACATGCAGGGAGGAAAGACCCAAATAACATAACAAGACAGGTGTTGGACTGGTATTGCCAAGGCAAGAGGCAACAAGGTAAACTAAGATTAATATGAAAACATACAATCGAAGCAGAATTGAAAGCTATCAAAATGACATGGAAAGTGGCTAACACTGCAAGAGGAGACTGGCAAAGATGGAAGTCGTGGTAAAGGCTCTGCATGGAATAGAGAGGCATAAGAGAAGAGAAAAGGAGCTTTAGTTGCTGAATGCTAATTCTAGTGGCTTTTGTTGATTTCATAGACATCAGAGTTAGAATTTTATCTGACAAACAAGTCACATTCTGCAGCTCTCTTGTGAAAGGGTGAAAAATGAAATAGATGCTGTCTAATTCAAGGTAACATATCAAAAAATTATGTTTGAAGTATGGAAGAGATTAAGGACACTTTGAAATGTATAATTTGGCTAACAGTATTTCTTTTAAACTTAACAATTAGAACATCATTGGGCATTGTCATTTGCATCATAACATTGACAAATAATATGCCATTGAGCAGTGGCATTATCATCTAGGCTACAAAGGGCTATTTTTTTTAAGGCAATGAGATTTAAATCAGTAATCCTCCTGCTCCTCAGGGATTTAGGCATTTAGAGATAAAACATCAAGTGGCAGTTAAATTGGGTAAAGCTTACTAAATAAAGGGAAAAGATTCAGTAAACCACAATAGACTTATTTTCTGATCTGTAATAATACTTTACACTTTTAGTTAGGAATGTCAGAGCTTTTAAAAGTTATTATCTGCTTCACTTGGGTGTTGTGGGGCTTAATTATCATTATTCCTATTTTATAGATGGGGAAACCAAAAGGTTAAGTGATTAGCTCAAGATTTCTTATATTCCTATGACAGAACCAGGAACAGAACCCAGATTCCCTAATACCTGGGCCAGACCATACTTCCTGGCTTCTATTCATTTAAAGTGCTGTTTGATGAAAATAACAGTCCTTCACTGTCCTGATCAGCTGGAGCCTGGTCCTGCAAGTCTTACTGAGCATAAGGCTTGCTACCGTGAGATGTCCACTGGTGGTAGATAGTCTCAGGATTTGGCTCTTACTTTGATGACTGGCTTCCAAACAAGTGAAAGCAAAATGGAAGTCATCATCATATCATCGGTGATCCCTCGACTCAAGGATCTCTACCATGGATTTATACATAGGTCCTGAGGCATCTAGACAGACTTATGTGTAGTGCTGGGGAGGAGCTGGTGGTTGTGGTACATGTAGGTACCAATGACATAAGGAAGGGTAGGAGAGATATCCTGGAAGCCAAATTTAAGCTGCTAGGGAAGAGACTGAAATCCAGGACCTCTATGGTGGCATTCTCAGAAATGCTCCGAGTTCCACACGCAGGGCCAGGTAGGCAGGCAGAGCTTCAGAGT
>NC_133771.1:138971581-138998377 GCF_003597395.2 Chelonoidis abingdonii
CTATTAGCCAGTATGGGTAAGGAATGGTGCCCCTAGCCTCTGTTTGTCAGAGGATGGAGATGGATGGCAGGAGAGTGATCACTTGATCATTGCCTGTTAGGTTCACTCCCTCTGGGGCACCTGGCATTGGCGACTGTCGGTTGACAGATAGTGGGCTAGATGGACCTTTGGTCTGACCCAGTACAGCTGTTCTTATGTCCTTATGTAGGAGTCCAATCCTGGCATCACAGATCTGACCACAGTAGGTACAGACATTTCCTGGCAGGTCAACTGCCTGCTGGAAGAAAGGACTTTCTTTTTCCTTCCTTCTCTCTCTCTTTTCAGCTTCAAGGACATGGTGCTTCTCCTCGAAGCAGGCCACTGCCTGATGGAGGATGTGGCACCTTTGGGGTTGGTTGGTGGCTTGCTCCTTCCAGCTTGTGATGGCCACATCAGTTTTGAGAAACGCTTTCAGTATGTCTTTGCAGCATTTCCTCTGATGGCCACAGGATTTCTGACCATGGCTGAGCTGAGAGAAGAGGATTTTTTTGGGGAGGCGAGAGTCTGGCATCCGCACACAATGTCCAGCCGAGCAGAATTGGTGCATGAGGATCATTGCGTCAATGCTGGTGACATTGGCTTCAGTGAGGATGCTGGTGTTAATGCAGTGATCTTCCCACTTGATGTGAAGAATCTTCCGGAGACGTCGTCGGTGGCACCTCTACAGACTCTTGAGGTGCTGTCGACAGATCGCACAGGGTTCGCATCCATAAAGGAGTGTAGGAATAACAATTATTTCAGGATCTTGGTGTCCTGCAGTAGGTCACGGCCCATGAAAACACATCGGAGCAATTTCCCAAAGGAAGCACTTGTGCGTTGAATACTGTGCGGGATCTCACTGTTGATTTTTGCATTTTGAGAAAGTTGGCTACCGGGGTAGCAGAAGTGCTTGACTATCTCCAAAGTCTGTCCCTCGAAGATGATTTGTGGAGGGTCATGTGCAAGGCCCAAGGCAGGCTGATGGAGCACTTTAGTCTTCTCAATATTGAGTGAGTGTCCTAGGCTTTGATAAGCTTGTGCAAAAAAATCCAGTGTGGACTGAAGGTCATTCTCAGTGTGCGTGAAGATGGCACAGTCATCAGCACACTGAAGATCAGTAATGGATGCCCTGAGGACTTTAGATGTCAAGCAGAGACATCAAAGATTAAAAAGCTGTCCATCCAGTCTGTATTGAATGTCAACTCCACTGGGGAGGCGTTCTTTAATGAGGACCAAAGGATTGCTAAATAGATGGAGAACAGGGTTGGGCCAGTAACGCATCCTTGCGTAACCCTAGTTTTGATGACGAAAGGGTCCATCTCCAGGCCATCACAGAGAACTGTGGCAGTCATCTGATCTTAGAGAAGCCTTTATAAATATTGGAGCGCAGCCAAATCTGGCCAGCACCTTCCACAGGGCTTCGCTTTTGCTGGAGTCAAAGGCCTTTGTCAAATCGATGAAGGCCGTGTACAAGTCCTGATTTTGCTCCTGAGTATTTTCCTGGATTTGGTGGGCAATGAAGATCATGTCAGTTGTCCTGCAAGATGGTCTAAAACCACACTGAAATGCCGACAGTATATCCTCAGCAAGGGGAAGTAATCTGTTTAAGAGGATACAAGCAAGAATTTTCCCTGCTGTAGATAGGAAGGCAATGCCTCGATAATTTCCACACTCTAACTTATCTCCTTTCTTAAAGATTGTAACAATTGTTGGCATTTCTCAAAATGCAAGTATCCTGCATGTGAATATGGAATCATAGGAATGTAGGTTTGGAAGGGATCTCAAGAAGTCATCAAATCCATCTTTTGCACTGAGGCAAGTAAACCTAGACCAAGTGTTTGTTTAATTTGATCCTAAAAACTTCAAATGGCATGGATTCCACAAACTCCTTAGGGTCTCTGTTCCAGTATGTAAAATATAGTGGAATCCTGTTATGAAGAGTTTTTATCATTATTATTTCTTTTTAACTGAATGCAACACATACTTTCATTATAATCTGAATTGCTCTTTGCATATGGCCTGGAGAGACTTCGTATATCTTGTTTTACTTGTTCATTTAGGATGGGATTTTTCAAAAGCCCATAGGTGATTTAGGAGCACAAGTCCCATTGATTGAGTGCTTCTAAGAAACTTAGGCATTTTAGAAAAATCCCACCCTTTATATCTTAAATGAAAAAACCTAAATGACTGAGAGTTAAAACCATCTAGCAGTTTACATAGCTAGTCTAGTTGTTTGGTTTCACCCTTACAATCAGCTGTTCAGATTCGAGAAATGCCAAGTAATTTGCTTTTGGTTTTCACTGAATCCAAAATCTGACTATTGAAGAGATTTGTAGGGGTTGTGAGAGGAAGCATGTGTTTTGTGCATATTTGTTTTTTGTGCTTATTCTTGATTTCAGTTATGTGCAAACACAAATCTAGGCAACATGTCAATATTCATGAATCAGATGCAGTAAGTCACATAGACACTCTAATGATGAGGGCCATCTGGATAGAGAGAGAACTGAACCCATTTCAGAGATGATGTATGTCATCTCTAGCACATTTCATCCCAAAGGGTGTGCTTTCTTACAGCATTTGCCTCTTGACATGGAGTACAGCCACAGGGCAAACAGCATAACAAATAGATACTTTGGTGGTGAGGACAGTAAAAAAATGCCTCGAGAGATACACCAACTTCCAGTCTTACCTGGATATACCAATATGTAACATATGCCACAAAACATCACATCTGAATTTGGCCTAAGCCATCCTCTCTTTATTTATTATAGCAACTCTTTACATCTTCAGGTTAGATTAACTAAACAACTCCACATGAAGCTACATGAAGTGTCCATTTTAGACACTGTCCTGGACTGAACTCCATTCCATCTGTCCCAGCAAAGACAGTTTGTATCGGCAAATTTCATCTGGGTAGTAAGTCATGTGCTCACTTTGTGCTCCAAGGTGTAGCATGGATCTACAGTAAGTTCAATATGTTTCTCTGCCTGCTGCCTCTGGAGCATTGTTGTGAGTCAACATCATGTTGGTTTCAACATGTTTGACAACAATGCACAGAAATGTTGTGCAATATAGTCTGTTGACCTTCTGGCAGTTTCTTTTTATATAGCTGTTGTATGAGTGTTTGCTGCTGTTGTTGAATGTTGGAAGCCATACTATGTAGAATTTCCTGTCAGTAAAAATAACTGTCTTTACCCATGTGTGGTTGGAAAAATGTTGTCACAATCTTAGTCACTAAAGGGACTTAGTTTCTTTTGTATTTGGAGTCTCATATCCAATAGGACCTGATCTTGCAAGCCCCCTGTGCATGGAATGACCATTGAAGTTCTAGCCTTCTTTATGCTTCTAAAACAACCCAAAAAGGGCAAAGGGTCAGTTCCCCTCCCCTTTTTGCAGGCAGGTCTCTTGGAAGATTTCATGAAATCCAGAAGGGGCTTGTCATTATCTGCATATAATCTTGTACCCTGAGCATATCTATCTTTCTAAGGTGTTTCTAAAGCTCCTTTCACTGTGCTAGGTGCATCACTGCAATTGACAGCACTGAGTGTACCTAAATAGCAATATTCTTGTAGCCTGCCTTATTTCTAAATGCACAGTGGCATGTTGGTTTTCTCCTTCTTGCCTTCCCCTATAATATCCACAGGGTTAAACCTAGAAAGATACCATTGCTGGGGAAAGGCCTTAGCAAGAGGTGGGTCTTGCATTTAAACCTGGACCTAGGTGAAGTAGTTAAACATTCATTGTGCTTTCCGAAAGAGCCATCATCCATTCGTCCAGTGATAGGAGACCGTGAACTTTGCTTGCCTGAGGTTCACCTTCTTAGCTCTCCAACCACAGACAAAACTACCTTGTCTCACACATTAGAAATGCTAGTATCTGAGCCAGCTTTAAATCTATGCTGTATGCTAAAGAGCTACTTATGCTCAATTACTTATTACCTGGAGTGATTAAAGTGATTTGCAGTGTGTTTGTACACTGTTAACTCCAATACAGTGTACATGTGTGATTTTATTACCATACTGGGAATGGGAAAAAATAGAACTTGATGTTGTACCACTGAGTATCAAAGACCTTAAGCTACTTTTAAAAAAAAAAAGAAAGCAGGTTACTTAAATTATTTCATTTAACTTATGTTGTTATTGTATGAATTAGCCTGAATTATGATATTCTGAGAATAGGATAGCCCCAGCTGTACATGCATCATGACTATAATTACATTAAGCAGCTCTAGTAACATTATGAACTGAGAGCAAACTTCAAGTGATCTTTAATGCCATCAAATCCCTGAAACAGTCATGTTTTATGCACAGTTTGAGAGAAAAGTAGTGGATGTAATATGTGGCTACATAAATCTGTTTCTCCCTCTCAGTGCTATGGGGAAAGTTTAACCAGAAATACAGGGCTGAGGCAAGTAGACATGAGAGAGGAGAGAGAGACACAGCCAGCATGGTTGGAATGATCCATAATTCAAGACTTTGCTGAGGAATGTGGTCTTGGTTATACATAGGGGCACAGAGCCTGGTCTCTGGCTAATGAACTCGGGGAGCTCAAATGTAGCTGTAGGCCACTTTTGTGTCCCCCGACCCCCGCCCCCAACTTGAGGCCATTAAGGCACCAATCTGCTCCCTGACAGAAATTAGAATATTGTTCACCCGATTCTAATTTACGCTGGTTGCAAATGGCTCCCAAGGGCTGTTTCAGGAGCTTGAGATCACCAATGCAGGAGGGAGCTTCAGACACACCTTCTTTCCCTGCTTACACCCACTACACCAGCAGACAGAAGCTGGGTGGCATATGAGCCGCTATATCAGCTATGTGGCATCCAGGGAATTCTCCTGTGACCAGATCTGCCAGATTTAAGGCTGCTTTATGCCTCAAAGCAGCTGAGATGCACCAGAGAGTTTGATCCAGGTCACTAAATGAGAGGATCAGACTATATCCTAAGGTCTTTTTCTTGGTTTCGAGACCAGTGAAAAGTCTCTTTAAACAAAATTAATTCTTAAACCCAAATGATACATGCTGCAAGATAGACAGACACGTTGTACTGGTAATCAGTGGGTGCACTGGAGCAGAGGTTACGCCAACTAAAAGAAAGAAGAACCTAACTGTTAATATCAATGGAGAAAGGTCAGACTCTGATCTCACCTGAATCCCTCTCTACCATCAGTCACAGCGAATTTAGCTGGCACAGGAGAGTGCTTCAGCTTTGCTGAATTTGGCCCAATATCCTTGTAATTTCTGATTGTGACATGTTTCTTTGTGTAACTCACTAAAATAATGTTTATATTCCCTTAAGCTGCTGTCTCTGGTCCTCTTCTCTCGCCTTCTATACTTTGGAAACTCGTCTGATATCGTTGCCCTTCTTCATTTTTTCACATGTACTTTGATCCTCCATCCTTGTTTCCTAACAGCTTCATGTTTTTATAGCAATTAGGTTCCCAAATATAAAATAAAACTAGTTCTCTGTACTTTGTATGTCACTTTCTTGTGTATGTATTTTGTGGTTACACTATGTGGGTACTGCTCTCACTGAAGTCAAAGACAAAGCTACCATTAACTTTAGTCAGAGCAAGGCTGTGCTCTAAAAATGTACAACATCCATTTTGTGTAAGCCTATTACAGGCTTCCATATTGTACTATTAATTACCAATCCAGATCCATTCTTCAGAAGCATTAACTAAATCCACAAACCCAACTATAGAAGCTGAGGGATTAGTGATACGCAACAAAAAGTCTTTATAAGTAGCTATCTCATGACGGTGTGTGTAGAATACTTCAAAACGTACTATGGGTTATCTTGGGATCAGGTCTCATGGCTTGTGCTAGTGTTATGATCCTCCCCAGGCACAGTGAAAAGCAGAGTCATATTTGGTGCCACAACATAAACATACTTTCCTATAGAAAAAAATTTGCCAAATAGTTCCAGCGAGAGGTGATTTATAGAGTGGGTTGGCTCATCTTCTATGGGCATATCCAAAAATTTGTGTATCCGACTATATTAAAAGTAAAATCACACATATTAACAACATGAAAAATATTTTAACAATAGCTAATTAATATTGGATGGGAAAAGCCTGTCATATCTGCTCCCTCCTACCCCATATAGAAACAACAGAAAAATAGCCAAGACTACAAATGCTACTGCATTTCTAGTAGATTAAAACAAATCTCTGGCAATTGCAGGAATATATTGATGACAGTCCCCTAAACGGTAGCAAAAGTCAAATAAATTGTATACATTATGTAAATATTCTAAACCTTTTTGCAAAGGGGACTCAGAGTTTGGCACATGGGCTCTCCTTTGTTCCTCCTAACTTCAGTCTTGAATAATGGACTGGCTAATGTCTATCTGTACCTCTGTGCTCTTCTGGATGAAAAGCAAGAACTGCTCATGTGTGTGTGATTGTTACTTTTTAATGCCTACAACTGATGAAGGATGAAGAACTATTTAAGCTAAAGGAGAATGTTAGCACAAGAACAAATGTGTATAAACCGGTCCTGAACAAATTCTGGTTGGAATTAGAAGGTTTCTAACCATCAGAGGGGAGAGGTTCTGGTACAGCCTCCTAGTAGGAGTTGTGGGGGCAAAACACTTAGTTTTAAGAAAGAGATGGACAAATTTATGAGTGCAATTGTATGGGTGGGGGGGTTGCATGTGATGATAGGGGACAAGGGTCATCAACAGCCCTGGGGCTCACTTCTGGTTTATGTCTTATGTTCCCAAAGCTCATACTTCAGCATTTCAGATGACCATAGCAGGGACCAGGAAGAGATTCCCTGCCCCCCGCCAATCTATTCCAGCAGGGTTTTTTATCTCTTTCATCTGAAACACCAAGGATGACCATAGCTGAAGATGGGACTTGGGACAGAGATCTTAGGGGCACTGGGCATTCTTTTTCTGTCGGTACTTGGCTGGCTGGTTCTTTCTCATACGCTCAGAGTTTATCTGATTTCCATGTGTAGAGCTGGGAAGGAACTTTCTCCCAGGTTTGATTCGCAGTGGTTTTGGGAGTGTTTTCACCATCTTCTGCCAGGATTTTCTGGGTATATCTCACTTAATCATTTCCCTGCTATTGCAGGGGCTTTGGGCACTGACACACCTTGGTCCCTCCTATTATGTTCCTGGACCACACAATACTCTAGTCTTCTACAGGCTGTAATACTTTGGTCTTATTTTAGTTGTGTTTAGTGTGCGGGTGCTGGTATTGGTGGTCTGTACTATACAGAAAGTCAGATTAGATAATCTGGTGGTCTCTCCTGGCCATGAACACTTAACTCTAAAAGCATTACTTACAATATTACAGCAGCTAATTTAGATTCTCCTTTAATTCAAATAGTGCAGATCTATGTGTTTTGAATCATAGTCTGTAGTTTCTAACCCTGTCCCTGCATCTGTGTGGTGGGGCTGATGTCTGCATGTTTGCAGCATGCAACAGCATCATTTAAGAGAATACTCATTTCCCCTAAGCACTGACTAACAATTTGTGGATGAATCTAATAGCAAGGTTGTAGTATTTTCCACTGCTTCATTTTGGGCTAGCTGCTATTTATAACTACATCTTCCTGCTCCCACATAACAGCTATGTGCTGCCTGCACAAATACTGTATTACCCTGTGCAGGGGACGAGAGGAAGGAGAGGCTGCAATCAGCTGCTAAAAGCGTAGAAGTGCAAAAGGGTGATTCAGGTGAGATCATACACTTTCCCTCTGTATCCACTTTCCCCTACTCTTCCTATTGGTCCTCAGGATTCATGGGCCATGACTTTTCCACATCTACTAAACTCAACAGCTGTGTAGTCGATTATCTCTTCAAAAACACATTCTGTTTCAAAGGCATCTGAAAGTTAAGAATACAGGAGACAAAGTGGATTATTTATGCTAAGTACTTGTCGCTGAAACATCATTCTTTTTTCCTCAGTCTCATCATCTGGGAAGTTATTATGAGGATCCTTATAATGTACTGTAAATGTTGGCAGCATTATTTTTGTTAATAGGACATCAGACTGAGTTTAAGATGTGCATTAATGCTAGGCCTTTGGGACCAATTATACTCACTGCACTTGTGTAATTCTAGGGTAACTTCACTGAAGTCTGTGATGAGTTGGGAGAGCTGTGAAGGATGTGAGGCTGTTCTGTAATCATTAAATGAATTCTACATATGACCTGGTTATTGAGATATTTATTGCAGTTATATTGGGTTACTGGAATGCTTATTTATATATTGATTTAGTTAAATAGCAGGACAGTTAGTGCAATAGCAAGAAGGTAACATAATATCTCTAGATAGGTAACGTCCTAATAAACACAGCAGGGGATCATTAAGAAACAATTCTGTGCTATTAATATGCTAAGATGCTCCTTGGCTCCAGCCACAATTACACAGCTGTTTTGCCCAGGCCCGGAACAGAGACCAAAATAACTTGAAATGGTTAATTAACTTGCTAGAAATAAGGGGAGGCAGCTGTCAGAGGCTGTTTCTGAGGACACACTGACACAGAGATAGGCCCTACAAAGGGGAGTCAAGCATTTGGGCCATCCTAAGGCTTACTACCCCCTGAAAGCTTAGGAAGATAGACAGACATGCATATAAACTGTTTTGTTGTTTTAAGATCCTTCTCTTCTGCTCTACTATGTTCTTACTGTTAAAATTAAACAATACTTTTTAAGGAAGTTGTCTGGTTGCTGTATTAACCAGTAATCAGTGCTCCCAAAGGGCAGACTGGCAGGTGCCGAGGCCAGCTGGACCTGCTGAGAAATCAGGGCTGGTCCAAATGGAGATAGGGCCCAAGGACCTACTCTAAGAGCAAGAGAATCATGGGATTCCACTGAGACAATGGCTTCACGGAACTGTATTGCATTTGTGTATCTTTTGAATCCAGCGTAGGTCAGAACAGACCAAGTGATCTGTGTAAAATGAAGTGATGGTCTCTGTGCATGCCTCTTGGATGTCCACCTTCTAAAAAGCTCCTTCACAGTTACTGTAGTGCTAATGGTCAGTCTTGTTGGCAGACTCAGCAGAAAGTTCACGGACTGAATGAGTTTAGAGTCTGAACTTTCCTTTTCACCCACAGAGATGTTTTTTCTGCCTAATAAGATCTGAAGCACGTTGACAGAACAATGTAGTGAAGCATAAATCACTGTTGCCTGTGCTTTGTATAAATATAGTGCTCCTTTCTTCAAATCGGGTATCTTTTCAGGAACACTAAATTCACTTTTAATAAAAATCAAAATAGCTGGTGGTACGATATTTTCCCATTTGCAGGTTGAAATAAAACATAGATATTGCCTGTCTGCACCATAAAACAAAACCTAAAAATGAAGCTTACATAGTCTAAAGTTAAAGGTCCAAGACCTAAGCAAGCTTTTTATTTTATTGGTGTGACAAAATGAGGAAGAGGCAACCAGGGTTAATTGAAATGCAGCAGTCTAAAGCCAGAAAAGTGGGTGACTTGTCTCAGAATTTGTTACAGAGAGAAAGTTATGACTTTACTAAAGTGCACCACCCTGCTGATCTTCCTTTACTGCTCACAAAAGCAATAAACATTAAAGTTAATTGAAAAAAAACCCACAGGCAAGAATTCCCACCAGGGTTCTTTATATCCATGTCTAGGAACTGGGTTATACCTTTCCATTGGTGAGAGAATCTGAAATACACTGGGGATAGGAATGATTTATCGAACTCTTCCAAGTTCATACACTCTGGCGTACAACTGGAACCAGATTTCATTCAGCTGCCATGACTTCCTTTTTCATCTGATATCCAGCTCTGTGGACACTAGTGGAATGACAGAAGACACATAACTAACAGAGTGCTTGATGGATGTTGGGAAGGCAAAGATCAGAAAGACGTCATTACAGTGAGGCAAATATTGCAAAATAAAACTAAAACTGACTGAGTATAAAACTTCTTACTGAATTTGCATTGACTAGACTCTTGATTCTTTTGTGTTAGATTCCTGTGAAAATGAAAGACTTGTGAACTATATTACTGGTGAGTTTTCATCAACACAGCAAATTTTGAGTGAATTTTGCAACACATTTGCAGAACAAACTTCATATTCAAAATTACCAGCATTTGTACAAGAAACAGGCTTCTAACAGATAGTAGGTGTATCTAGTTAGAAATAAAAACATACCAAATAACCACACACACAATAAAAGCTTGAATTTTAAATACAACCAACTGCTCACAAACAAGCTACAGACTGAGAATTATCTGAAAAGATTATTGAGCAAGGTGAAAATTTGTGAGGACAATCTTGTGCAGTGAGTTTTGTGAGGACACTTGTTTGAAAATTTTGGACATTATCCTTCTGTCTGTGTTTATCTGTGTCTGTGTCTGTATCTGTGTCTGTGTTTGCTATATGTCATCCCTTTGTCTTCAGCTCAGTCTGTTATACTATACCTTGCATGCTTGAGTTCTGATTCAGTGATAAGGATAATAACCTGTCTGACTGTTTCATTTTGTGTTCTTAATTAGTATTCCTTCATTTTAAGTCTTTTCAGCATTTGTGAACCATTCAGCATTTCTGTATGTTTACAGTAGAAGATTTCAAGTGTAGATAAGCTACTTATTTACGGCAGAATATTTCCAGTGTGGATAGGCTACATATTGACCAGATAGATCACTATGAAGAGGAGATTTGAAAGTGGTGCAAGCAAGAGACGGCGAAAACAACTGAGTGAAGTAGCAGCTAAGAGCTCAAAGCCAATAATTTCATTTCTTAAACCACTGGAAAACACACCTTATTCAACAAACAATGCTACAGATAATGAAAACTCTGCAACTGCAACAGATGATATTTCAGTGCCAATATCTGAACACGAGTAGTCAAGAAGGAGATGTGCCAGCCATAACAGATGCAGCATAAGTTCTTGTGTACGATCAAGAAACTCAACAGCAACATGAAGATGTAGATCTTATGCAGCAAGAGCAATTCATGAGTACTACAGGTTTGACTGTGACTGACATTGGAATTATTGACAAGCACAATACTGCCCAAATGCAATCTTTTCTTTAAATTAGTTATTTTGAAATTCCAAGTAACATTCCATGAGATGCTGATAATCATGCTTTCCCTACTCATCCGCTGACAAAAACTCTTCCAAATGGAGAGACCTGCACAAGAGACTGGTTAGGTTGAAGTACAGAAAAACAATCTCTGTACTGTGCACCCTGCTTCATTTTGAATAAAAGTGCTGCAAATGCATCAGTTCTCTCTGATCAATCAGGATGGAGCATCAACAGAGGTTGGAGGAAGTTGAAAGACTGAATATCATCACATGAGAGTTCACCGTCACACAAAGAAAACTATGTTGCATGGAAATCAGCCAGTAGGGCACCATCAGCTGAAAGTTCAGTTGAGAATTTACTCTTGACTGAACTCTCTACAGAAACTAATAACTGTAACCGCCATCCTGATTTTTCACATTTCCTGTCTGTCACCCTAGTTGAGAACCATGGGTCCATTTTCTACCACTGGGCAGGTTTATCCTGGAACCTGGTTGGCTTCAGTGCACTGAAAGAAATTGCATCAAAAGAGACAATTCTAACCTTGCATGGTGCTCTCAGTAGGAATATTTTGCTCTTCTACAGTGAAGTTATCAGAGGTTCTCAAAGACACTTTACAACACATTAATTCGTTTTCACAACACCTTGAGCGCATCCTGAATGCCATCCTTTTTCTTTCTGAGTGGGGAATGGCTTTCTTTGGTTCCAGTCAACATATTGGTGATCATGCAAATGGAAACTTTCTAGGCATAGTTGAGTTCCTCAACAAATATGACCCACTTTTATCAGAGCAAGTTAAATGTGTTCAACAATCACAAGAGAGTCAAAAGCACATGCAAGTCCATTATCTCTCCACATGCATACAAAATGAGTTTATTGAGCTATGCAGGTCATTCGTACAAACAACTCTTGATGAGATTCAAAATGCCAAGTATTTTTCAGTCATTGTTGATGCCACTCCAGATTGTTCTCACAAGAAACAGCCTACTCTGGTTATTTGATATGTTCAGATTGTAGACAGCTCAAAATTTTCAATTGAAGAAAGGTTAATTTTGTTTGATAATTTCACGAGAAAAACTGGAAAAGAAATTGGTGCTTGAGTACTAGCAATTCCAGAAGGTTTTAAGTTAGATTTTCAAGTCTGCATTGGCCAAGTCTATGACAACGGATTTAATATGGCTGGGAAGTACAAAGGTGTACAAACAGTTCTGCTTGAGCATAATTCAAACTATATTTTCTCCAGCTGTGGAAACCACACACTAAACCTTGTAGGTGTTGACTGTGCTGAATCATGCAAGAAGACAATTACTTATCTTGGAACTGCTCAGCAAATGTACAATCTCTTTGGTAGCAGTCCACAAAGGTGGGAAATTCTGAAGCAATATCTTCCTGTTTCACTGCCTGGGGTGTCCAAAACTGCATGGTGTGCACATATTGATGGTTTTCAACCAGTTGCGCAGCATTTGAATTCAATGAGAAAGGCTTTAAATGAGTTTGAATCACTCAATCTCACTGCACAGGCTCGAACTGAACTTCAGTCTATTCAGAAGCACATATTCAAATTTGAATGCATTCTGATGTTATCTTTGTGGATTGTCTGTTACAGCTATCCCCCTATTCCATTTTGTTTCTTACAGCTGTCCCCATACTCCATTTTGTTCTCCTCCTGTGGCCGCCCCTTCCCTGGCTGTTAAGCGCAGATAGCTGACACAGCAAACCCTGAGAGAACCCCCAAGACCACAGACTCTAGTAAGGTATGAAGGAACCCGAGCCAGGTTTATTGTCAAACGAAGCACAAGTAATAGTTTCCTATAGACTCTACAGGACATACTACGAATATGTGCCCCCTGGCAATGGACACAGCTCAGTCAGTGGTGGGACTTTTCCACTGCCCCTAGGCTGGACAAAGATGTGCACTCCGGGACCTACTTTTATACAGTTACAGGACAGATTACTCATCCCTACTGATGTATTGAGGTACAGCCCCTTGGCTCATTAGGGTGCTGTCTCCCCTTTGATCATGTTGTTCCAGACAAACAGATCTATCCATCCCTATACACCCCATCCCATCGTATTTTATTGTTAAATTCCCACCACTTCCTTTTTCCTTTAATAAAGAAATTAATTGGCACCCCACCTGTGTGGTAATTGCTCCCCAAGATCCCATATACCTGCTGGCAGGGACAGAAGCTACTTACAATGATCCACCAAACTAATCTGGTAATCGAAGCACGCATTGCTACACTTGATGTTGAGAGAGATAACATTGAAAGTCTTATCAATGACATTCAACAGATTCATGAACAATGGGGATGCGATCCTGACTGAGTCCAGATTAGTAGCACAAAATATTGGCCTTCCATCTGAGTTCTCCACCAATTTGAACTTACCTACTGAATCCGATGCTGAGCAGCATTATAGGGTCAATGTCTTCCATGTCATCATTGACTCTATTAAGTCAGGTCTTACACATCGATTTGAGTCACTGCAACTAATTTGTACCCTTTTGGGGTCTCTTTGGCAATTCAACAGACTGAGTAATGAAGATCTACTTGCAGCTGAATAATTTCAGCAACAGTACAACAAAGAAATCTCAAAAGATCTCAGTGACGAGGTCATCTTCCTCAAAACAAATATATTCCACGAACTTTAAATTGGATTGCAAGCCAAAGGAATTGCTTCAAGAAATACTTGAACTTGGACTCTCTGGGGTGTTTCCTAATATCACAATTGTATTGCATATTTTTGTCAGTTTGCCTGCATCAGTGGCTTCAGGTGAATGCACCTTCAACATGTTGAAGCAGGTAAAGAACTATCACCATTCAACTATGGGACAAGAGTGTTTGAATGGGCTTGCCATGGTTAATATTAACTGAGACATTGCACAAAAGCTAGATTTTTCCTCAATAATTAGTGCATTTGCACAGAAAAAGGCTAGAAAAGCATTTGTTAAATAAAAAAATATTCAAATTATGTTTCACTCTTTCTTTGGTGCCTCATTTTGTTTTCATGTGTCGTCGTCTTTATATTTATTATGGTTAAGGGACTCAAAAGCTGGAAGTGTCCCAGGCCTCTCTGGACCTCTGAAAGGGTCTGTGTGGTGCGGCTTGGCTGCGGTTCATCCCTCAGCAGGGCTGTGGGGTATCCCACCGCCTCGCTCTAGTTCGCCGGCCGACGGTTCTGCGGTCGTGGGGAACAACGCACACTCGGTTAGGGGCTCAGGCCTTTGGAGCAGGGGCTGAGTCAATAGTCAAATGGTGGCCCAGGCCCTAGGTCAGGGCGGAGCAGCCAGCAAACAGTCAGAGACTCAGGCTTTTAATTGGGGACTGAGTCAAGAGTCCAAATAGCAGCCTCGGCCCTAGGTCAGGGCGGGGCAGCAAGCGAGCAGTCAGGGACTCAGGCCTTTCAGCAGGGGCTGAGTCACTAGTTCAATGTCAGTCCAGGCCCTGGGTCAGGGCAGGGCAGCAAGCAAACAGTCAGGGACTCAGGCCCTTAAGAAGGGGCTGAGTCAATAGTTCAGTAGCAGGAGGTCCTAGCCTCTCCAGGCCAGGGAGAAGGGGGAGTCTGCCACCGAAGGAGTGGGTGGCAGGGGGGACGCAGGCCCTCCCACTCCACTGCATCCCAGCCCGGGGCCCTAGCAGGGGCAAAGACTCGCTGCTGTAAGTGGGGATCCTGGCCACAACACACTGACATAGGTTCCGGCAGTGCTGCAGCCAGACTGGGGTCAGCTGCCCCCGGGCTACTTCCACACTCCCCCTCGTAGGGCACCTTAGTCATCGTAGCATCGCCGGCGGTCTCAAACACCATCGGTTCCTCTGGGTAAGTAGCGGATGGTAGGCTCAGCTCCTCCTTGGGGTAGCAGGCAAGAGGCAGGCTCGGCTCCCTCTTGGGGTAGCGGGCAAGAGGCAGGCTCAGCTCCTCCTTGGGGTAGCTGGAGTGGGGTTGTCTCGGCCAGTCCTCCTCAGGGTAACGAGTGAGGGGAAGGCTCAGCCAGTCCTCAGGGTAGCTGGAGTGGGGTAGGCTCAGACAGTCCTCCTCCGGGTAACGAGCGAGGCGTAGGCTCGGCGTGACCTCAGGCTGGCCACAGCCTTCTGCTGTCTCCCCCAAGGGAGCTTGGCCACAGACATCTGGTCTCTGTGGCAGCTGGCTCTCAACTGAGGTCTGCAAGTGAGCTTTTATACTTCCGGGTCTGTGCCGTGACCTCTGGGGGTGGGCGCAGGACCCAGTGGCTCTGCCCACATTGGTGTCAGGGGAGGTTCGTCCCTCAGCGGGGGTGTGGGGTATCCCATCGCCTCGCTACAGCCTATCTCGAAAAACTGAGTAGGGAGGGGAAGGATGGTGGATTTCTAATCCAGGAAGCGTAATACAATATAGATGCTGGCCCCCATCTCAGTGAGAACCCTACAATAGTTTCCCCCAAGACTGGTTTAAAAATTAGCTCAAAGCTGACACCATCCCCAGAAGAATGGGGGTTGGCATCAAATATGCAAATAAACAAGGAGTCCTTGTGGCACCTTAGAGACTAACAAATTTATTTGGGCATAAGCTTTTGTGGGCTAGAACCCATTTCATCAGATGCATGGAGTGGAAAATACAGTCGCAGGTGTGTATATATATATACATAGCACATGAAAAGATGGTAGTTGCCATTTTGCTGATACAGAGTAACACGGCTACCACTCTGAAACCTATCAAATATGCAGTCATTCTAATTTTATATGTGCTAAAACAAAATAAAATAGCCCCCCAAATAATTGGCACTAAAATGGTTGGCAGCAACTCTAGAGGCATCATGGACAGGCTCCCCCCAGGTGAGTGCTGAGACCCTGGCAGAGTCAGGAAGGGAAGCTTGCAAGGGCCACTACCCATACAACTGTCATAGTCTCAGTCTCTGGAGAGTCAGTTTCACACGCACTATAGCCACTAAAAAGTGTAACAGGTGCTAGTGGGTGCAGCGTTTCTGTGGGCAGAGTCGTGTGAGTGTCCCCCCTTCATGTCTTGCTCCTGCACGTGTGTGCCTGTGTCTGCCTCTCCATGTATTGGTCCTACCCATTCGCATGAGCTGTCACAAAGTCTGCAGTGGACGGGCGGGAGGGGGAATAAGAGCCTTCCACTCCGAAGGTGACAGAATCACTTGCTCGTCCATGGAAAGGCTGCAATGGCCCGGGGGGCTCCCATAGCTCTGGGCGAGTGAAACGCCTAAGTAGTGTCCACCGCTACCCCCGCGCCTCAGTCAGGCACGGGCACACGGCCTAGCCACAGAGCAGCTGGGCGCTAAGGGAGGCTGTGGTGGCGGGGCCGCTTCCCTGCGGAACTGAAAGGTGAGTGAGCGAACCAGGGCAGCTCCCCTTCTGCCCAAGCCGGCGGGAGCGCGATTTGCGATTTGCATGTGACGTTTTGTTTGCAGCAAGCCTCAAAGCGGAGGAGAGAGCGCGGGGTGAGGGAGAGGGAGGCACCGGCGAGCCTGGGGACGGGGAGCTGCTGCGCCAGAGGGACGCGCAGGGGCAGGGAGAGCCCGCAGAGCAGGCAGCGCTGGCTGCAGGAGGCAGCGGGAGCGGAGGGCGCTGCTGCAGCCGGCCCCAGGATGTAGGCGAGCAGCTGGAGAGCTCCTGCCGGCACAAGGGCTCACCATGAAGAAACACTCAGCCAGGGTGGCCCCGCTCAGCGCGTGCAACAGTCCGGTCCTTACCCTCACCAAAGTGGAAGGTAAATCCGGCCGCAGTGGAGGCGGGGGGCGGGAGAGCTCGGCAGCCCCGCGGATTGGGGCGTGGGGACCCCGCCGGTCACTCCGCGGCTGTGCGGAGCTGGACGGGCGGCGGCGGGAGCTCAGCGCTCCTTGCCCGGGCGGGAGAAGGCTGCAGCCCGGCGCTGCCTGCGGGTTCCTGGGCTGGGAGAGGGGCCGCGGGGCGGGGTGGCGCTGCTGCTGGAGGGCGAGGGGCGGGATTGCTGCAGCCGCGCGGGGCCCTATCCTGAAGGGACCCGCCGACTGCCACTGAAGGAGGATTTCGCCAATGCAGACATCGCCGTCCAGTGTGCTGAACGTCAGCTCCCTCTCGCGGGGCCGGAGCCTGGCATAAGTTAGCGCTAAGTTTTCCCAGGCGGGGAAGGGCTGTGCATTGAAGGAGGGGCTGCTTTGGGAAAGGACATGCTGCCCTCATAGGAAATGGAGAAACGCTCACTGCTCACATCGTCCGCCTGCTGCGGGGCTGCGACTCTGCTTTCCTGCGAAGGGGGGTTAGTTGGAAGCTACATTGCCTTGCATTGCTGCATTATTCCCACTGCTGTACCAGAGCCTCCTCCAGCGCCCCCCGGTCCCTTCCTGAAGCCTTGGAGAGCAGGAAGCAGACTCTGCTTTCAGCTGTGCTGGCACTGAGCTAAAGCTGACCCCATGACTCCCCCTCAGACACACCACCACCATCCTAGGAGTCCGGGGGTGCTGCAGCACCCCCTGACTTGAAGTGGTTTCCATCAAATACAGGGCTTACAGCTTGGTTAGTGGCTCTCAGCACCCCCATTGGAAACATTGTTCCAGCGCCCCTGACCACCATCACACTGACTGACTGTGCACTGGTCACAGGACACCCCTATGAGGCAGGACAGTGCTCTTATCCCATTTAACAGATGGGCAGAGACTAAGGGATTTACCCATGGTCACACAGGAAGTCAGTGGCAGAGCCAGGACTTAAACCCAGTTTTTTCAAGTCCCAGGCTCACACCTTAACCACTGGACCTTCCACTTAGTTGATAATTGGTCAGAATCTGTCAACACTAGTAGGTGGATGGAACGGAAGCATTGGAGATTGTTCAGGCTGAGCTGATAAAGCTGCTGTGCCCTTTTGGCCTGAAACAATAAGCACATTGGCTCCATACGGACCGAAACTGGAGGTGCTAGGGGTGCTGTCACATCCCTGAGCTTGAAGTGGTTTCCGTCATATACAGGGTTTCAGCTTGGTTCAATGGCTCCCACTATACAAATTGTTCAGTAGCTCTCAGCACTGCTGATTGTCTCTAAGGTTAGAAGAAGTGCAGAGAGATTTCAAGAGGCCATTTGCAATCAGGAGAGGGGATCCTGCAGTCGTTCAGACACCAGGCTCTGGGTATTCTGGTCTACAGTGGTCTATAGTGAAGCAGCAGTTGCAGAGGAAAGCAACCAGGGAAACCTGAAGAGGTTATGCTCCAGGTGAAATGACCCTGGAGTGTGGCGTGGCATGTGGGAGGACAAGGCACCATGGTCTGGAATGCAGTAGGCATCAGAGGAATGGGGACAAGTGGGCCAGGTGCTGGAGCACAGGAAGGAAGCTGAGTGAGGGTAGTATGGGGAAGATGTGGAAAAAGAGAATGAAAAGATGATGGGGGAGAGAAGGGAAAGGGTCAGTGGAGGAAGAAAGAGGGTCCTAGAAGGAGCAAGTCAGTCACTGTAGGAAAGGACAAAGAAGTGCAAATAGGCATTGGGAAGAAATATAGACAATGTGGCACTGAGAGAAAGTGGCTGGGAGGAAAGGAAGAGAAATGGACTGTGAGAGAAGAGGGGTAATAAGAAGGGCCATCAGAGAAAGGAGGAAGAGAGAAAAGAGGAAATAAGGATTGAGATTCTGGAGCACTCACAGGAGGAAAAAGACAGAGGGCTCCTGGGAGTAGAAATAAAAATGGGGGGCTCCAGTAAAGTGGGGAGGAAAAGCAGAATAAGAAGAGAAGTATTGAAAGAGAAAAATAGAGAGGAAGAGGAGAGAAAATGGTAGAATACAGATAGAGAGAAAGAAGAGGAAATGAAATGGGGTGAGAGAACAAAAAAGGAATAAATAAATGGAAGGTGAAAAAGAAAAATCAAGACCGCACAACATTAAGGCTAGTGGTTCTATTTATTCAGAATAATGTTGCTCTGTTTCCCAGGCAGTAATCCTCCTGAGGACAGTGTGTAGCCAGTCTCCCAGCCAGTTCTTGATGGAAGAGTTTTTAGTCTGATTGCTCTTTCCTTGAGCTGTAAATTGAATCCTTTCAAGCCTGTTCCTGTCAGTTCTGTGTACCAACTTTCAGAGACCATATTACCAGCTGCCAAGAACTTAGCTGACCTAGTTGGCTTTTTCCAGCTCTAGTTTCTATGTGCCTGATTCTGCTTCCATTGAAGTAATGGAATGGCAAAATTTAAAATACTGTACTTAAATGATTCAGGATACAGCCCAGAGATTTATGGAAACAGCTGGAGTTACTCTTGCCATTTATGTCTTTTTCATGAGATAGACCAACTCTGTGTGAGACTTTCTCTTACCAAATTAATCAACAGGGCAGTTCTTGGGATGGTTACCAATGACACAGCAGCAAAGAATCCTGTGGCACCTTATAGACCAGGGATCAGCAGCCTTTCAGAAGTGGTGTGCCGAGTCTTCATTTATTCACTCTAATTTAAGGTTTCACGTGCCGGTAATACATTTTAATGTTTTTTAGAGTCCTCACTACCAAGTCGATATATTATATAACTAAAACTATGTTGTGTGATTTAAAATTAAATCATAGGTTCAAATGTTAACAGCCACTCTTAAGAATTAATAAAAGTCTGTATCTTATGTCGCCGGCCCACTCAGCCCACTCTGGGTCTGTGCTGGTTGTTACCTAGGTCAGCAGTGGCCTGTGGCGGGCCAGCAGCCGGACCGCCCAGCTGGGGAGCTGAGCGCTCACCGCCACTGCTGTCAGGGTGTTCCATCTCCGCGCGGTCCGCCAAGCCGGCTCCCGGCTGCCAGCCCTCTCAGCCCGCTGCCGCTGGGGCTCCCTGCTCCCCACTAAGTGCGTAGTGTACCTACTTCTTCCCTGGTTCTGGCCCATTCTTCTCCTCTCGTCTGCACTGAACTGGGGAGATGAGACGAGCCAGGGCTGGGTGGAGGTCTGGCCAGGAGTCCTAGAGAGGAGGGGCGACGGGTTGGGTGGCAAGGAGGTTGGTGTGGGGGCACTGTACCTGGGGCACTCCCATTTGGTTGTGGAGGTGCAGGGTGGAATGTGGTAGTGGGGGTGCAGGAGAGCTCCCGTCTTGTCTCAGTGGGGGGGTGGGATCTGCGGGGTGCATGGCTGTGGGGGGGCTTGGGGATGTGCAGGGTGCAAGAAGGCCAGGCAGAGGGCTGGGGCATGTGAGGGTGGCAGGTTCAGGGTAGGGGGCTGGTAAATGTGGGGTGTCAGAGTCAGGCGGGGTCATGGGGGGAGTGAAGGAGTCAGAGGCTGGGTGTACAGGGCTCAGAAGGGCCCTGGGGTTTGTGGGGGTGCAGGCTCAGGCAGGGCTGGGTGTGTTGTGGGGGGTAGGCTCAGGGCAGAGGGCTGGGTGACTGCCCCCAGGACCCCAACCCCCCTCCGCATGCCCCTTGTCCGACTACCCCTCCTGGGACCACACCCCTATCTAAGCCTCCCTGCCCCTTGTACTCTGATGCCCCCCCTAGAACCCTACCCCCTACCTGTCCCCTGACTGTCCAACCCTTATCCACACCCTACACCCAGACAGAACCCCTGGACTTCAGTGCCTATCTAACTGCTCTCTGCCCCCTGACAGGACTCCCAGAACTCTGGACCCATACAACCACCCCCCCGCTCCCTGCCTGCCTCAACCCCTCTCCACCCCTACCTCCTAACGATCGAAATACAAAGGAGCACTAAAGATGATAAAGTCATTGCGGAGAAACTAATGGATTCTTGCTTCAGTTCTTCACAGCTGAGAACTTAGGAAGATTCCAAACCCTGAGCCAGCTTTTGTAGGTGACAAATCTGAGGAAATGTCACTGATTGAAGTGTCACTAGAGGAGGTTTGGAATTAATTGATCAACTCAACATTAACAAGTCACGGGGACAGAATGGCATTCACTCAAGAGTTCTGAAAGAACTCAATGTGAAGTTGCGGACTATTAACTAAGGTTTGTAACCTGTCTTTTAAATTGGCTTCGGTACCAATGACTGGAACTATTAACTAAGGTTTGCTAACCTGTCTTTAAATTGGCTTCAGTACCCAATGACTGGAAGTTAGCTAATGGCCAATATTTAAAAAGGCTCTACAGGTATCCCACAATTACAGACCAGTAAGTCTAATGTCAGTACGGACAAATTAGTCAAAACAATAGTTAAAATAAATTGTCAGACATGTAGAAAAACAAACTGTTGAGCAATAGTCAACAGGTTCTGTAAAGGGAAATCGTGTCTTACTAATCTATTAGAGATTCTTGAAGGGGTCAGCATGTGAACAGGGGGAATCCAGTGGACATAGTGTACTTAGATTTCCAGAAAGCCTTTGACAAGGTCCCGCACCCAAAGGCTCTTACGTAAATTAAGCTGTCTTGGGATAAAAAGGAAGGTCCTTTCATGGACTGAGAACTGGTTAAAAGACAGGGACAAAGGGTAGAATTAATGGTAATTTTAGAATGGAGAGGGTACTCGTGTGTTCCCCAAGGGTAGTCCTAGGACCAATTCTATTCAATTATTGATAAATGATCTGAGAAGGGGTAAACAGTGAGGTGGCAAAGTTTGCAGATGATACTAAACTGCTCAAGATAGTTAAGAACCAAGCAGACTGTGAGAACTTCAAAAGATCTCACAAAATAAGTGATTGGGCAACAAAATGGCAAATGAAATTTAATGTGAATAAATGTAAAGTAATGCATATTGGAAAAAATAACCCCAACCATTACATACAATATGATGGGGCTAATTTACTACAACGATCAGGAAAAAGATCTTGGTGTCATCGTGGACAGTTCTCTGAAGATGTCCACACAGTGCGCAGAGGCGGTCAAAAAAGCAAACAGAATGTAGGAATCATTAGAAGGGGATAGAGAATAAGACTGAGATATAATTACTGCCCTTATATAAATCCATGGTACGCCCACATCTCAAATACTGTGTACAGATGTGGTATCCCTCACCTCAAAAAAGATAGTCTAGCACTAGAAAAGGTTCAGAAAAGGGCAACTAAAATGATTAGGGATTTGGAGAGGGTCCCATATGAGGAAAGACTAAAGAGCTAGGCCTCTTCAGTCTGGAAAAGAGGAGACTAAGGGAATATGATAGAGGTATATAAAATAATGAGTGATATGGGAAAGTGGATAAGGAAAAGTTATTTACTTATCCATAATACAAGAACTAGGTCGTCAACAAATGAAATTAATGGGCAGCAGGTTTAAAACAAATAAAAGAAGTTCTTCTTCACACAGCGCCAGATCAACTTGGGTATACTCCTTACCTGAGGGTTGTGAAGGCTGGGACATAAAAGCATTTAAAAGGGAACTGGGATAAATTCATGGTGGCTAAGTCCATAAATGGCTATTAGCCAGGAAGGGTAAGGAATGATGTCCCTAGCCTCTGTTCCATTAGGAGAGGGGATGGATGTAAGAGAGAGTCACTTAATCATTGCCTGTTAGGTTCAATCTCCTCTGGGGCACCTGGCATTGGCCACTGTCGGCTGACAGATAGTGGGCTAGATGGATCTTTGTCTGACCTGATACGGCGTTCTTATTTCTAATGTTCCTGACAGCTCCCCACAGAACTCCGACTCATCGCCAACCCCCCCCAGCTCCTTGTCCCCTGACCACTCCCTCCAGAGTCCCCCCACCCTAACTGCCCACCCAGGACCCTCCTTGCTCCCTGTCCCCGACTGCCCTGACCCCTATCCACCCCTCACCCCCTAACAGACCCCGGGACTCCCATGCCCCATGCACCCCTGCTGCTCCCTGACTGCCCCCCCAAGATCCCGCCCCCCCATACAACCCACCCTGTCCCTGTCCCCTGACTGCTCCCACTCCTTATCCAACCCTACCCCCGAGTCCCGGACCCGGACCCCTTACCATGAGGCTCCCCGCTCATCCAGAGTTTTGCCGCCGCTGCCCACGCACGCAGCCCCGCCCCTCAGAGTGCTGTGCGCGCCGCGGCGTTGCTCCGGATGAGCAGGGAGCAGTTTTCCTTCCCCACGGAGCCAAACTTTGCCCCGCGGGAGCACGCAGCCTCAGCCCCCAGAGGCCAGCGTGCACGGCGGCAGGGCTCCAGGGGAAGGGAGGGAAGGCGAGGGAGGGGCCAGCAGCTTGCTGCGCTCTGTCCACGCTCTGGCCAGGCAGTGCAGACCCTGCAGTTTGCCACATCGGCAGGATTTTTAATGGCACACTGGAGTCCCGGCGGGCTCCAGCGTGCCATTAAAAATCGGCTCGTGTGCCATCTTTGGCACACGTGCCAAGGGTTGCCGACCCATGTTACAGACTAACAGATGTTTTGGAGCATGAGCTTTCCTGGGTGAATACCCACTTCGTCGGATGCATGAGACACAGAACCTCTTTTCTTGCAAACTGGGGGCTTACAGTGCTAATGAAAAAGACAGATCACAGTTCTAGATCATAAATGAACCGAAGTATATTGTAGGCAAGCTTTGATACCCAGCTCTGCTGCTGCACCTTTGCAAAGGTGTGCTACACCATCATTTTGCTAGCTGATCTCTGCTTAGCACAGGCTGAGCCCTGAAGTTTGACACGCTGTGTAGTAGAATCAAGGCTGATTCTGAAATAGCAACACACAAAAAAGTTTGTCCCTGCTTCAGCTAGCAGGAGTGATTACCCTTTTCTGGCCCAGCACCAAAGCTACTTGGAGGAATTGGAACTGGTGGAGCCTGAGGGAATGTGCCTCTCGCCAGTCAGCCAAGAGGAGTCTTTCATTGATATGCATTACTGTAATGCCTTTCAGCATTCCCTCCCTCTCTGTCTGTACAGTTGCTACTTTGCTTTAAAAGGGAGATGAGGACTTTGTGCTCTTTCAGAAGCGTGACTGCCTTTTCAAATTATCCCAGAGACTGAATCATCACTATGCACCGAGCCTGCTGTACCAGCGCTTTGAAAGACAACCACATCATATACATATCATTCAAAGAGGCAGTAACCATACTCCTTTCTCCTGTGTCTGATGCTGCACCTGTTTGTTTTTGTATAGCTCCTGCCAAGCATAGGCTCAATGTCCATTGCTTATGTTTGTCCATATTTCTGTTGTTTTATAGGCAATTTCTGTAGTGCAGTGGCCATCTTAAAGCGATGCTTTTTCTCTCTAGCCAGTGGGCTAGCTTCACCTCCACGGATGCATGGAGGTGCATTTTACTCTGAGTTCTGTATTCACCCCCAGGGAAGGGTAGCTAGTGTTTTCTCCTACCCTTCATCTTGGGGTGTTCCAGAGAAGGGCAGCTTTGACTTTCACCAAAAGCTCCAGGACACCCTCTCTGTGCAAAGGGAATACACCAAATCACTATCAGTATATCCTATAGCTATCCTAGCCATGCCCCTCCTTGACCGCTACCACCCAATTCCAAGCTCTGGGCCCATACCAGAGGGGAAATGGTATCTTCTTTCTGCTACTGCAATCGCCAGTTCTAGCTGTGCAATAGATTCAGGAATTATTCTGGCCCATTGTTTTCTCTGTTTATTTTGTCCCTGATAATTGTCTGGTTATATCAGATTTTTGACCTGGTGTTCATCTCATGTCAGGTAAATGAGGACTCCAGTGAAGTCAATGGCATTATATCAGTGTAAAGGAGTTCAGAATCAAGCCCTTTTCCTCTAAAGTTTAACTTTCCTTTGGAAATTTCCCCCCAAAAAAGATATGAAAAGTTAAAACTTTTTCATCTATTAAATCATTTGACAGTTTTATTGCATCTTAAAACTCAGCTGCGAATCATTATATTTGCAGTACATAATATAACCTTGGACTTTTCAGGACTTTGTCAGATATATGTGTATGTGGGGAGAGAGGGAGAAGGACTAACTAAAAGGCATTGTGCATAAAAGTATAAATATATGGAGCTACTCAGATTCACATCCACTGAGGATTTTGCCCTTTATTTATCTCAGTTAGGGATGGCAGCATCTCAGTCACATATGTCCACAACCACACCCTCACACACTTTCCATGTTGTATAATTATACCTCATTTAGGTCTAATTACATTTATTAAAATCATTCAGACTTTTACATTCTTGTTAATTAACAGGAAAACGTTTTACTTTTGCCACAAGCTTAGCTGAAGCTATGGAAATGCAACTAGTGATGTTCAGAAGCTGCTCACATCACAAGTTATATCTCTCTTCTATAAATTGTTGCACATGCCTGTCTCTGTTTAGAAGTTAGGGTCAAATTCTGCCTTGTGCAAACCTGGAGTAACTCCATTGGCATCACTCAAATTATTCAGGATTTCTACAAGCATAACCAAGGCCAGAATTTGGACTCTAATGTGTTATACATTTTCAAGTTAAATTAATTCACCACAAGTGCGAAAACATGGTAATCACTGTAATAATGATACTTCCATAGCATTTGTTATTTAAAGATTTCAAAGAACCTTAAAACCATTAATCCTTTCAAAACCCCTTTGAGGTAGGTAACTCTTATTCCCATTTTGCAGACGGGGCAACCGAGGTATTGCAAAATTAAAACCGACTTGCCTAATTCACAACAGCACATCTGTCACGTGAACAAGAATAAAACCTAAATTCCCCAACTACCAACACACCATCCTTTCTCTTGAAAGGATGCTTTGGGATGCAATAAGACTCTTTCCACTGATAACAGTGTGCATGGACCAAGCCTTAATTTAGTGACTGTCTTGATTTTTGTAACAAACTTCCTTTTTCAGGAAGTTACCTCAACTGTTGCACAAATATATGTGAGGCTAAATACTGTAGAAGAACTGGCAATGCTCTATGGGACTGGTCTAAAGCTCATACAAAGATTTTCCCAGACTTCCATTGACTTTATTGGGCTTTGGATTAGGCCTCAGAAGAACTCGGCCACAGAGTTAATATTTTTAAAAGCTTTCAAACATTTGACATAAAGAGGCTAAGCTGTGAAACAGAGAGAAATGCTTGGCACTCACTTTAAACACTCTTCTTGTGCTCCTGTACTTTGGAAAACATATAGCAACAGATGAGCCAATAGTAGATGCCTCTGTTTCTTTTTGTTTGTCGTGGTCTATGCTTTCAGAACTGGGAATACACCATGTGCATAGAAGCCAATCCTGAATTCCATGGGCATCCATAATTTCCATTGACTTCACAAGGAATGCATGATTGGGTCTACAGTGAGTGACTTGCAATGTCTGCTTTAGTTCTCACCAAGTTTTTGCTAAGAAGAAGGCTCTATTTTGAAACTTCAATGGTTTCTCTGATGTGGTGTTTGTGATCAGAACTGAAACTGCTAAACTCATTCACAGATGGTAACAACTTTCAGTAACTAGGACTGGATTCAAACCAGTGACCTAGCGGTGAAACTGGATGGGTAGAGTGCCTGAGGCTACCAATCTCCCCATAGTGTCCCCTCTTAATACCACAATATCTTTGGGCAGATGATCAAGACCCTCTTGCAGTAGTGTTGTCGGTTTCTGTGCTACACAGCACCTGCCACCTTTCCCAAGCAACACAACACTTTCATAGTCCTTAAACAGACTCAAAACAAATTTCTTTCTAGTTGTCATAAGCTCACTCCTTGGAGATTCGATTTTGATCATGTTTTACTGTTTTTTAAAACTTTGTCCTACCTCATTGGTCTTAAGGGAATAAACCCTAAGTTATAGGTCTAGTGAGGACCAATTACATATAATATATCTGCCATGAATAGCATGTAAATAAAATGTAAATGGGACCATTTCTATGCTATGGGTGGATAGTGTGATACAGCATGGCCAGAAGGCAGCATAAGAGTGTTAGCAGGGGGCCTTATTCCCTGCCAAGGGAGGAAGGTTTGCTTTAGATTAACTAGAACAGCTGTGGCCAATTAGAGCAC